>NC_090409.1:42385339-42685339 GCF_036365525.1 Heterodontus francisci
ATCCCTTAATACCATTGGTTAACAAAAACCTATCAATCTCAGATTTAAACTTAACAGTTAATCCAGCACTGGTTACAGTTTGTGGAAGAGAATTCCAAACTTCTATCACCTTTCGTGTGTGGAAGTGTTTCCTATTTTCACTCCTGAAAACTCTGGCTCTAATTTTTGGATTCTGTCTCCAAGTCCTGGAGTCCTCAAGCAGTGGAGATAATTTCTCACAATCTACCCTATCAGTTACGCTCAATTTTTAAAAATTCATTCATGGGATGTGGGCGTCGCTGGCCAGGCCAGCATTTATTGTCCATCCCTAATTGCCCTTGAGAAGGTGGTGGTGAGCTGCCTTCTTGAACCGCTGCAGTCCATGTGGGGTAGGTACACCCACAGTGCTGTTAGGAAGGGAGTTCCAGGATTTTGACCCAGCGACAGTGAAGGAACAGTGATATAGTTCCAAGTCAGGATGGTGTGTGACTCGGAGGGGAACTTGCAGGTGGTGGTGTTCCCATGTATCTGCTGCCCTTGTCCTTCTAGTTGGTAGAGGTCGCGGGTTTGGAAGGTGCTGTCTAAGGAGCCTTGGTGCATTGCTGCAGTGCATCTTGTAGATGGTACACACTGCTGCCACTGTGCGTCGGTGGTGGAGGGAGTGAATATTTGTAGATGGGGTGCCAATCAAGCGGGCTGCTTTGTCCTGGATGGTGTCGAGCTTTTTGAGTGTTGTTGGAGCTGCACCCATCCAGGCAAGTGGAGAGTATTCCATCACACTCCTGACTTGTGCCTTGCAGATGGTGGACAGGCTTTGGGGACTCAGGAGGTGAGTTACTCACTGCAGAATTCCCAGTCTCTGGCCTACACTTGTAGATAATATTTATATGACTGGTCTCACTTTCTGGTCAATGGTAGCCCCCAGGATGTTGATAGTGGGAAATTCAGTGATGGTAATGCCATTGAACATCAAGGGGTGATGGGTGGAATCTCTCTTATGTTACTAAAGTGCCTCTGTGCTTTGTTAAATATATTTTTTGAGGATTAATGTTTGAAATATTGAAGAAACGTTAAACGTTGGGGTTTTCAAATGGGGTCATGTAAATGTCACTTGAATTTGATAAACAGTCCCTGGAAATATTTTTATGAGAGGACTTGTGAGGAAAACAAGCCTTTCCGGCTTGTTTTTTGACTTCCAGCTCAATAAACAACAGAGAACTTTGGATAGTGGAGACGTTGTTTATGAAGAAGTGACAGGTCAAGGTTGATGGAGGTCAAATGGTTGACCTCCTGTTGTCAGTTTCGCTCTTGAATTGTTTTGAGTTGGGGATGAACTGAATAGAAAGGGAGAGGACTTCCAAGGAGAGAAGAGAATTCCCAAGGAAGGAGAGAAGAGCAGGATCCAGATCAATTTTCGAGCACCTCTCTAAAAGACCCTAAGAAGTCCACTGTGACAACTCATCTCATCGCCTGTCTTTGAAGATAAACCTGCTAAATTAGCTAGGAGCATAAGAGCAGGAGTAGGCCATTCAGCCCATCGAGCCTTCTCCGCCATTCAGTACAATCATGGCTGATCATCCACTTCAATATCTCTTTCCCACACTATCCTCATATCCCCTTATGTCATTGAACATAGAACATAGAACATTACAGCGCAGTACAGGCCCTTCGGCCCTCGATGTTGCGCCGACCTGTGAAACCATCTGACCTACACTATTCCATTTTCATCCATATGTCTATCCAATGACCACTTAAATGCCCTTAAAGTTGGCGAGTCTACTACTGTTGCAGGCAGGGCGTTCCACGCCCCTACTACTCTCTGAGTAAAGAAACTACCTCTGACATCTGTCCTATATCTATCACCCCTCAACTTAAAGCTATGTCCCCTCGTGTTTGCCATCACCATCCGAGGAAAAAGACTCTCACTATCCACCCTATCTAACCCTCTGATTATCTTATATGTCTCTATTAAGTCACCTCTCCTCCTCCTTCTCTCTAACGAAAACAACCTCAAGTCCTTCAGCCTTTCCTCGTAAGACCTTCCCTCCATACCAGGCAACATCCTAGTAAATCTCCTCTGCACCCTTTCCAAAGCTTCCACATCCTTCCTATAATGCGGTGACCAGAACTGCATGCAATACTCCAGGTGTGGTCTCACCAGAGTTTTGTACAGCTGCAGCATGACCTCGTGGCTCCGAAACTCGATCCCCCTACTAATAAAAGCTAACACACCATATGCCTTCTTAACAGCCCTATTAACCTGGGTAGCAACTTTCAGGGATTTATGTACCTGGACACCAAGATCTCTCTGCTCATCTACACTACCAAGAATCTTCCCATTAGCCCAGTACTCTGCATTCCTGTTACTCCTTCCAAAGTGAATCACCTCACACTTTTCCGCATTAAACTCCATTTGCCATCTCTCAGCCCAGCTCTGCAGCCTATCTATGTCCCTCTGTAACCTACAACATCCTTCGGCACTATCCACAACTCCACCGACCTTCGTGTCATCCGCAAATTTACTAACCCACCCTTCTACACCCTCATCCAGGTCATTTATAAAAATGACAAACAGCAGTAGCCCCAAAACAGATCCTTGTGGTACACCACTAGTAACTAAACTCCAGGATGAACATTTGCCATCAACCACCACCCTCTGTCTTCTTTCAGCTAGCCAATTTCTGATCCAAAGCACTAAATCACCTTCAATCCCATACTTCCGTATTTTCTGCAATAGCCTACCGTGGGGAACCTTATCAAACGCCTTACTGAAATCCATATGCACCACATCCACTGCTTTACCCTCATCCACCTGTTTGGTCACCTTCTCGAAAAACTCAATAAGGTTTGTGAGGCACGACCTACCCGTCACCAAACCGTGCTGACTATCGCTAATGAACTTACTCTTTTCAAGATGATTATAAATCCTATCTCTTATAACCTTTTCCAACATTTTACCCACAACCGAAGTAAGGCTCACAGGTCTATAATTACCAGGGCTGTCTCTACTCCCCTTCTTGAACAAGGGGACAACATTTGCTATCCTCCTGTCTTCCGGCACTATTCCTGTCGACAATGACGACATAAAGATCAAGGACAAAGGCTCTGCAATCTCCTCCCTGGCTTCCCAGAGAATCCTAGGATAAATCCCATCTGGCCCAGGGGTCTTATCTATTTTCACACTTTCCAAAATTGCTAACACCTCCTCCTTGTGAACCTCAATCCCGTCTAGCCTAGTAGTCTGTATCTCAGTATTCTCCTTGACAACATTTTCTTTCTCTACTGTAAATACTGACGAAAAATATTCATTTAAATCTTCCCCTATCTCCTCTGATTCCACACACAACTTCCCACTACTATCCTTGATTGGCCCTAATCTAACTCTCGTCATTCTTTTATTCCTGATATACCGATAGAAAGCCTTAGGGTTTTCCTTGATCCTATCCGCCAATGACTTCTCGTGTCCTCTCCTCGCTCTTCTCAGCTCTCCCTTTAGATCCTTCCTGGCTAGCTTGTAACTCTCAAGCGCCCTAACTGAGCCTTCACGTCTCATCCTAACATAAGCCTTCTTCTTCCTCTTGACAAGCGCTTCAACTTCTTTAGTAAACCATGGCTCCCTCGCTCGACAACTTCCTCCCTGCCTGACAGGTACATACTTATCAAGGACACGCAGTAGCTGCTCCTTGAATAAGCTCCACATTTCAATTGTGCCCATCCCCTGCAGTTTCCTTCCCCATCCTACGCATCCTAAATCTTGCCTAATCGCATCCTAATTTCCTTTCCCCCAGCTATAATTCTTGCCCTGCGGTATATACCTGTCCCTGCCCATCGCTAAGGTAAACCTAACCGAATTGTGATCACTATCACCAAAGTGCTCACCTACATCTAAATCTAACACCTGGCCGGGTTCATTACCCAGTACCAAATCCAATGTGGCATCGCCCCTGGTTGGCCTGTCTCCACACTGTGTCAGAAAACCCTCCTGCACACACTGGACAAAAACTGACCCATCTAAAGTACTCGAACTATAGTATTTCCAGTCAATATTTGGAAAGTTAAAGTCCCCCATAACAACTACCCTGTTACTCTCACCCCTGTCGAGAATCATCTTCGCTATCCTTTCCTCTACATCTCTGGAACTATTCGGAGGTCTATTGAAAACACCCAACAGGGTGACCTCTCCTCTCCTGTTTCTAACCTCGGTCCATACTACCTCCGTAGACGAGTCCTCAAACGTCCTTTCTGCCGCTGTAATGCTCTCCTTGATTAACAATGCCACACCCCCCCCTCTTTTACCATCTTCTCTGTTCTTACTGAAACATCTAAATCCCGGAACCTGCAACATCCATTCCTGTCCCTGCTCTACCCATGTCTCTGAAATGGCCACAACATCAGGATCCCAGGTACCAACCCATGCTGCAAGCTCACCCACCTTATTCCGGATGCTCCTGGCGTTGAAGTAGACACACTTTAAACCAAGTTCTTGCTTGCCAGTGCCCTCTTGCGTCCCTGTAACCTTATCCCCTACCTCACTACTCTCAACAGCCTGTACACTGGAACTACAATTTAGGTTCCCATTCCCCTGCTGATTTAGTTTAAACCCCCCCGAAGAGCACTAACAAATCTCCCCCCCAGGATATTGGTACCCCTCTGGTTCAGGTGAAGACCATCCTGTTTGTAGAGGTCCCACCTACCCCAGAAAGAGCCCCAATTATCCAGGAAACCAAAACCCTCCCTCCTACACCATCCCTGCAGCCACGTGTTCAACTCCTCTCTCTCCCTATTCCTCGCTTCGCTAGCACGTGGCACGGGCAACAACCCAGAGATAACAACTCTGTTTGTTCTCGCTCGAAGCTTCCACCCTAGCTCCCTGAATTTCTGCCTTAAATCCCCATCTCTCTTCCTACCTATGTCGTTGGTGCCTATGTGGACCACGACTTGGGGCTGCTCCCCCTCCCCCTTAAGGATCCCAGAAACACTATCCGCGACATCACAAACCCTGGCACCCGGGAGGCAACACACCAACCGTGAGTCTCTCTCGTTCCCACAAACCCTCCTATCTGTTCCCCTAACTATGGAGTCCCCAATGACTAATGCTCTGCTCCTCTTCCCCTTTCCCTTCTGAGCAACAGGGACAGACTCTGTGCCAGAGACCTGCACCCCATTGCTTACCCCTGGTAAGTCGTCCCCCCCAACAGTATCCAAAACGGTATACCTGTTGTTGAGGGAAACGGTCACAGGGGATCCCTGCACTGCCTGCTGGTTCCCTCTCCTTCCCCTGATGGTAACCCATCTACCTACTTCTTTTACCTGAGGTGTGACTACCTCCCTATAACTCCTCTCAATAGCCCCCTCCGCCTCCCGAATGATCCGAAGTTCATCCAGCTCCAGCTCCAGTTCCCTAACGCGGTTCTCGAGGAGCTGGAGTTGGGTGCACTTCCCGCAGATGCAGTCAGCAGGGACACTCTTGGCGACCCTTACCTCCCACATTCTGCAGGAGGAACATACAACTGCCTTAACCTCCATTCCCACTATTCTAGATTCCCAACAAATCTACTGAAAACCAAAAACAAAAGTCAAAACTTGTTAGCTTAGCAATCCGACGGACAGAACTTTTTTTTTGGTTGGAGGAGGAGGATGGATGGGAGACACTACCCGAGTAGTGTTTCGGGTAAAGCAACCGCCCAAATATGTAACCTCACTTACCCAGCAGTCCCGCGTGCGCTCCGCCTATACACGAGAAATGCTCTGCTCCCGCTGTTCTCTCTCTCTTTCTGTGATATTGGTATTGAGAAATCTGTCAATCTCTACTTTAAACATACCCAATGACTGAGCTTTCACAGCCCTCTGGGGTAGAGAATTCCAAAAATTCACAACCCTCTGAGTAAAGAAATTTCTCCTCCTCTCTGTCCTAAGTGGCTTCCCCCTTATTTTGAAATTGTGTCTCCTGGTTCTAGACTCCTCAACCAGGAGAAACATCTTAGCTGCATCTACCCTGTCTATCCCTTTAAGTATTTTGTAGGTGTCAATGAGATCACCTCTCATTCTTCCAAACATATAGAGAATACAGGTCCAGTTTCCCCAATCTCTCTTCATAGGACAGTCCCGCCATCCTGGGAAAAAGTCTGGCGAATCGTCGTTGCACCCCCTCTATGGCAATAATATCCTTCCTGGTAAGGGGACCAAAACTGCACACAGTACTTCAGATGTGGTCCAGCCAAGTTTCTATACAATTGAAGCAAGACTTCACTACTCCTGTACTCAAATCCTCTTGCGATAAGGGTTAACATACCATTCGCCTTCTTAATTGCTTGCTGCACCTGCATGTTAGCTTTCAGTGACTTATTGACGTGGACACCCAGGTCCCTTTGTACATCGACACTTTCTAATCTCTTACCATTTAAGAAATACTCTGCACATCTGTTCCTCCTACCGAAATGGATAACCTCACATTTTCCACATTATATTCCATCTGCCACGTTCTTGCCCACTCACTAAGTCTGTCCAAATCCCCTTGAAGCTGCTTTGCATCTTCCTCACAACACACATTCCCACCTAGTTTTGTGTCATCGGCGAACTTGGAAATATTACATTCGGTCCCTGCATCCAAATCACTGATATATATATTGTGAACAGCTGGGACCCAAGCACTGATTCCTGTAGTACCCCACTAGTCACAGCCTGCCAACGTGAGAATGACCCGTTTATTCCTACTCTCTGTTTTCTGCCTGTTAACCAATCCTTAATCCATGCCAGTATATTACCTCCTATCCCATGCTTTAATTTTGCTAACCAACCTCCTGTGGGGGACTAAATCAAAAGCCTTCTGAAAATCCAAATAAACTACGTCCACCAACTCCCCTTTATTAATTCTCAATGCCACCTGAAAGGAACTCTTCTAAAAGATCCCAGTGACCTGTCTATGTGTACTCGGAGGCCAGAGTGTCTGCCAGTTTTGGAACACAACATATCTCATCTGGTGTTTCAAGATTGAGCAAGTATTCAGCCCAAGTGGTTTTTTCTGTCTGTAATCGAGCTCTAAAAACAAAAATCCCTTAACTTTTCTGGTTAATCGGTGTATATGTGTGTGTGTATGACAGTATAAGGGGCTCAGGTAAAAAGGGAAGTTTAATATTTCAATCTGTGTATTTATGCTTTACTTCATGACTAGTTAAGATTTGTTTGATCATAAACTGATAATGTTGTTGTTTATTAAAGAAACCTGGTTGGTGTGTTTTATTCTGAGGTAAAAATAGAGTCTATGATTGACCGTATTGGTAGGTGGGAAAAAAGTTAAATATATGTGGTGACCCCTGGAGAAGTGGAACTATAGCAAACAGTGCACTCCTCCCGCCTCGGTCGTAACATATAATTGGGGGCTCATCCGGGATAAGCCCAATAACTTACAATTGCAAGTGGGATAATAATAATTGAAAAAGGAAGAATAAAAAGAACTTTAATAAAGTCTACACCACTGAAATGTCTTTATCAGTTGCTGTGACTTTTCTGGGGAAGGAGAAATAATTGAAGTAATCGCACACCATTTGCAATTGGAAGAAGAAGGCAAAGCACAGGGTAACGCAGTTGAATTAGCTACAATTCAGTTACAGATGAAGCAGTTTGAGCTTGAACAGAAAAAGGAAGAAAAATAATTGAAAAAACTCAAATTTGAAAAAGAATTGACAACAAAGAAACTTGAATTTGAGGAAAAGGAAAGAGAAAGGAAAAGAGAAGGAAAGGAATTGGAATTAAAAAAGATGGAACTAAGACAAAAGAGTGGCCTTGATTCCAATGAAAGTTTTTGTGAGGAAAGACTTGACTCCAGCTCAGGACCCAGTGGAGAGATGTTTAAATTTGTACATGCCTTCCCTAAATTTGAAGAAAGGGACGTAGATGCATTTTTCATTCCCTTTGAAAAGATGGCCAAACAGATGAAGTGGCCAAAGGAAAGCTGGACACTGCTTATGCAAAGCAGGTTGATGGGCAGAGCTCATTAAAGTTGTGCCATGCTTTCTGAGGAGGTTTCTGCAGATTATGAGATGGCAAAAAAGGCTATCGCGCTGCGTACGAATTAGTCCCTGAAGCTTACTGATAGAAATTTCGGAATCTCCGGAGTTTGTCTGGGCAGACATATATAGAATTTGGAAGGGTAAAACAAATTAATATTGATCTTTGGATACAGGCACTAAAGATGGAGGCCATGTATGAGAATCTTGGGAAATTAATTCCCCCTTCTAAGTTGGGAACAGACTTGGCAGCACAACAGCTTATTGTGAATCGACTTTATTGAGATAAAGGGAAGGATAAGTGTGTTAAGTTTTCAGACAAACCATAGTCACAAACTCAGGCAGTAATTAACAGTCCAACACAGATACTACCCGTATTAGAGAGCACATGACTCTTTCTCTTGTAGCTTTTGGTTTTCAAGTTTCTCGGTTGGTCTCTCTCCCTCTCTTGTCACCCGTTGCTGTTCAAAATTCTCTGCCATACAGTATCAAAGACAGGACTTCATTTATCCTGGTAGCTTTCCAGTTAACCCTCCCCTCTCCCAATCAGTGATTAGTCTTGTGTTAAAGGATGCCTTTCTTAACCAACCAAGGACCGTTTTGTGATGATTGCTAACCTTTCGGATTTGCGTAAGCTGCACCCTATGTGTTGACTACTTTATCTCAGCGCTTTGACATTTCAAGGATGCCTTTGTCACCCGGAGGCAAATCTACACAGAAGCTGTTTTCACCGTCTGCTCTCAAGGTCTCACCCTCTTGCTGCAAGTAAGCATTTTAAAACTTGACATAATCTCCCAGAATCCCTCTACCTTGACATCTTGTCTATACTGTACCTTATTTCCTACGTTGCTCCACTTTACCAGATTACAAAGAAGGGTTTGAATAAAGCTACAGGTTAGTTTATGATAATTAGCTCTCAGTTTATAAAAGATGGATAGTAACAATTAGTACGCTGGTTAATAACTTTTAGTAATCTAATTATCTTACATTCCCCTGGTTGAGGGGGAGATATCCTTATTGGCCCCTCATTAATTATTTTACTATTTTCAACAAAAGCCGCAAACTCTAAGTTTCGTGTTTTGTAACACTTGTCCAACAAGTAGCAAATAGCAAAGCATTAAGAGTCCTACTACTCATACTATGGCATGGGCTAGTATCATAAACATGGACAGAGTCTGGAGCCATGGGTGTTGGCCTACATTCCATACAGTCTCCCATCACTGCTGGTCACCTCGCCATTGTATTTTCTGCATTCTACGGTCATTGTTCTGCATCATTTTTACTAAGTGAGGTGGTGCTCCTTTCCAATCCAGGTTGCAGTGCTGACTGCTCTACTGATACTCAACAATTCCCCTTCCTTGATTCTAACCCATCTAATCGTGATGGCAACATCCACGGCTCAATCACACTGGTCACCAATATCACAATACTTCCATCGTGCATGGACCTAAAGGATTCGCCAGCTCTCTCTTTGCCTGTATCCATCTTGTGGATAGTTCTTACTAAATATTATTTTCCTCGTCTGTGTCTCTGAACTTCAGTTTTACTCCAATGATATAAAAGCAAAATACTGCAGATGCTGGAAATCCGAAATCAAAAGCAAAAAAATGCTGGAAACGCTCAGCAGGTCTGCCAGCATCTGTGGAGAGAGAAGCAGAGTTAACGTTTCGGCTAGGTGACCACCAGTGAAGAAGGGTCACTGACCTGAAACGTTAACTCTGCTTCTCTCTCCACAAATGCTGCCAGACCTGCTGAGCGTTTCCAGCATTTTTTGCTTTTATTTTAATTTTACTCCCTCTGATCATTACCAATGCATTTAATTTTTCCTGATTATTGTAAAGTCGTTTTCTCTATGGAGTATGTGTCAGTGCCTTGATAATTTAAAACCTTGTCTCACTCTACGGGCGCATTAGCCATTTCATGCCATGCTGTTTGTCAAGCAGATGAGCATGTCTGAGACCTGTTCTTCAGTGCATTTCACCATGCATTTTGCATGTTAGTTGCTTTGCATGTGACAAATCACATCTGCACACATACACCGATATCCCAATATCATGCCACGCAATCTCAACTGTCAGGTGATCTTATCAAAAGATCAAAGAAGAGGTGTTGTTTGTCTAACATCTTGGCTTCTCTCCCCTGCTGTCCCGATGTCTCGGGTAGTGGCCAGACTTTCAAATGCAGCTCTCTTTAAAAAAAAAACTCATAGGCAAGGATACAGACATGTCCAAGAGAAAGCTATTAAATTATTGACACTTTCCTGACTTTCATTGGAGGGTTCTGGACTTCTTGAAAATTCTACGCTATATTAATTTAACGGTTTGAATTCCAATTTCACCATTGTTCCCAAAATTCCGTTATTAGGCTGTGCATCCGACAGATCGAATTGCCAATTCCCATTAATTAGAATTCTATTTCATTTTGAGCCCGGGAGAAAGTTTATCATCCAATATTCAGACTATCTTTCGAACAGAAATCAAACATTCCCATTTGATTCCAGGCATTACTATATTTTGTTTGCTTGTTCGCTATCTTAGATGACATTTTAATTTCTCAAAAGTACCTTGCTAAATTACACTGGATTTTCAACACCTAAAATTATTCCAAATTGAAATAAAAGTGTTGCTCGGGTGACAGGTTTTGTTAATGTTCCAATTATCTCCCAAAGAGCCTTGTTTCCCAATATTCAGAGAAACCACCGAGAGTGTTTTTTTTAAATTTTCTAAAAATTTGATTATCCCCTTAAATTTCAAATAAATTCCCCTTTGAGTACTTAAAATAACCAAAATATCAATTTAATTTTGTTTCTCGATTCCAATTTCTTATGCCCAGGCTCGATGGTATTGCGTGGTGTTCTACACTAAATACAGACGCCCTTGCAACTATCTCTCCTTTGCAAACACTTTGTCTCGAAAGATAACAAGTAAAAATAGCTTTTGAAAAGGCGAAGCCTTTACTTCAAATTATGACGATGCTGTGACATTTGATGTCCGCAATTAAGTTCTTAGGTTCCTAACACTGCTGGATCTCTTGCTGTGGCCTCAGTTCTCATATCACCTTCGCAACTATTGTCACCAGTTTTTTAAAAAAAAACACAAAGAACTCTGTCCCTGAGCCCAGTGGGTTAATTGGTCCAATTGCATCTGTCGATTTAGAAATGTAAAATTTAATAATGGCCAATTCAGCAGCGCAAAAATTGTGTGGTGGGTTAAACGAAAAAAACAACAGCTGCACTGGGTTTAATTTCTTTGCTTGCCAACAAGGTGGCGGAGCAAAACATTCTCAGATGCATCACTTTACGTAACTTTGTTTGCAATAAAAGAAATTCCCAATTGAAAAAGTACTAAACTCCATTTTAAACTGTTTATTTCCCACCCACCCCACCCCCCACCCCCCCCCCACCGCACTATTCCTTTTGGTATCCTTACGGATTGAAAGGAACAAATGTACTGAGTAATATTATCAACTTCAAAGGAAAGCATCGCCATTCGGGAAGACAGCATTTTAGATTAAGCTCCAATTGTTTCCAAACTTATAACGTCTTTTGTAAGATTTTTTTTTAATACAACAAAGATGATTCCAAATTCTAATTCACGGCAATAAGCATTTCAAATTCGAAACTGCCAATGTTATACCAGCGAGCCTTATATCCGGAATTAAAGACTCCCTCATGCCATGACATGATAACTTGGAAGTTCATTGTGGCCACTAACGAAACTTCAGTTTTCACCACTTAACAAGTGAGTTAACCTTAATAATATAAAATTAATTCAGACTTGAAACTTCAAACTGAAATTCCTCATCCCTGGAACCATTCTCATGAATCTTTTCTGTACTCTCTCCAATGCCCTCATGTTTTCCCACGGGAAACAGTCTGTCCGTATTTACTCTACCAAAGCAGCTCATGATTTTGAACGCCTTGATTAAGTCTTCCCTTAACATTCTCTGCTCTAATATTGACACTCAGAATATTAATCACTTGTATTAAATTCTGTGGCTCAGGGACAAGGTCTCACTTTCTCACCGCTGAGTCAGAGGTTCACGATTTCAGGTCCCACTCCAGAGATTCGCGAACCGTAACCCAGGCAGATATCCCCAGTACTAGTACTGAGGTGCACTGTCGGAGGGTCAGTACTGAGGGAGTGCCGCACTGTCGGAGGGTCAGTACTGAGGGAGTGCTGCACTGTCGGAGGGTCAGTAATGAGGGAGTGCCGCACTGTCAGAGGGTCAGTACTGAGGGAGCGCTGCACTGTCGGAGGGTCAGTACTGAGGGAGTGCTGCACTGTCGGAGGGTCAGTACTGAGGGAGTGCTGCACTGTCGGGGGGTCAGTACTGAGGGAGTGCCGCACTGTCGGAGGGTCAGTACTGAGGGAGTGCCGCACTGTCGGAGGGTCAGTACTGAGGGAGTGCCGCACTGTCGGAAGGTCAGTACTGAGGGAGTGCTGCACTGTCGGAGGGTCAGTACTGAGGGAGTGCTGCACTGTCGGAGGGTCAGTACTGAGGGAGTGCTGCACTGTCGGAGGGTCAGTACTGAGGGAGTGCCGCACTGTCGGAGGGTCAGTACTGAGGGTGTGCCGCACTGTCGGAGGGTCAGTACTGAGGGAGTGCTGCACTGTCGGAAGGTCAGTACTGAGGGAGTGCTGCACTGTCGGAGGGTCAGTACTGAGGGAGTGCCGCACTGTCGGAGGGTCAGTACTGAGGGAGTGCCGCACTGTCGGAGGGTCAGTACTGAGGGAGTGCTGCACTGTCGGAGGGTCAGTACTGAGGGAGTGCTGCACTGTCGGAGGGTCAGTACTGAGGGAGTGCCGCACTGTTGGAGGGTCAGTACTGAGGGAGTGCCGCACTGTCGGAGGGTCAGTACTGAGGGAGTGCTGCACTGTCGGAGGGTCAGTACTGAGGGAGTGCCGCACTGTCGGAGGGTCAGTACTGAGGGAGTGCTGCACTGTCGGAGAGTCAGTACTGAGCGAGTGCCGCACTGTCGGAGGGTCAGTACTGAGGGAGTGCTGCACTGTCGGAGTGTCAGTACTGAGGGAGTGCCGCACTGTCGGAGGGTCAGTACTGAGGGAGTGCCGCACTGTCGGAGGGTCAGTACTGAGGGAGTGCTGCACTGTCGGAAGGTCAGTACTGAGGGAGTGCTGCACTGTCGGAGGGTCAGCACTGAGGGAGTGCCGCACTGTCGGAGGGTCAGTACTGAGGGAGTGCCGCACTGTCGGAGGGTCAGTACTGAGGGAGTGCTGCACTGTCGGAGGGTCAGTACTGAGGGAGTGCCGCACTGTCGGAGGGTCAGTACTGAGGGAGTGCCGCACTGTCGGAGGGTCAGTACTGAGGGAGTGCTGCACTGTCGGAGTGTCAGTACTGAGGGAGTGCCGCACTGTCGGAGGGTCAGTACTGAGGGAGTGCCGCACTGTCGGAGGGTCAGTACTGAGGGAGTGCCGCACTGTCGGAGGGTCAGTACTGAGGGAGTGCCGCACTGCCGGAGGGTCAGTACTGAGGGAGTGCTGCACTGTCGGAAGGTCAGTAATGAGGGAGTGCCGCACTGTCGGAGGGTCAGTACTGAGGGAGTGCCGCACTGTGGGAGGGTCAGTACTGAGGGAGTGCCGCACTGTCGGAGGGTCAGTACTGAGGGAGTGCTGCACTGTCGGAGGGTCAGTACTGAGGGAGTGCTGCACTGTCGGAGGGTCAGTACTGAGGGAGTGCCGCACTGTCGGAGGGTCAGTACTGAGGGAGTGCTGCACTGTCGGAGGGTCAGTACAGAGGGAGTGCCGCACTGTCGGAGGGTCAGTACTGAGGGAGTGCCGCACTGTCGGAGGGTCAGTACTGAGGGAGTGCCGCACTGTCGGAGGGTCAGTACTGAGGGAGTGCCGCACTGTCGGAGGGTCAGTACTGAGGGAGTGCCGCAGTGTCGGAGGGTCAGTACTGAGGGAGTGCCGCACTGTCGGAGGGTCAGTACTGAGGGAGTGCCGCACTGTCGGAGGGTCAGTACTGAGGGAGTGCCGCACTGTCGGAGGGTCAGTACTGAGGGACTGCCGCACTGTCGGAGAGTCAGTACTGAGGGAGTGCCGCACTGTCGGAGGGTCAGTACAGAGGGAGTGCCGCACTGTCGGAGGGTCAGTACTGAGGGAGTGCCGCACTGTCGGAGGGTCAGTACTGAGGGAGTGCTGCACTGTCGGAAGGTCAGTACTGAGGGAGTGCCGCACTGTCGGAGGGTCAGTACTGAGGGAGTGCCGCACTGTGGGAGGGTCAGTACTGAGGGAGTGCCGCACTGTCGGAGGGTCAGTACTGAGGGAGTGCTGCACTGTCGGAGGGTCAGTACTGAGGGAGTGCTGCACTGTCGGAGGGTCAGTACTGAGGGAGTGCCGCACTGTCGGAGGGTCAGTACTGAGGGAGTGCTGCACTGTCGGAGGGTCAGTACAGAGGGAGTGCCGCACTGTCGGAGGGTCAGTACTGAGGGAGTGCCGCACTGTCGGAGGGTCAGTACTGAGGGAGTGCCGCACTGTCGGAGGGTCAGTACTGAGGGAGTGCCGCACTGTCGGAGGGTCAGTACTGAGGGAGTGCCGCAGTGTCGGAGGGTCAGTACTGAGGGAGTGCCGCACTGTCGGAGGGTCAGTACTGAGGGAGTGCCGCACTGTCGGAGGGTCAGTACTGAGGGAGTGCCGCACTGTCGGAGGGTCAGTACTGAGGGAGTGCCGCACTGTCGGAGAGTCAGTACTGAGGGTGTGCCGCACTGTCGGAGGGTCAGTACAGAGGGAGTGCCGCACTGTCGGAGGGTCAGTACTGAGGGAGTGCCGCACTGTCGGAGGGTCAGTACTGAGGGAGTGCCGCACTGTCGGAGGGTCAGTACTGAGGGAGTGCCGCACTGTCGGAGGGTCAGTACTGAGGGAGTGCCGCACTGTCGGAGGGTCAGTACTGAGGGAATGCCGCACTGTCGGAGGGTCAGTACTGAGGGAGTGCCGCACTGTCGGAGGGTCAGTACTGAGGGAGTGCCGCACTGTCGGAGTGTCAGTACTGAGGGAGCGCCGCACTGTCGGAGGGTCAGTACTGAGGGAGTGCCGCACTGTCGGAGGGTCAGTACTGAGGGAGTGCTGCACTGTGTAAGGCATTTGGATATCTCTTGTATTTTCGTTTTGCTGTGAGGCATTTGTTTATATCTCCTGTATTTCTGTTCATAAATAAAATGTAACCAGTTGTGGTGTGGACCAGCGTGTGGAGCTGACCGGGTGGGGAAGATGTGGAGGTGACGGACATCGGGACGAAGGGAGAAGAATTCTGATCGAAGATCATCACTGGGGTTCAGAAAAGACAATGTAAGTGAACAAGAACTCTCACATATAGACACACGCACAGAACAATCAGGATATGCCACTGATGTTGTAGCTGGGCTGTTAAAACATCAAACAGTCTGACTACAACCACACTGCTGGACGATGGCCTTTTGAAATATGTGTGAATAGTTTCCTTCTTGCTTTATCAAGATCCAGATAACACATCCATGGGTGGTATGTACCTAAAACACCCCCCTGCTGACAGCAGGATATGACCACATGCAGGTGGTCTTGCATAGCCAGGGTGGGATTGATGAGGCTCTGAAACCCAATCGGAAGACCCAATTCAAAACATGACCTTATATGTTGATGGACCAGGGTCAGAAAGGGGTCTGAAGCCTCAGCTCACAAGGACATTGTTGCTGCAGTCGGGAAGTGTGACTGGGTCAATCACAGAAAGTTGTGCAGAATACATTGCTCAGCGGACCTGACCACTGGACAGTGAGTTTCCGTCTGCGGGTCGACAAAGTGTTGTAAGTAAACACTATTGCTTGGTGAGTTCATAAAGGTCCCAAATAAAGTGGAAATTGTATCCAAAGTCTGATTTGAGTGATTGATGCTCAGGTGGGACCTTAGAGGGATTAGAGACCCCTTTTGAAGAGTGTTACACCATGGTGGACGTCTGGTGGAATCTCCATCCCGACTCCAGCGCCTTCACGTGGAGGTCTGGAGGAGGAGGGTCCCGAGTCGACCGCCTCTACTTTCCGCAGGCGTACGTCTCCTGCGTCTCGGCGGCCTCCATGCAGCTGTTGCCGTGCTTGGACCACCACTTGGTGTGGCCAGGGAGGGTCCGCGTACTGGCTCTTTCACAACCGGCTGCTGGAGGACGAGCGATTCCAGAACTCGTTCCGTCGATTCTGGGTCGACTGGAGAAGGAAGCAGGGGGGCTTCCCCTCCTTGAGGCCATGGTGGGATGTGGGTAAGAGTCACATCCGTGTCTTCTGTCAGGACTCCCTGCCGGAGAAGTTAATACCTTTGGTGTGGAGCACCACGCACCTCCTCTATCTGGGATTCCACCTTAGCCCCGCTGAGGAAGCCTGGCCGGCAAACTGGCAGGAGTTGAGGCGAAAGTCACCGCTCGGCTGGGGCGCTGGACAGGACTGCTCCGAGTGCTTTCCTACAGGGGCCGAGCGTTGGTCATAAACCAACTGGTGGCCTCCATGCTGTGGTACCGGTTGGTCACTTTGGCCCCGCCCCCTGCATTTGCCACCAAGATCCAGAAAAAGCTCTTCGAATTCTTCTGGGGCAAGAGGAAACACTGGGTCTCTGCCGCTGTCCTGGGCGGCCAGTCGCTGGCGTGCGTCCGCACCCAGGCTGCGACTCTCTGCCTTCGGACCCTGCAGAGATACCTGTATGTCGAGCATCCTCCCAGATGGTGTGCGCTGGCTACCCATTTTTTCCGCCAGTGTCACTGCCTTCAAGATGACACGCAGCTCCCGGTGGAGTCCGTTAGCCGCGCCTCTCTGAGGGAGTTGCCTGTCTTTTACCGGGATCTATTCCGAGTCTGGAATATGGTCGCCTCCAGTCAGGGTGCTCACCTGCCAGTGGAGGAGAGGCCTCGGCAGTCCGGGCGGCCGTCTCTGGGGACGGACCGGCGGGCGGAGGAGTAGCTGAAGCACTCGTGACACCCCTCACTGCGAGTGACGAGGGGACTCAGGAGTGAAGAGAGCTCCCAGCTGAGGTGACTCACACTTGGCCGGAACTGCTCATTGGACCCCGGTCCCACACAACCTGAGCCGCCTCTCAGAAATGCCCTCCGTGCCATTCTAATCGGTGCGGTGGGGTTTCCTGTACGGTCTGCTCCTGTACAATCTCCACTTCCTCGCTCTCGTCAGCCGGCCGGACACGCCCTGGCGGTCCATGTTGCCAACTGGCGGTGAGGGGAAACCCTGGTGGGGGTCCCTTTACATTGGGGACCTGGGGTGGAGGGTGTTGCACAGGGCAGTCCTGTGCAGTAGACTTTTAAGGAGGTTCAAACTCCCAGGCTGTCTGTACTTTCTGCGGCCTGGACGAGTCAGTGTTCCACATATATACGGAGTGTGTGAGGCTGCAGCCCCTCTTTGAGTATTTAAAGGGACTGCTCCTCAAGTTCTGGCTCCACTTCAGCCTCACGCTCCTGATCTTTGGGCAACCGGTGCGGAGGGGCGAGGGCTGGGAGGAGGATCTCCTCGTCGGTCTGCTCCTGGGATCGGCCAAGGTGGCAATTCACAGGTCCAGGCTGCGGGCCGTCAGGGGGTCTGTCCTCTGGTTTGTCTATGACCTGTCTGCCTGTCACACAGGACATTGTTGGGATCTAGGCCCAGACCCAAATTGGGCAAACACGCTGATTCACTGAATGTGTTGAAGTGATGTGTGTTGTGACAGGTTATAAATCTATCAAGTCAGGGGTTGGTCTGATTGGAATGTGAGCGATTAGCATTCTATTTTTTCATAACATTTCAGGTTTATCCTGATGAATCAGCTTTTCGTTTTTTTCAAATAAACACCAAGTATCAGTTTACAGATGTCAGAGAAAAGCCGCAGCGAGAGTCTAACAAGAAGTTTGCAGAGTCTCGAGTGTTAGTGCAGTCTAATGCTGAGTGTAGAGGTGTGGGATCTTGTTGATAACATGTGTCCACTGATATCGGCAACATTGCAAGATATAGAGACTGGTGCAAAAGGTGAAGTCACACGGGATCAGAGGTGAGCTGGCAAGATGGATACAGAACTGGCTCTGTCTTAGAAGACAGAGGGTATCAGTGGATGGGTGTTTTTCTGAATGGAGGGATGTGACTAGTGGTGTTCCGCAGGGATCAGTGCTGGGACCTTTGCTGTTTGTAGTATTTATAAATGATATGGAGGAAAATGTAGCTGGTCTGATTAGTAAGTTTGCGGACGACACAAAGGTTGGTGGAGTTGCAGATAGTGATGAGGATTGTCAGAGGATACAGCAGGATATAGATCGGTTGGAGACTTGGGCGGAGAAATGGCAGATGGAGTTTAATCCGGACAAATGAGAGGTAATGCATTTTGGAAGGTCTAATGCAGGTGGGAGGTATACAGTAAATGGCAGAACCCTTAGGAATATTGACAGGCAGAGAGATCTGGGCGTACAGGTCCACAGGTCACTGAAAGTGGCAACGCAGGTGGATAAGGTAGTCAAGAAGGCAGACGGCATGCTTGCCTTCATCGGTCGGGGCATAGAGTATAAAAATTGGCAAGTCATGTTGCAGCTGTACAGAACCTTAGTCAGGCCACACTTCGAATATTGCGTGCAATTCTGGTCGCCACACTACCAGAAGGACATGGAGGCTTTGGAGAGGGTACAGAGGAGGTTTACCAGGATGTTGCCTGGTCTGGAGGGCATTAGCTATGAGGAGAGGTTGGAAAAACTCGGATTGTTTTCACTGGAATAACGGAGGTGGAGGGGCGACATGATAGAGGTTTACAAAGTTATCAGCGGCATGGACAGAGTGGATAGTCAGAAGCTTTTTCCCAGGGTGGAAGAGTCAGTTACTAGGGGACATAAGTTTAAGGTGCGAGGGGCAAAGTTTAGAGGGGATGTGGGAGGCAAGTTTTTTACACAGAGGATGGTGAGTGCCTGGAACTTGCTGCCAGGGGAGGTGGAGGAAGCAGATACGATAGCGACGTTTAAGAGACATCTTGACAAATACATGAATAGGAAGGGAATAGAGGGATATGCGCCCAGGAAGTGCAGAAGGTGTTAGTTTCGGCAGGCATCAAGATCGGCGCAGGCTTGGAGGGCCGAATGGCCTGTTCCAGTGCTGTATTGTTCTTTGTTCTTTGTTATTTTATACAATGCCTTTCACCTTCTCAGGACACCCCATCAGGCGTTTCCAGCCAATTAAGTCAGTGGATGTGGGACCCGTACCCCAGTGAGAGTCAGTGTGTGAGGGACCCGTACCCCAGTGAGAGTCAGTGTGTGAGGGACCCGTACCCCAGTGAGAGTCAGAGTGTGTGGGACCCGTACCCCAGTGAGAGTCTGTGAGTGTGGTAACCGTACCCCAGTGAGAGTCAGTGTGTGTGGTAACCGTACCCCAGTGAGAGTCAGTGTGTGTGGTAACCGTACCCCAGTGAGAGTCAGTGTGTGTGGGACCCATACCCCAGTGAGAGTCAGTGTGTGTGGATCCCGTACACTGGTGAGAATCAGTGTGTGTGGGACCCGTACCCCAGTGAGAGTCAGAGTGTGTGGGACCTGTATCCCAGTGAGAGTCAGTGTGTGTGGAACCCGTACCCCAGTGAGAGTCTGTGAGTGTGGGACCCATACCCCAGTGAGAGTCAGTGTGTGTGGATCCCGTACACTGGTGAGAATCAGTGTGTGTGGGACCCGTACCCCAGTGAGAGTCAGAGTGTGTGGGACCCGTATCCCAGTGAGAGTCAGTGTGTGTGGAACCCGTACCCCAGTGAGAGTCAGTGTGCGTGGGACCCATACACCAGTGAGAGTCAGTGTGTGTGGGACCCGTACCCCAGTGAGAGTCTGTGAGTGTGGAACCCGTACCCCAGTGAGAGTCAGTGTGTGGGACCCGTAACCCAGTGAGAGTCAGTGTGAGTGAGACCCTTACACCAGTGACAGTCAGTGTGTGTGGAACCCGTACCCCAGTGAGAGTCAGCGTGTGTGGGACCCGTACCCCAGTGAGAGTCAGTGTGTGGGACCCGTACCCCAGTGAGAGTCAGTGTGTGTGGACCTGTATCCCAGTGAGAGTCAGTGTGTGTGAGACCCTTACACCAGTGACAGTCAGTGTGTGTGGAACCCGTACCCCAGTGAGAGTCAGTGTGTGTGGACCCGTACCCCAGTGAGAGTCAGTGTGTGTGGGACCCGTACCCCAGTGAGAGTCAGTGTGTGTGGACCCGTACCCCAGTGAGAGTCAGTGTGTGTGGGACCCGTACCCCAGTGAGAGTCAGTGTGTGTGGGACCCGTACCCCAGTGAGAGTCAGTGTGTGTGGAACCCGTACCCCAGTGAGAGTCAGCGTGTGTGGGACCCGTACCCCAGTGAGAGTCAGTGTGTGTGGGACCCGTACCCCAGTGAGAGTCAGTGTGTGTGGGACCCGTACCCCAGTGAGAGCAAGCGTGCGTGGGAGCCGTACGCCAGTGAGAGTCAGTGCGTGTGGACCCGTACCCCAGTGAGAGTCAGTGTGTGTGGGACCCGTACCCCAGTGAGAGTCAGTGTGTGTGGGACCCGTACCCCAGTGAGAGCAAGCGTGCGTGGGAGCCGTACGCCAGTGAGAGTCAGTGTGTGTGGAACCCGTACCCCAGTGAGAGCCAGCGTGTGTGGGAGCCGTACGCCAGTGAGAGTCAGTGTGTGTGGGACCCGTACCCCAGTGAGAGTCAGTGTGTGTGGGACCCGTACCCCAGTGAGAGTCAGTGTGTTTGGAACCCGTACCCCAGTGAGAGTCAGCGTGTGTGGAACCCGTAACCCAGTGAGAGTCAGTGTGTGGGACCCGTACCCCAGTGAGAGTCACTGTGTGTGGAACCCGTACCCCAGTGAGAGTCAGTGTGTGTGGGAGCCGTACGCCAGTGAGAGTCAGTGTGTGTGGAACCCGTAACCCAGTGAGAGTCAGTGTGTGGGACCCGTACCCCAGTGAGAGTCACTGTGTGTGGAACCCGTACCCCAGTAAGAGTCAGCGTGTGTGAGACCCGTACCCCAGTGAGAGTCAGTGTGTGTGGGACCTTTACCCCAGTGAGAGTCAGTGTATGTGGGACCCGTACCCCAGTGAGAGTCAGTGTGCGTGGAACCCGTACCCCAGTGAGAGTCAGTGTGTGTGGGACCCGTATCCCAGTGAGAGTCAGTGTGTGTGGGACTCGTACCCCAGTGAGAGTCAGTGTGTGTGGGACCCGTACCCCAGTGAGAGTCAGTGTGTGTGGAACCCGTACCCCAGTGAGAGTCAGTGTGTGTGGAACCCGTACCCCAGAGAGAGTCAGTGTGTGTGGAACCCGTACCCCAGTGAGAGTCAGTGTGTGTGGGACCCGTACCCCAGTGAGAGTCAGTGTGTGTGAAACCCGTACCCCAGTGAGAGTCAGTGTGTGTGGAACCCGTACCCCAGTGAGAGTCAGTGTGTGTGGAACCCATACACCAGAGAGAGTCAGTGTGTGTGGAACCCGTACCCCAGTGAGAGTCAGTGTGTGTGGGACCCATACCCCAGTGAGAGTCAGTGTGTGTGGGACCCCAGTGAGAGTCAGTGTGTGTGGAACCCGTACACCAGAGAGAGTCAGTGTGTGTGGAACCCGTACCCCAGTGAGAGTCAGTGTGTGTGGGACCCATACCCCAGTGAGAGTCAGTGTGTGTGAAACCCGTACCCCAGTGAGAGTCAGTGTGTGTGAAACCCGTACCCCAGTGAGAGTCAGTGTGTGTGGAACCCGTACCCCAGTGAGAGTCAGTGTGTGTGGAACCCGTACCCCAGTGAGAGTCAGTGTGAGTGGGACCCGTACCCCAGTGAGAGTCAGTGTGTGTGGAACCCGTACCCCAGTGAGAGTCAGTGTGAGTGGGACCCGTACCCCAGTGAGAGTCAGTGTGTGTGAAACCCGTACCCCAGTGAGAGTCAGTGTGTGTGGGACCCGTAACCCAGTGAGAGTCAGTGTGTGTGGGACCCGTACCCCAGTGAGAGTCAGTGTGTGTGGAACCAGTACCCCAGTGAGAGTCAGTGTGTGTGGGACCCGTATCCCAGTGAGCGCCAGTGTGTGTGGGAGAGACACAGAGAGGAGCGGAGCCGGAACAGTCCGAGCAGCACCAGGATTGGAGGATTGGGTGGGAGAGACACAGAGAGGAGCGGAGCCGGAACAGTCCGAGGAGCAGCAGGACTGGTTGATTGGGTGGGAGAGACCAGAGAGGAGCGGAGCCGGAACAGCCCGAGGAGCAGCAGGACTATAGGATTGGGTGGGAGAGACACAGAGAGGAGCGGAGCCGGAACAGTCCGAGGAGCAGCAGGACTATAGGATTGGGTGGGAGAGACACAGAGAGGAGCGGAGCCGGAACAGCCCGAGGAGCAGCAGGACTGGTTGATTGGGTGGGAGAGACCAGAGAGGAGCGGAGCCGGAACAGTCCGAGGAGCAGCAGGACTATAGGATTGGGTGGGAGAGACACAGAGAGGAGCGGAGCCGGAACAGCCCGAGGAGCAGCAGGACTGGTTGATTGGGTGGGAGAGACACAGAGAGGAGCGGAGCCGGAACAACCCGAGGAGCAGCAGGACTATAGGATTGGGTGGGAGAGACACAGAGAGGAGCGGAGCCGGAACAGTCCGAGGAGCCGGGGGAAAATGGAAAAGTGACATCAGAGTGACGTCACATTGAACAGCGAGAGCAGGGAAACGGAAATCCACTGGGGTCAGTATTCAGCAAAGTTTTTAATTTAATTTAATGGAATCAACATAGAGTAAGACTTGATTGATTTACAAGTATATAAACTAAAGCCACTCCAGGCGCTGCTTCACAAACCACTGACCACCTCCAGGCACGTATCCATTGTCTCTCGAGATAAGGAGGACCAAAGAAATAAACTAAAGATTAAACTGGATTAAAAATAACGAAACACCAGTCAGAAATTTAAATAACAAATTAAAATCTAATTAAATAAAATAGAGATGCAGGGCCAGGTGATGTGTTCTACCTGCATGATGTGGGAGCGGGTGGACCCCATTGTGGTTCCTGGTGAACACGTCTGTAGCAAGTGTTGGCTGCTCGAGGAACTCCGGCTCAGAGTTGATGAGCTGGAGTCTGAGCTTCGGACACTGCGACACATCAGAGAGGGGGAGAGTTACCTGGACACTGTGTTTCAGGCGGCAGTCACACCCCTTAGATTCACTACCTTGAATTCGGCCTGTGGTCAGGGACAGGAGGGTGTGACTATGAGTGAGGCAGGTCGAGGGATCCAGGAGGTAGTGCTGCAGGAGCCTCAACCCTTGTCCTTGTCCAAAAGGTTCGAGATTCTTGCTCCCTGTGTGGACGAGAGCAGGGACTGTCGGAAGGATGAGCAAACTGACCACAGCACCGTGGTACAGGGAGCCATTCAAGTGTGGGGAGAAAAGAGAAATGTCTTCGTAATCGGGGATAGTATAGTTAGGGGCATAGACATTGTTCTCTGTGGCCAGGATCCAGAGTCCCAAAGGCTCTGTTGCCGACCTGGTGCCAGGGTTCAGGATGTCTCATCTGGGCTGAAGAGGAACTTGGAGTGGGAGGGGAAAGATCCAGTTGTCGTGGTCCATGTAGGTACCAACGATATAGGTAGAACGAGGTTAGAGGTTCTGCAGAGGGAATATGAGCAGCTTGGGGCTAAATTAAAAAACAGAACCAAAAAGGTAATAATCTCCGGATTAGGACCTGAGCCACGAGAAAATTGGCAAAGGTTCAATAAGATTAAAGAGGTAAATGCGTGGCTCAAAGATTGGTGTGGGAGAAATGGGTTCGAATTCGTGAGACATTGGCACCAGTACTGGGGAAGGAGGGAGCTGTTTCAGAAGGATAGGCAGGAAGGAAAAGGAGATGGTGTAGCTTTGTTAGTAAAGGAAGAGATCAGTGCTGTAGTGAGAAATGATATAGGGACTGGAGATCAAGACGTAGAATCAGTCTGGGTAGAAATAAGAAATAGCAAGGGAATGAAGTCACTGGTGGGAGTAATCTATTGGTCCCCAAACAGTAGTTCCGCAGTGGGGCACAGTATAAACCAGGAAATACTGGGAGCTTATAAGAAAGGTACGGCAATAATCATGGGTGATTTTAATGTGCTTAGAGACTGGATTAGTCAAATTGGCAAGGGTAGCCTCGAGGGAGAGCTCATTGAATGGATTAGAACTTGTTTTTTGGAGTAATATATTGTGCAACCAACCAGGGAGCAGGCTATTCGAGATTTCTTCTTCTTCTTTGGCCTCCTTGTCTCGAGAAACAATGGGTAAGCGCCTGGAGGTGGTCAGTGGTTTGTGCAGCAGTGCCTTGTGTTGTGTAATGAGGTGGCATTAATAAATGAACTCATTGTTAAGGATCCTCGAGGGAAAAATGATCATAGCACGCTTGAATTTCAAATTCAGTTTGAGGGCGAGAAGCTGGAGACCCACATTAGTGTTCTGGACTTAAACAAAGGTAATTACATAGGCATGAGGACAGATTTGGCCCGAGTGGACTGGGCAGGAAGACTACAAGGTCGGACAGTTGATGAGCAGTGACAGAAGTTTAAGGAGATATTCAATTTATCCCAACTAAAATATATTCCAGAGAGGAAGAAAGATTGTAAGAGGGGGGAAAAAACATCCATGGCTAAGCAAGGAAGTTAAGGATAACATAAAAACACAAACTAAGGCATACCATATTGAAAAGGCCAGAGGCAGGCTGGGAAATTGGGAAACTTTTAAAGATCAACAAAGGGTTACTAAAAAAGTAACAAAAAGAGCAAAGGTAAATTATGACAGAAAACAAGCGCAAAATATAAAAACGGATAGCAAGAGCTTCTATAAGTATATAAAAGGGAAGAGAGTAGCTAAAGTGAATGTTGGTCCTTTGGAGGATGAGACTGGGGAGTTAATAGAAGGGAACACAGTTTGCCTCAGTTTTCACGGTGGAGGACACTAGTACCATCCCAATAGTAACAGGTAATGCAGAGGTTACAGAAAGGGAGGAACTTAGAATGATCATCATCACTAGGGAAAAAGTACTGAGCAAACTATTGGGATTGAAGGCAGACAAGTCCCCAGGGCCTGATGGCCTACATCCTGGGATCTTAAAGGAAGTGGCAGCGGAGATAGTGGATCCATTGGTTATAATATTCCAAAATTCCCTGGATGCAGGAAAGGTTCCAGTGGATTGGAAAAAACTAATATAACGCCTTTATTCAAAAAGGGAGGGAGGCAGGAAGTAGGAAACTATCGACCAGTTAGTTTAACATCTGTCGTTGGGAAATTGTTAGAATCCATTGTTCAGGAAGTAATAACAGGACATTTAGAAAATCAAAACGCAATCCATCAGAGTCAGCACGGTTTTATGAAGGGTAAATCGTGTTTGACTAATTTGCTAGAGTTCTTCAAAGCTGTAACAAGTAAAGTGGATAATGAGGATTCTGTAGATGTAGTTTATCCCTACCCCTGACTCTATTATCCCTACCCCTGACTCTATTATCCCTACCCCTGACTCTATTATCCCTACCCCTGACTCTATTATCCCTACCCCTGACTCTATTACTCCCAGCTCTGGGGACATTATCTCACTTCTTTTCTCCTTCCTGTAATGTGAATCGGTTAATATGTGACATGTTTGACTTCTACCCTGAGGTATTCTGTCTGCAGGTAGCCATTACAGTCAGTTTCATTAAAGACTCAGTACATGCCAGACTGGTGTCCTGTGAGCTCGTATCATGGTGTCAGAGTGGAGCTGAGACTCGGTGTTGAAGAGCTGTTGAGAAGTCGAAGACCACAGGAATGGTCAGAACTGCTAAAAGCCACGGGAAGCCACAGAAAAAGAACAAAGAAACAGCTGAAAACCCAGGGTAAGGCAATGGCTGCAAGTTTTCCACTGCCTGCGCCGTTCGAAATGAAAGGTGATATGAAGCAGTCTTCCCATTCGCAATGGCAAAATTATGAAATTGCGGCAGATTTAATTAACAAATCAGAGCGGCTGTGAGTAGCCACACTTTTATCACTGATGGGGAGAGACTGTTACAAAATGTGTTCCACCCTAAATCTCTCCGCAGAACAAAAAAAAAGACAGCTGAAATTTTGAAAGTCCTGAAGGCACGCTTTGAAACCCAAGTGAACATAATCTAAGAACGGTACGTGTTCAATATGTGACTGCAATTAACACAGCTCGCAGAATCCTGTGAATTTGTACAACTAAAAGATGGTCTAATTAAAGACAGGATTATATTAGGCATAAGAAATCCTGCAGTGAGCGCACATCCACTGAGAGGAGAAACTGACTCGTAGGAAAGCGACTGACATGTGCATAAGTGCTGAGGTTGTAAATCAGCAACTAGACCATATTCATGGCAGATCAGACCAGGCCTTGCATTATGCTGACAGACATTCCAGGCCGAAAGGGGAGAAAGATCACGGACAAAGGGCAGGATGCAAATACTGCGGAGGATATCACGCACAGGAGAAGAAGACGCGCCCAGCGTGGAGAGAGCTGTGTTCTCACTGCAAGAAGCTAAATCATTCTACACACAGGCGTTTGGATCGGAGGAAGCACAACAAGCAGGTACGGATGGACACTGGAGAGAGATGTCAGCTGAAGATTCTGACGAATCACTATACACCATACAACAGGTTGGTTCAGACAGGTCGATAGGTGATAAATGGTTTGTGACTGTTGGAATGACGACTGCAGAGGGAGAATATCAAATCAACATAAAGTGTCAGATAAACACTGGTGCAATCATGCAACATCATGACCTGTGCCAAGTGGCTCAACATGACAATCCAAAAATGAAGCCCTCGAAACTAAGGTGGAGGCTATATGATGGCACCATACTGGTGCCAAGAAGACAAGTTAGTCTGAGAGCCCGATGCAATGACAAGAATGAAGATCTGGAGCTCCAGTTCATAGACGGTAAGTAAAAGCCACTAATCCCAGCCGGAGCAAGTCCAAAGCTTGGACTGGCAACCCTCAATATGCAAAAAGAGATTCGCAACGTGTCGCAGCACACTAAACCATTGACCACGGAACAGATCCTAGAGGAGTACAACGATGTATTTACAGGTTTCGGATGTCTTCCTGGAGAATATCATCTCGAAGTAGATGACAGGGTAAAACCAATTCAGCATCTGCCGAGGAAAGTTCCAACTACCTTCAAGGCCAGCCTGAAAGACAAGATAGAGGAGCTGGAGAAGAAGGGAGGGACTGAAGAAAGTGACAACCCCTACAGAATGGATTAGCAGCACGGTAGCAGTGAAACAACCTGGAAAGCTGAGAGTGTGCATCAACCCACAGGATGTAAATACTGCTCTGAAACGATCACACTACCCCGTGCCAACCATCGAAGGGATTTTGCCACAGCCTGCAAAGGCAAAAATCTTCACTTCCTGAGATGCAAAGGATGGTTACTGGCAACTGAAGCTGGATGAAAGCAGCAGCTTTCTAACCACATTCTGCCCGCTGTTCGGGAGATACAGATTGGTTGTGCGTGTCATTGGGAATTTCCACGGCTCCAGAGGAGTATCAACGCAGACAGCATGAGATAGTTAGTGATCTTCCCGGAGAGGAAGCTATAGTGGATGATCTGCTAGTTTATGGATGCGGAGACTCAATGGAAGAAGCCATTGCTGACCACGATCAAAATCTAGTGTGACTGCTGGACAGAGCTCGCCAGATGAACCTGAAGCTGAACAAGAAAAAATTACAAGATGCCCGAAGTCAAGTACATAGGTCATGTACTGACAGCAAAAGGCACTTTGCCCAGATCCCATAAACTTGGGAGCAGGAGCAGCGATGTGGTGACTGGCAGGAAAACGATTTGTTGCATTCGTCAACTGTTTAGCAAAATTCTTGCCCAATTTGTCGTTGGAGTGTGGACCACAACGGCAACTCACTGCCAGGACATGCAGTGGTATTGGGGCAGAGAACACAGTGCTGAAATACTCTGACGTGAATGATGAAGTCACCCTGCAGTGGTGATGCCAGCGAGTTAGGACTTGGAGCAACACTAATGCAGCACGAACAACCAGTTGCTTTTGCATCCAGGGTGTTAATGCAAACGGAACAATGCTCCACTCAGCTTGAGAGAGTGCCCGGCCATTTTCTTTGCTTGTGAACATTTTCATCAATACCTACTTGGAAGAGACAAAGTGACAGCCGAGTCCGACCACAAACCACTTCAAAGCGTTTTCCTCAAGCCGCTACTATCTGCTCCAAAGCGTCTGTGAAGAATGTTACTCCAGTTATAGAGATATCATCTGGATGTGACATACAAGCAAGGGAAACAGATGTACATCGCTGACTCGCTGTCGAGAGCAGCACTCCCTATGAAGAAAGTAGAGGACGCTACGGCAGAGTGTGAAATCTTCCAGATCCAACGTGAAGCTGCAGCTTGACATGCTCTGGAAGTCATCAACCCAGCAGAGACATTGAATCTGACAGACAAGCACATTGCTCAAATCAAGCGAACTACACAACAAGATCCAACTCTCCAAGTGTAGCAAGAAGTAGTGATGAAAGGGTGGCCTGAAAGCATCAAGGACACTCCTGTGGTCACAAGAGCGTATTGGGCTTACAGAGAGGAATTAACAGCCTAAGATGGCATCTTGCACAAAGGAAAGAGAGTCATTATCCCTAAAGAGTTGAGAGGAGAGATGCTAAACGCATCCATGCAAGCCACCAAGAAACTGAGTCGAGTCTGAGGAAGAGGAGAAGTTCTCTACTGGCCAAACATCAGCAATGAAATCAAGGACCACATCAGCCAGTGCAGTGCATGCAACGAGTACCAGGCTAAGCAAGCTAAAGAGACACTGATGACACGTGACATCGCAGACAGACCATGGATGAAGCTGGGAGTAGACCTCTTCACTCTCGCAGAAACTGATTATCTTGTCACCATAGACTTTCTTTTCTTTTCTTTTGGGCCTCCTTATCTCGAGAGACAATGGATACGCGCCTGGAGGTGGTCAGTGGTTTGTGAAGCAGCGCCTGGAGTGGCTATAAAGGCCAATTCTGGAGTGACAGGCTCTTCCACAGGTGCTGCAGAGAAATTTGTTTGTTGGGGCTGTTGCACAGTTGGCTCTCCCCTTGCGCCTCTGTCTTTTTTCCTGCCAACTACTAAGTCTCTTCGACTCGCCACAATTTAGCCCTGTCTTTATGGCTGCCCGCCAGCTCTGGCGAATGCTGGCAACTGACTCCCACGACTTGTGATCAATGTCACACGATTTCATGTCGCGTTTGCAGACGTCTTTATAACGGAGACATGGACGGCCGGTGGGTCTGATACCAGTGGCGAGCTCGCTGTACAATGTGTCTTTGGGGATCCTGCCATCTTCCATGCGGCTCACATGGCCAAGCCATCTCAAGCGCCGCTGACTCAGTAGTGTGTATAAGCTGGGGATGTTGGCCGCTTCAAGGACTTCTGTGTTGGAGATATAGTCCTGCCACCTGATGCCAAGTATTCTCCGAAGGCAGCGAAGATGGAATGAATTGAGACGTCGCTCTTGGCTGGCATACGTTGTCCAGGCCTCGCTGCCGTAGAGCAAGGTACTGAGGACACAGGCCTGATACACTCGGACTTTTGTGTTCCGTGTCAGTGCGCCATTTTCCCACACTCTCTTGGCCAGTCTGAACATAGCAGTGGAAGCCTTACCCATGCGCTTGTTGATTTCTGCATCTAGAGACAGGTTACTGGTGATAGTTGAGCCTAGGTAGGTGAACTCTTGAACCACTTCCAGAGCGTGGTCGCCAATATTGATGGATGGAGCATTTCTGACATCCTGCCCCATGATGTTCGTTTTCTTGAGGCTGATGGTTAGGCCAAATTCATTGCAGGCAGACGCAAACCTGTTGATGAGACTCTGCAGGCATTCTTCAGTGTGAGATGTTAAAGCAGCATCGTCAGCAAAGAGGAGTTCTCTGATGAGGACTTTCCGTACTTTGGACTTCGCTCTTAGACGGGCAAGGTTGAACAACCTGCCCCCTGATCTTGTGTGGAGGAAAATTCCTTCTTCAGAGGATTTGAACGCATGTGAAAGCAGCAGGGAGAAGAAAATCCCAAAAAGTGTGGGTGCGAGAACACAGCCCTGTTTCACACCACTCAGGATAGGAAAGGGCTCTGATGAGGAGCCACCATGTTGAATTGTGCCTTTCATATTGTCATGGAATGAGGTGATGATACTTAGTAGCTTTGGTGGACATCCGATCTTTTCTAGTAGTCTGAAGAGACCACGTCTGCTGACGAGGTCAAAGGCTTTGGTGAGATCAATGAAAGCAATGTAGAGGGGCATCTGTTGTTCACGGCATTTCTCCTGTATCTGACGAAGGGAGAACAGCATGTCAATAGTCGATCTCTCTGCACGAAAGCCACACTGTGCCTCAGGGTAGACGCGCTCGGCCAGCTTCTGGAGCCTGTTCAGAGCGACTCGAGCAAAGACTTTCCCCACTATGCTGAGCAGGGAGATTCCACGGTAGTTGTTGCAGTCACCGCGGTCACCTTTGTTTTTATAGAGGGTGATGATGTTGGCATCGCGCATGTCCTGGGGTACTGCTCCCTCGTCCCAGCACAGGCATAGCAGTTCATGTAGTGCTGAGAGTATAGCAGGCTTGGCACTCTTGATTATACCATAGACTACTATCCTGACTACTGGGAGGCGGATCAGCTGACCTCAACGACTACCGGTGAGATTGTAGAATGCCTGAAAGCACACTTCAGTCATTACGACATTCCAGACATTGTGATGAGTGACAATGGCCCTCAGTTCACAAGTGAAGAATTCAGCTGCTTCAGAAAGGATTAGGAAATTCAACACCATACATCATGTTCACACTATCCCCAGTCCAATGGAAAGGCTGAGACGGCAGTGAAAATCGCCAAAGGAATCATAAAGAAATCAAGCAAATCCAGCACAGAGTGGAGAAACACACCTACCCTAGGCATGGAAAGTACAAAGACTAATGTCACGCTCCACATCAACTAGCCTTCCAATAGCAATAATCATTATAGTCAGTTTTATTAAAGACTCAGTACACACCAGACTGGTGCCCTGTGAGCTCGTAACACAAGAACTCAAAAACTTTTAATTTTTATAATGCCCAATATCTGTAAAGGTGTGTGGTTTGCTTAAGCTGCTTTGAAAGGGGGGGGGGGGGTGGAATAAAAGCCCCCAGATTGATTCATTAACAAAACAATGCATCACCATGTGCCCTGGCTAGTTCGAACTGGGTCTTCTCCAAACAAACAAAAAACTTGATTCTTTCCTATTAGATGTTTTTTGCCCCCCGAAGCACTTCCGATTTTTTTTATCCCGAAACTTCAAGCTCTGTTTTTTTTCCAAAAGTCAAGCAACAAAATGCATTTCATTCTTAGACAAACCACTTGTGTCCTTCTGAACAAAGAAAGGCATTTTTGAAATTGTACAAATTCCTTTTCCCACTTGTTTCAGAGCAGGGTTGTCCAACATTTTTGGACAGAGGGTTGCATAATGATTTTTGTTCAGCCCAGGAGGCGGTGGTGTAGTGGTATTGCCAAAGACCCAGGGTATTGATCTGGGGACATGGGTTCGAATCCCACCACAGCAGAAGGTGGAATTTAAATTTAATTAATAAATCTGAAATTAAAAAGCTAGTCTAACGATGGCCATGAAACCATTGTCGATTGTTGTAAAAACCCATCTGGTTCACTAATGTCCTTTAGGGAAGGAAATCTGCTGTCCTTACCTGGTCTGGCCGACATGTGACTCCAGACCCACAGCAATGTGGTTGACTCTTACATACCCTCTGAAATGACCTAGCAAGCCACTCAGTTGTATCTAACGGCTACAAAGTCAATAAAACCGGATGGACCACCCGGAATCGACCTAGGCACCGGAAACGACAACGGCAGACCCAGCCCTGTCGACCCTGCAAAGTCCCCCTGATGAACATCTGGGGGCTTGTGCCAAAGTTGGGAGAGCTGTCCCACAGACTATGCAAACAACAGCCTGACATGGCCATACTCACAGAATCATACCTTACAGACAATGTCCCAGATACTGCCATCACCATCCCCGGGTATGTCCTGTCCCACCGGCAGGACAGACCCACCAGAGGTGGTGGCACAGTGGAATACAGTCGGGAGGGAATTGCCCTGGGAGTCCTCAACATCGACTCCGGACCCCATGAAGTCTCATGGCATCAGGTCAAACACGGGCAAGGTAACCTCCTACTGATTACCACCTACTGCCCTCCCTCAGCTGATGAGTCAGTACTCCTCCATGTTGAACAGCACTTGGAGGAAGCACTGAGGGTGGCAAGGGCACAAAATGTACTCTGGGTGGGGGACTTCAATGTCCATCACCAAGAGTGGCTCGGTAGCACCACTACTGGCTGAGCTGGCCGAGTCCTAAAGGACATGACTGCTAGACTGGGTCTGCGACAGGTGGTGGGGGAACCAACATGAGGGAAAAACATACTTGACCTCGTCCTCACCAATCTGCCTGCCGCAGATGCTTCTGTCCATTTCAGTATTGGTAGGAGTGACCACCGCACAGTCCTTGTGGAGACAAAGTCCCGCCTTCACATTGAAGATACCGTCCATCGTGTTGTGTGGCACTATCACCGTGCTAAATGGGATAGATTTCGAACAGATCTAGTAATGCAAAACTGGGGATCCATGAGATGCTGTGGGCCATCAGCAGCAGCAGAACAGTACTCAAGCACAATCTGTAACCGCATGGCCCGGCATATCCCCCACTCTACCATTACCATCAAGCCAGGAAACCAACCCTGGTTCAATGAAGAGTGCAGGAGAGCATGCCACGAGCAGCAACAGGCATACCTCAAAATGAGGTATCAACCTGGTGAAGCTACAACACAGGACTATCTGCGTGCCAAACTGCATAAGCAGCATGCAATAGACAGAGCTAAGCGATCCCATAACCAACGGATCAGATCTAAGCTCTGCAGTCCTGCCACATCCAATCATGAATGGTGGTGGACAATTAAACAACAAACTGGAGGAGGAGGCTCCACAAATATCCCCATCCTCAATGATGGGGGAGCCCAGCACATCAGTGTGAAAGATAAGGCTGAAGCATTTGTAACAATCTTCAGCCAGAAGTGCCGAGTTGATGATCCATCTCGGCCCCCTCCTGAAGTCCCCAGCATCACAGATGCCAGACTTCAGTCAATTCAATTCACTGTGCGTGTCATCAAGAAATGACTGAAGGCACTGGATACTGCAAAGGCTATGGGTCCTGACAATATTCCGGCAATAGTACTGAAGACCTGTGCTCCAGAACTTGCGGCGCCTCTAGCCAAGCTGTTCCAGTACAGATACAACACTGGCATCTACCCTGCAATGTGGAAAATTGCCCAGGTATGTCCTGTACACAAAAAGCAGGACAAATCCAACCCGGCCAATTACTGCTCCATCAGCCTACTCTCAATCATCAGTAAAGTGATAGAAGGTGTCATCAACAGTGCCATCAAGCAGCACTTGCTTCGCAATAACCTGCTCAGTGACGCTCAGTTTGGGTTCCGCCAAGGCCACTCAGCTCCTGACCTCATTACAGCCTTGGGTCAAACATGGACAAAGAGCTGAACTCAAGAGGTGAGGTGAGATTGACTGCCCTTGACATCAAGGCAGCATTTGACCGAGTATGGCATCAATGAGCCTTAGCAAAACTGAGGGGCAACAGGGGGAAAACTCTCTGCTGGCTGGAGTCATACCTAGCGCAAAGGAAGATGGTTGTGGTTGTTGGAGGTCAATCATCTGAGCTCCAGGACATCACTGCAGCAGTTCCTCAGGGTAGTGTCCTGGGCCCAACCATCTTCAGCTGCTTCATCAATGACCTTCCTTCAATCATAAGGTCAGAAGTGGGGATGTTCGCTGATGATTACACAATGTTCAGCACCATTCGCGACTCCTCAAATACTGAAGCAGTCAGTGTAGAAATGCATCAAGACTGGGACAATATCCAGGCATGGGCTAATAAGTGGCAAGTAACATTTGTGCCACACAAGTGCCAGGCAATGACCATCTCCAACAAGAGAGAATCTAACCATCTCCCCTTGACATTCAATGGCATTACCATCGCTGAATCCCCCACTATCAACATCCTGGGGGTTACCATTGACCAGAAACTGAACTGGAGTAGCCATATAAATACCGTGGCCACAAGAACAGGTCAGAGGCTGGGAATCCTGCGGTGAGTAACTCACCTCCTGACTCCCCAAAGCCTGTCCACCATCTACAAGGCACAAGTCAAGAGTGTGATGGAATACTCTCCACTTGCCTGGATGGGTGCAGCTCCAACAACACTCAAGAAGCTCGACACCATCCAGGACAAAGCAACCTGTTTGATTGGCAGCCCATTCACAAACATTCACTCCCTCCACCACCGGCGCACAGTGGCAGCAGTGTGTACCATCTACAAGATGCACTGCAGCAACTCACCAAGGCTCCTTAGACAGCACCTTCCAAACCCGCGACCTCGACCATCTAGAAGGACAAGGGCAGCAGATGCATGGGAACACCACCACCTGCAAGTTCCCCTCCAAGTCACACACCATCCTGACTTGGAACTATATCGCCGTTCCTTCACTGTCGCTGGGTCAAAATCCTGGAACTCCCTCCCTAACAGCACTGTGGGTGTACCTACCCCACATGGACTGCAGCGGTTCAAGAAGGCAGCTCACCACCACCTTCTCAAGGGCAATTTGGGATGGGCAATAAATGCAGGCCGACATCCTGTGAAAGCATTAAAATTAGAGAATGCAGACATTGTCTATCCTGTGACAGCCAAACCATCCTCCTGAGCAGCCCTGGGAAGCTCCTATCAGTCGGATGGAACCAGCAGTTGAGGTGGGAAGGGCCCATCAGGCACACAGTGGGATTATTGGATAGCTCTTTCAAAGAGATGGGCTGAACGGCCCCTTAATCCCATGGGTTTAAACTATGCTAAAAAGTCTATTCTGTGATACTATTTGGAAGTCGAGAGCACAAAATGTCCTGACCTATTACGTGGGACATTGCAAAATAACTCACTGCAGTGCAGGTTGATATTGGTCAAGAGTCCTGATTCACTGCCACCTCACCCCTCACACCCGACTTTGCCATCTCCCATGGACTGGCTCCTTCCATCATGTTAATCTCAGAGACGGACATTTCTGATCATCTGCTTGTGTGACCCTTCACCCACATTGCCCCTTCCACTCTCCAACCACAACCTCATTCTGGAAAGTAACAATCCTCCGATCCACTTCCAACTACACTTTCACACAGTCTCAACTCTCTAGCCTTTAGCCCTCCGTTCACCACGACATTTCTGCAACGCCTGATCTCCTCAAACGACCCCTCACCACCACCCCTTTGATGCCCTCGTCCCCAATAAAAAGGTCAGTCTCTCCCACCCCGGCCATTCCCGCTGGTCCGCCCCTCATCCCCACTGCCTTAAGCCCCATGGACGCAGACTTGACAGGATATGGCAGAGAACTGGTTTCTCCGTCCACCGTCAGATGCGACTGGAGCCCACAAAACACAACCAGGTCCTGTTCCTGTCTGTTAAACCTGCTCACGATTCCAGCAGGATTCTGGATCGGAAAGATAAACCCCACCCTTCCCCACCCGCCCACTGCCCCCATCCTCTTTTCCCTGCTGCAAACCATCTCCTTCAAGCCCTCTCGCCCCTTTCCCCTTCACCCTCACTTCTAATAAGTGTGAGGAGCTCGTGGACTTTGTCACTAAGATTGAGATCGGTTGTCTCTGCTACATCGCTGCCTTCAATGAACCCACATGGCCAAACGTTCTGGAATGCTCTATCCCTACCCTAGCCCTCTCTCTAGTTTCTCTCCTAGCTCCCCTCATGCCGTCTCTGAGCTCATCTTATCCAAGAGACACACCTCCCGCTCCCTCGATCCTGCTCCCACTAAACTTCTGGTCACCCAACTTTCTCTCCTGATCCCTATGTTAGCCGATATCGGAAATGGTTCTCTCTCTTCAGGTGTCTCTTGTAAACCACTGTCTCCTCAAAAAACCAACCCTTAACTGCCATCCCATCCACAACCTCCCTGTCCTCTCTACAGTCCTGGAACGTGTTGTCGCCTCCCAAATCCGTTTCCATCTTTCCTGGAACTCAATCGGGTTTCTGCCCCTGTCACAGTCCCGAACCAGCTCTTACTGAAGTCACTAATGACATCCTATGCGACTGTGACAAAGGTAAACTTTCCCTCCTCGACCTGTCTGCACCCTTTGACCCGGTTGACCACACCATCCTCCTCCAACACCTCTCCACTGTCATCCAGCTGGGTGGGTCTGCTCTCACCTGGTTCCATCCATATATATCTAACCGTAGCCAGACAATCACCATACATACATACGAGCATACGAATTAGGAGCAGGAGTCGGCCACTCGGCCCCTTGAGCCTGCTCCGCCATTCAATAAGTTCATGACTGAACTGATTACTCCACATTTCCATCTATCTCCGATAACCTTTCACCCCCTTGCTTATCAAGAATCTATCTACCTCTGCCTTAAAAATATTCAAAGACTCTGCTTCCACCACCTTTTGAAGAAGAGAGTTCCAAAGACTCACGACCCTCTGAGAGGAAACATTTCTCCTCATCTCTGTCTTAAGTGTTATTTTTAAACAGTGACCCCTAGTTCTAGATTCTCCCACAAGGGTAAACATCCTTTCCTCATCCACCCTGTCAAGACCCCTCAGGATCTTATATGTTTCAATCAAGTCACCTCTTACTCTTCGAAATTCCAAAGACAGCCTAGCCTGTCCAATCTTTCCTCATAAGACAACCCACCCATTCCAGGTATTAGTCGAGTAAACCTTCTCTGAACAGCCTCCAATGCTTTTACATCCTTCGTTAAATAAGGAGACCAGTACTGTACACAGTACTCCAGATGTGTTCTCACCAATGCCCTGTATAGCTGAAGCATAACCTCCCTACTTTTGTATTCAATTCCCCTCACAATAAACGATAACATTCTATTAGCTTTCCTAATTACTTGCTGTACCTGCATACTAACCTTTTACGATTCATGCACTCGGACACCCAGATCCCTCTGCATCACAGAACTCTGCAATCTCTCACCATTTAGATAATATGCTGCTTTTTTACTCTTCCTGCCAAAGTGGACAATTTCACACTTTCCCACATTATACTCCATTTGCCAGGTCTTTGTCCACTCACTTAACCTATCTATATTCCTTTGTAACCTCCTCATGTCCTCTTCACAAGTTACTTTCCTCCCTGTATTTGTGTCATCAGCAAATTTAGCAACCATATATCCGGTCCCTTCATCTAAGTCATTTATATAAATTGTAAAAAGTTGAGGTCCCAGCACAGATCCCTGTAGCACACCACTCGTTACATCTTGCCAACCACAAAATCACCCATTTATGCCTACTCTCTGTTGCCTGTTAGCTAGCCAATCTTCTATCCATGTCAATATGTTCCCTCCTACACCATGAGCTTTTACTTTCCACAATAACCTTTGATGTGACACCTTATCAAATGCCTTCTGGAAATCTAAGTACAATACATCCACCGGTTCCCCTTTATCCACAGCACATGTAACTCCCTCAAAGAACTCCAATAAATTGGTTAAACATGATTTCCCTTTCACAAAACCATGTTGACTCTGCCAGATTACTTTGAATTTTTTTAAATACCCTGTTATAATGTCTTTAATAACAGCTTCTAATATTTTCCCGAAGACAGATGTTAAACTAACTGGCCTGCAGTTTCCTGCTTTCTGTCTCCCTCCCTTTTTGAATAAAGGAATTACATTCACTCTTTTCCAATCTAACGGAATGTTCCCTGAATCTAGGGAATTTTGGAAAATTAAAACTAATGCATCAACTATCTCACTAGCCGCTTGTTTTAACACCCCAGGATGAAGTCCATCAGGACCCGGGGACTTGTCAGCCCGCAGCTCCAACAATTTGTTCAGTACCACTTCCCTGGTGTTTGTAATTTTCTTGAGTTCCTCCCTCCCTTCCATTTCCTGACTTCCAGCTAATACTGGGATGTTACTTGTATCCTCAATAGTGAATACAGATGCAAAATATCTGTTCAGTTCATCTGCCATCTCCTTATTATCCATTATTAATTCCCCAGACTCACTTTCTATAGGACCAACGCTCACTTTGTTAACTCTTTTCTTTTTTAAATATCTATAGAAACTCTTACTATCCGTCTTTGTATTTCTAGGTAACTTTCTCTCGTACTCTAATTTACCTTCCTTATCAATCTTTTAGTCATTCTTTGCTGTTTTTTATATTCTGCACTGTCGGAGGGTCGGTACTGAGGGAGTGCCGCACTGTCGGAGGATCGGTACTGAGGGAGTGCCGCACTGTCGGAGGGTCAGTACTGAGGGAGTGCTGCACTGTCGGAGGATCGGTACTGAGGGAGTGCCGCACTGTCGGAGGGTCAGTACTGAGGGAGCGCTGCACTGTCGGAGGGTCGGTACTGAGGGAGTGCTGCACTGTCGGAGGGTCGGTACTGAGGGAGTGCCGCACTGTCGGAGGGTCTGTACTGAGGGAGTGCCGCACTGTCGGAGGATCGGTACTGAGGGAGTGCCGCACTGTCGGAGGGTCAGTACTGAGGGAGCGCTGCACTGTCGAAGGGTCGGTACTGAGGGAGTGCCGCACTGTCGGAGGATCTGTACTGAGGGAGTGCTGCACTGTCGGAGGGTCAGTACTGAGGGAGTGCTGCACTGTCGGAGGGTCAGTACTGAGGGAGTGCTGCACTGTCGGAGGGTCAGTACTGAGGGAGTGCTGCACTGTCTCAGGGTCGGTACTGTCAGGGTCCCACGGCCACTATTTGGAAGAAGAGCGGGGGGGGGGAGTTCTCCCCGGTGTCCTGGGGACAATATTATTTTTTTTACCTCATCTCCCCTTTCCCTCCCTATCACTCGATTCCCAAAAATCTCTCGATCTCGGTCTTGAATATACTCAACGACTGAGCATCTACAACACTCTGGGGTAGAGAATTCCAGAGATTCCCAACCCTCTGAGTGAAGACATTTCTCCTCATCTCAGTCCCCAATGGCCGACCCCCTTATCCTGAGACTGGGAACCCCCCTCCCACTAGTTCTAGACTCTCCAGCCGGGGGGGGAAACAGTCTCTCAGCATCTACCCTGTTGAACCCTGCAATGCCTGCTCTTGGGGATACAGGTATCATTTCAGAATCTGCAGGAAATGTGGGGAGGAAGACAGAGATCGATTGCACAATGGCAGATACAGTTTAACACGTAAGTATGAAATGATAATTCAAGAGCATTTAGGGATGGGCAATAAATGCTGGCTTAGCCAGCGACGCCCACACCTCAGGAATGAAGATAAAAATGTTTCAGTGGGCTGTGCGAGAAGTGATAGAAACTAAATGGTATAATTTTAAAGTGGGGGTGCAGGAACAGAGAGACTGGCGGAGGTGGCAGGACAGGTTGAGAAGGTTTCTAATAAAACTTTATCAATAAAGACAGAGAGTACAAAAGCAAGAAAGTTACACTACAAGTGTAAATGACTGGTCAGTCCCAAGCTGGAGAATTGTGTCCGATTCTGCTCGCCACACACTTCAGGACGGATGTCGAGTCCTTGGAGAGGGTGCGGAGGGAGATTTACCGGAATGGTCCCAGGGATGAGGGACTTCAGTTAATGTGGAGAGACTGGGAGAAGCTGGGATTGTTCTCCTTAGAGCAGAGAAGGTTAAGGGGGAGATTTAATCGAGGCGTTCAAAATCATGAGGGGGTTTTGATGGGAGTAAATGAGGAGAAACTGTTCCCAGTGGCAGGAGGGTCGGTAACCAGAGGGACACAGATTGAGGATAATCGGTAAATGAACCAGAGGGGGGGAAGAGGAGGAGAATGTTTTTGACGCAGTGAGTTGTTGTGATCTGGAACGCGCTGCCTGAAAGGGCGGTGGAAGCAGATTCAATAGTAACTTTCAAAAGGGGGAATTGGGGAAATACTGGAAGGGGAAAAATTTGCAGGGAGATGGGGGAAAGAGCAGGGGGGGAGATTGGGGACTAATTGGATAGATCTTGCAAAGAGACAGCACAGGCACGATGGGCTGAATGGTCTCCTCCTGGGCTGCTTGTGTCTCGGATTCTCTGATTCTAAGGATGGCACCTACATTTCCATTGACTGTTTTGAATCGTATCCAGGAGGTTCCTGCCCTCCTACATCAGGCACTGTCCCTGGGGCCAAGTTAAATCACAGTACACAGGTTTGGAAGGAGACCATTCATTAAGTAAGGAGTGTCTGTACTTATTGTCCTTTCTAAATACGTATTTGGGTCTTAACTGATGTGTTTCTGACAGACTGCCAGAGGCAGATATGTGACATCAGCATAAATTAATCCAATTAGACACTCAGCATTTATTCCAAACAATGTACTGAGGTTAAAGATTAAGCGTGACAAGTTGGAGTGCACAAAGGCACACAACTGCACACCACCCGAAATCAGTTTGGAGACTTAGCATCTGTGCTGTGGGCACTCAGAGTAAACCGGACCCCAGTGAGAGTCAGTGTGTGTGGGACCCCAGTGAGAGTCAGTGTGTGTGGGACCCCAGTGAGAGTCAGTGTGTGTGGAACCCGTACTCCAGTGAGAGTCAGTGTGTGTGGGACCCCAGTGAGAGTCAGTGTGTGTGGAACCCGTACTCCAGTGAGAGTCAGTGTGTGTGGGACCCGTACCCCAGTGAGAGTCAGTGTGTGTGGGACCCATACCCCAGTGAGAGTCAGTGCATGTGGAACCCGTACTCCAGTGAGAGTCAGTGTGTGTGGGACCCGTACCCCAGTGAGAGTCAGTGCGTGTGGGACCCGTACCCCAGTGAGAGTCAGTGTGTGCGGGACCCCAGTGAGAGTCTGTGTGTGTGGGAACCGTACCCCAGTGAGAGTCAGTGTGTGTGGAACCCCAGTGAGAGTCAGTGTGTGTGGAACCCGTACTCCAGTGAGAGTCAGTGTGTGTGGGACCCGTACCCCAGTGAGAGTCAGTGTGTGTGGAACCCGTACTCCAGTGAGAGTCAGTGTGTGTGGGACCCGTACCCCAGTGAGAGCCAGTGTGTGTGGAACCCGTACACCAGTGAGAGTCAGTGTGTGTGGGACCCATACCCCAGTGAGAGTCAGTGTGTGTGGAACCCGTACCCCAGTGAGAGTCACTGTGTGTGGGACCCGCACCCCTGTGAGAGTCAGTGTGTGTGGAACCCGCACCCCAGTGAGAGTCAGTGTGTGTGGAACCCGTACCCCAGTGAGAGTCAGTGTGTGTGGGACCCGTACCCCAGTGAGAGTCAGTGTGTGTGGGCCCGTACCCCAGTGAGAGTCAGTGCATGTGGAACCCGCACCCCAGTGAGAGTCAGTGTGTGTGGGACCCGTACCCCAGTGAGAGTCAGTGTGTGTGGAACCCGCACCCCAGTGAGAGTCAGTGTATGTGGGACCCGTACCCCAGTGAGAGTCAGTGTGTGTGGAAACCCGTAACCCAGTGAGAGTCAGTGAGTGTGGGACCCGTACCCCAGTGAGAGTCAGTGTGTGTGGAAACCCGTAACCCAGTGAGAGTCAGTGTGTGTGGAACCCGTATCCCAGTGAGAGTCAGTGTGTGTGGAACCCGTACCCCAGTGAGAGTCAGTGTGTGTGGAAACCCGTACCCTAGTGAGAGTCAGTGTGTGTGGAAACCCGTACCCTAGTGAGAGTCAGTGTGTGTGGAAACCCGTACCCCAGTGAGAGTCAGTGTGTGTGAAACCCGTACCCCAGTGAGAGTCAGTGTGTGTGGAACCCGCACCCCAGTGAGAGTCAGTGTGTGTGGAACCCGTACCCCAGTGAGAGTCAGTGTGTGTGGAAACCCGTACCCCAGTGAGAGTCAGTGTGTGTGGGACCCATACCCCAGTGAGAGTCAGTGTGTGTGGAACCCGTACCCCAGTGAGAGTCACTGTGTGTGGGACCCGCACCCCAGTGAGAGTCAGTGTGTGTGGAACCCGCACCCCAGTGAGAGTCAGTGTGTGTGGGACCCGTACCCCAGTGAGAGTCAGTGTGTGTGGGACCCGTACCCCAGTGAGAGTCTGTGTGTGTGGGACCCGTACCCCAGTGAGAGTCAGTGTGTGTGGGACCCGTACCCCAGTGAGAGTCAGTGTGTGTGGGACCCGTACCCCAGTGAGAGTCAGTGTGTGTGGAACCCGTACTCCAGTGAGAGTCAGTGTGTGTGGGACCCGTACCCCAGTGAGAGTCAGTGTGTGTGGGACCCGTACCCCAGTGAGAGTCAGTGTGTGTGGGACCCGTACCCCAGTGAGAGTCAGTGCGTGTGGGACCCGCACCCCAGTGAGAGTCAGTGTGTGTGGGACCCGTACCCCAGTGAGAATCAGTGTGTGCGGGACCCCAGTGAGAGTCTGTGTGTGTGGGAACCGTACCCCAGTGAGAGTCAGTGTGTGTGGGACCCGTACCCCAGTGAGAGTCAGTGCGTGTGGGACCCGTACCCCAAGGAGAGTCAGTGTGTGCGGGACCCCAGTGAGGTTCTGCGTGTGTGGGAACCGTACCCCAGTGAGAGTCAGTGTGTGTGGAACCCCAGTGAGAGTCAGTGTGTGTGGAACCCGTACTCCAGTGAGAGTCAGTGTGTGTGGGACCCGTACCCCAGTGAGAGTCAGTGTGTGTGGGACCCGTACCCCAGTGAGAGTCAGTGCGTGTGGGACCCGTACTCCAGTGAGAGTCAGTGTGTGCGGGACCCCAGTGAGAGTCTGTGTGCGTGGGAACAGTACCCCAGTGAGAGTCAGTGTGTGTGGAACCCGTACCCCAGTGAGAGTCAGTGTGTGTGGAACCCGTACTCCAGTGAGAGTCAGTGTGTGTGGGACCCGTACCCCAGTGAGAGCCAGTGTGTGTGGAACCCGTACACCAGTGAGAGTCAGTGTGTGTGGGACCCATACCCCAGTGAGAGTCAGTGTGTGTGGAACCCGTACCCCAGTGAGAGTCACTGTGTGTGGGACCCGCACCCCAGTGAGAGTCAGTGTGTGTGGAACCCGCACCCCAGTGAGAGTCAGTGTGTGTGGAACCCGTACCCCAGTGAGAGTCAGTGTGTGTGGGACCCGTACCCCAGTGAGAGTCAGTGTGTGTGGGACCCGCACCCCAGTGAGAGTCAGTGCATGTGGAACCCGCACCCCAGCGAGAATCAGTGTGTGTGGGACCCGTACCCCAGTGAGAGTCAGTGTGTGTGGAACCCGCACCCCAGTGAGAGTCAGTGTGTGTGGAACCCGTACCCCAGTGAGAGTCAGTGTGTGTGGAAACCCGTACCCCAGTGAGAGTCAGTGCATGTGGAACCCGTACTCCAGTGAGAGTCAGTGTGTGTGGGACCCCAGTGAGAGTCAGTGTGTGTGGGACCCGTACCCCAGTGAGAGTCAGTGCGTGTGGGACCCGTACCCCAGTGAGAGTCAGTGTGTGCGGGACCCCAGTGAGAGTCTGTGTGTGTGGGAACCGTACCCCAGTGAGAGTCAGTGTGTGTGGAACCCCAGTGAGAGTCAGTGTGTGTGGAACCCGTACTCCAGTGAGAGTCAGTGTGTGTGGGACCCGTACCCCAGTGAGAGTCAGTGTGTGTGGAACCCGTACCCCAGTGAGAGTCAGTGTGTGTGGGACCCGTACCCCAGTGAGAGCCAGTGTGTGTGGAACCCGTACCCCAGTGAGAGTCAGTGTGTGTGGGACCCGTATCCCAGTGAGAGTCAGTGTGTGTGGAACCCGTACCCCACTGAGGGTCAGTGTGTGTGAGACCCATACCCCAGTGAGAGTCAGTGTGTGTGGGACCCATACCCCAGTGAGAGTCAGTGTGTGTGGGACCCGTATCCCAGTGAGAGTCAGTGTGTGTGGAACCCGTACCCCACTGAGGGTCAGTGTGTGTGAGACCCATACCCCAGTGAGAGTCAGTGTGTGTGGGACCCATACCCCAGTGAGAGTCAGTGTGTGTGGAACCCGTACCCCAGTGAGAGTCAGTGTGTGTGGGACCCGTACCCCAGTGAGAGTCAGTGTGTGTGGAACCCGTACCCCAGTGAGAGTCAGTGCATGTGGAACCCGCACCCCAGTGAGAGTCAGTGTGTGTGGGACCCGTACCCCAGTGAGAGTCAGTGCATGTGGAACCCGCACCCCAGTGAGAGTCAGTGTGTGTGGGACCCGTACCCCAGTGAGAGTCAGTGTGTGTGGAACCCGCACCCCAGTGAGAGTCAGTGTGTGTGGGACCCGTACCCCAGTGAGAGTCAGTGTGTGTGGAACCCGTACTCCAGTGAGAGTCAGTGTGTGTGGGACCCGTACCCCAGTGAGAGTCAGTGTGTGTGGAACCCGTACTCCAGTGAGAGTCAGTGTGTGTGGGACCCGTACCCCAGTGAGAGCCAGTGTGTGTGGAACCCGTACACCAGTGAGAGTCAGTGTGTGTGGGACCCATACCCCAGTGAGAGTCAGTGTGTGGAACCCGTACACCAGTGAGAGTCAGTGTGTGTGGAACCCGTACCCCAGTGAGAGTCAGTGTGTGTGGGACCCGTACCCCAGTGAGAGTCAGTGTGTGTGGGACCTGTACCCCAGTGAGAGTCAGTGTGTGTGGAACCCGTACCCCAGTGAGAGTCAGTGCATGTGGAACCCGCACCCCAGTGAGAGTCAGTGTGTGTGGGACCCGTACCCCAGTGAGAGTCAGTGCATGTGGAACCCGCACCCCAGTGAGAGTCAGTGTGTGTGGGACCCGTACCCCAGTGAGAGTCAGTGTGTGTGGAGCCCGCACCCCAGTGAGAGTCAGTGTGTGTGGGACCCGTACCCCAGTGAGAGTCAGTGTGTGTGGAAACCCGTAACCCAGTGAGAGTCAGTGAGTGTGGGACCCGTACCCCAGTGAGAGTCAGTGTGTGTGGAAACCCGTAACCCAGTGAGAGTCAGTGTGTGTGGAAACCCGTATCCCAGTGAGAGTCAGTGTGTGTGGAACCCGTACCCCAGTGAGAGTCAGTGTGTGTGGAAACCCGTACCCTAGTGAGAGTCAGTGTGTGTGGAAACCCGTACCCTAGTGAGAGTCAGTGTGTGTGGAAACCCGTACCCCAGTGAGAGTCAGTGTGTGTGAAACCCGTACCCCAGTGAGAGTCAGTGTGTGTGGAACCCGTAACCCAGTGAGAGTCAGTGTGTGTGGAAACCCGTACCCCAGTGAGAGTCAGTGTGTGTGGAAACCCGTACCCCAGTGAGAGTCAGTGTGTGTGGGACCCATACCCCAGTGAGAGTCAGTGTGTGTGGAACCCGTACACCAGTGAGAGTCACTGTGTGTGGGACCCGTACCCCAGTGAGAGTCAGTGTGTGTGGAAACCCGTACCCTAGTGAGAGTCAGTGTGTGTGGAAACCCGTACCCTAGTGAGAGTCAGTGTGTGTGGAACCCGTACCCCAGTGAGAGTCACTGTGTGTGGAACCCGTAACCCAGTGAGAGTCAGTGTGTGTGGAAACCCGTACCCCAGTGAGAGTCAGTGTGTGTGGAAACCCGTACCCCAGTGAGAGTCAGTGTGTGTGGGACCCATACCCCAGTGAGAGTCAGTGTGTGTGGAACCCGTACACCAGTGAGAGTCACTGTGTGTGGGACCCGTACCCCAGTGAGAGTCAGTGTGTGTGGAAACCCGTACCCTAGTGAGAGTCAGTGTGTGTGGAAACCCGTACCCCAGTGAGAGTCAGTGTGTGTGGAACCCGTACCCCAGTGAGAGTCACTGTGTGTGGGACCCGCACCCCAGTGAGAGTCAGTGTGTGTGGAACCCGCACCCCAGTGAGAGTCAGTGTGTGTGGGACCCGTACCCCAGTGAGAGTCAGTGTGTGTGGGACCCGTACCCCAGTGAGAGTCTGTGTGTGTGGGACCCGTACCCCAGTGAGAGTCAGTGTGTGTGGGACCCGTACCCCAGTGAGAGTCAGTGTGTGTGGGACCCGTACCCCAGTGAGAGTCAGTGTGTGTGGAACCCGTACTCCAGTGAGAGTCAGTGTGTGTGGGACCCGTACCCCAGTGAGAGTCAGTGTGTGTGGGACCCGTACCCCAGTGAGAGTCAGTGTGTGTGGGACCCGTACCCCAGTGAGAGTCAGTGCGTGTGGGACCCGCACCCCAGTGAGAGTCAGTGTGTGTGGGACCCGTACCCCAGTGAGAATCAGTGAGTGCGGGACCCCAGTGAGAGTCTGTGTGTGTGGGAACCGTACCCCAGTGAGAGTCAGTGTGTGTGGGACCCGTACCCCAGTGAGAGTCAGTGCGTGTGGGACCCGTACCCCAAGGAGAGTCAGTGTGTGCGGGACCCCAGTGAGGTTCTGCGTGTGTGGGAACCGTACCCCAGTGAGAGTCAGTGTGTGTGGAACCCCAGTGAGAGTCAGTGTGTGTGGAACCCGTACTCCAGTGAGAGTCAGTGTGTGTGGGACCCGTACCCCAGTGAGAGTCAGTGTGTGTGGGACCCGTACCCCAGTGAGAGTCAGTGTGTGTGGGACCCGTACCCCAGTGAGAGTCAGTGCTTGTGGGACCCGTACTCCAGTGAGAGTCAGTGTGTGCGGGACCCCAGTGAGAGTCTGTGTGCGTGGGAACCGTACCCCAGTGAGAGTCAGTGTGTGTGGAACCCGTACCCCAGTGAGAGTCAGTGTGTGTGGAACCCGTACTCCAGTGAGAGTCAGTGTGTGTGGGACCCGTACCCCAGTGAGAGCCAGTGTGTGTGGAACCCGTACACCAGTGAGAGTCAGTGTGTGTGGGACCCATACCCCAGTGAGAGTCAGTGTGTGTGGAACCCGTACCCCAGTGAGAGTCACTGTGTGTGGGACCCGCACCCCAGTGAGAGTCAGTGTGTGTGGAACCCGCACCCCAGTGAGAGTCAGTGTGTGTGGAACCCGTACCCCAGTGAGAGTCAGTGTGTGTGGGACCCGTACCCCAGTGAGAGTCAGTGTGTGTGGGACCCGCACCCCAGTGAGAGTCAGTGCATGTGGAACCCGCACCCCAGCGAGAATCAGTGTGTGTGGGACCCGTACCCCAGTGAGAGTCAGTGTGTGTGGAACCCGCACCCCAGTGAGAGTCAGTGTGTGTGGGACCCGTACCCCAGTGAGAGTCAGTGTGTGTGGGACCCGTACCCCAGTGAGAGTCAGTGTGCGTGGGACCCGTACCCCAGTGAGAGTCAGTGTGTGTGGAAACCCGTACGCCAGTGAGAGTCAGTGCATGTGGAACCCGTACTCCAGTGAGAGTCAGTGTGTGTGGGACCCCAGTGAGAGTCAGTGTGTGTGGAACCCGTACTCCAGTGAGAGTCAGTGTGTGTGGGACCCGTACCCCAGTGAGAGTCAGTGCATGTGGAACCCGTACTCCAGTGAGAGTCAGTGTCTGTGGGACCCGTACCCCAGTGAGAGTCAGTGCGTGTGGGACCCGTACCCCAGTGAGAGTCAGTGTGTGCGGGACCCCAGTGAGAGTCTGTGTGTGTGGGAACCGTACCCCAGTGAGAGTCAGTGTGTGTGGAACCCCAGTGAGAGTCTGTGTGTGTGGAACCCGTACTCCAGTGAGAGTCAGTGTGTGTGGGACCCGTACCCCAGTGAGAGTCAGTGTGTGTGGAACCCGTACTCCAGTGAGAGTCAGTGTGTGTGGGACCCGTACCCCAGTGAGAGCCAGTGTGTGTGGAACCCGTACACCAGTGAGAGTCAGTGTGTGTGGGACCCATACCCCAGTGAGAGTCAGTGTGTGGAACCCGTACACCAGTGAGAGTCAGTGTGTGTGGAACCCGTACCCCAGTGAGAGTCAGTGTGTGTGGGACCCGTACCCCAGTGAGAGTCAGTGTGTGTGGGACCTGTACCCCAGTGAGAGTCAGTGTGTGTGGAACCCGTACCCCAGTGAGAGTCAGTGCATGTGGAACCCGCACCCCAGTGAGAGTCAGTGTGTGTGGGACCCGTACCCCAGTGAGAGTCAGTGCATGTGGAACCCGCACCCCAGTGAGAGTCAGTGTGTGTGGGACCCGTACCCCAGTGAGAGTCAGTGTGTGTGGAACCCGCACCCCAGTGAGAGTCAGTGTGTGTGGGACCCGTACCCCAGTGAGAGTCAGTGTGTGTGGAAACCCGTAACCCAGTGAGAGTCAGTGAGTGTGGGACCCGTACCCCAGTGAGAGTCAGTGTGTGTGGAAACCCGTAACCCAGTGAGAGTCAGTGTGTGTGGAAACCCGTATCCCAGTGAGAGTCAGTGTGTGTGGAACCCGTACCCCAGTGAGAGTCAGTGTGTGTGGAAACCCGTACCCTAGTGAGAGTCAGTGTGTGTGGAAACCCGTACCCTAGTGAGAGTCAGTGTGTGTGGAAACCCGTACCCCAGTGAGAGTCAGTGTGTGTGAAACCCGTACCCCAGTGAGAGTCAGTGTGTGTGGAACCCGTAACCCAGTGAGAGTCAGTGTGTGTGGAAACCCGTACCCCAGTGAGAGTCAGTGTGTGTGGAAACCCGTACCCCAGTGAGAGTCAGTGTGTGTGGGACCCATACCCCAGTGAGAGTCAGTGTGTGTGGAACCCGTACACCAGTGAGAGTCACTGTGTGTGGGACCCGTACCCCAGTGAGAGTCAGTGTGTGTGGAAACCCGTACCCTAGTGAGAGTCACTGTGTGTGGAAACCCGTACCCTAGTGAGAGTCAGTGTGTGTGGAAACCCGTACCCCAGTGAGAGTCAGTGTGTGTGAAACCCGTACCCCAGTGAGAGTCAGTGTGTGTGGAAACCCGTAACCCAGTGAGAGTCAGTGTGTGTGGAACCCGTATCCCAGTGAGAGTCAGTGTGTGTGGAACCCGTACCCTAGTGAGAGTCAGTGTGTGTGGAAACCCGTACCCTAGTGAGAGTCAGTGTGTGTGGAAACCCGTACCCCAGTGAGAGTCAGTGTGTGTGAAACCCGTACCCCAGTGAGAGTCAGTGTGTGTGGAACCCGTAACCCAGTGAGAGTCAGTGTGTGTGGAAACCCGTACCCCAGTGAGAGTCAGTGTGTGTGGAAACCCGTACCCCAGTGAGAGTCAGTGTGTGTGGGACCCATACCCCAGTGAGAGTCAGTGTGTGTGGAACCCGCACCCCAGTGAGAGTCAGTGTGTGTGGGACCCGTACCCCAGTGAGAGTCAGTGTGTGTGGGACCCGTACCCCAGTGAAAGTCTGTGTGTGTGGGACCCGTACCCCAGTGAGAGTCAGTGTGTGTGGGACCTGTAGCCCAGTGAGAGTCAGTGTGTGTGGGACCCGTACCCCAGTGAGAGTCAGTGTGTGTGGAACCCGTACCCCAGTGAGAGTCAGTGTGTGTGGAACCCGTACCCCAGTGAGAGTCAGTGTGTGTGGGACCCGGACCCCAGTGAGAGTCAGTGTGTGTGGAACCCGTACTCCAGTGAGAGTCAGTGTGTGTGGGACCCGTACCCCAGTGAGAGTCAGTGTGTGTGGGACCCGTACCCCAGTGAGAGTCAGTGTGTGTGGGACCCGTACCCCAGTGAGAGTCAGTGCGTGTGGGACCCGTACCCCAGTGAGAATCAGTGTGTGCGGGACCCCAGTGAGAGTCTGTGTGTGTGGGAACCGTACCCCAGTGAGAGTCAGTGTGTGTGGGACCCGTACCCCAGTGAGAGTCAGTGCGTGTGGGACCCGTACCCCAAGGAGAGTCAGTGTGTGCGGGACCCCAGTGAGGTTCTGCGTGTGTGGGAACCGTACCCCAGTGAGAGTCAGTGTGTGTGGAACCCCAGTGAGAGTCAGTGTGTGTGGAACCCGTACTCCAGTGAGAGTCAGTGTGTGTGGGACCCGTACCCCAGTGAGAGCCAGTGTGTGTGGAACCCGTACACCAGTGAGAGTCAGTGTGTGTGGGACCCATACCCCAGTGAGAGTCAGTGTGTGTGGAACCCGTACCCCAGTGAGAGTCACTGTGTGTGGGACCCGCACCCCAGTGAGAGTCAGTGTGTGTGGAACCCGCACCCCAGTGAGAGTCAGTGTGTGTGGAACCCGTACCCCAGTGAGAGTCAGTGTGTGTGGGACCCGTACCCCAGTGAGAGTCAGTGTGTGTGGGACCCGCACCCCAGTGAGAGTCAGTGCATGTGGAACCCGCACCCCAGCGAGAATCAGTGTGTGTGGGACCCGTACCCCAGTGAGAGTCAGTGTGTGTGGAACCCGCACCCCAGTGAGAGTCAGTGTGTGTGGGACCCGTACCCCAGTGAGAGTCAGTGTGCGTGGGACCCGTACCCCAGTGAGAGTCAGTGTGTGTGGAAACCCGTACCCCAGTGAGAGTCAGTGCATGTGGAACCCGTACTCCAGTGAGAGTCAGTGTGTGTGGGACCCCAGTGAGAGTCAGTGTGTGTGGAACCCGTACTCCAGTGAGAGTCAGTGTGTGTGGGACCCGTACCCCAGTGAGAGTCAGTGCATGTGGAACCCGTACTCCAGTGAGAGTCAGTGTGTGTGGGACCCGTACCCCAGTGAGAGTCAGTGCGTGTGGGACCCGTACCCCAGTGAGAGTCAGTGTGTGCGGGACTGCAGTGAGAGTCCGTGTGTGTGGGAACCGTACCCCAGTGAGAGTCAGTGTGTGTGGAACCCCAGTGAGAGTCAGTGTGTGTGGAACCCGTACTCCAGTGAGAGTCAGTGTGTGTGGGACCCGTACCCCAGTGAGAGTCAGTGTGTGTGGAACCCGTACTCCAGTGAGAGTCAGTGTGTGTGGGACCCGTACCCCAGTGAGAGCCAGTGTGTGTGGAACCCGTACACCAGTGAGAGTCAGTGTGTGTGGGACCCATACCCCAGTGAGAGTCAGTGTGTGTGGAACCCGTACCCCAGTGAGAGTCACTGTGTGTGGGACCCGCACCCCTGTGAGAGTCAGTGTGTGTGGGACCTGTACCCCAGTGAGAGTCAGTGTGTGTGGGACCCGTACCCCAGTGAGAGTCAGTGTGTGTGGGACCCGTACCCCAGTGAGAGTCAGTGTGTGTGGGACCTGTACCCCAGTGAGAGTCAGTGTGTGTGGAACCCGTACCCCAGTGAGAGTCAGTGCATGTGGAACCCGCACCCCAGTGAGAGTCAGTGTGTGTGGGACCCGTACCCCAGTGAGAGTCAGTGCATGTGGAACCCGCACCCCAGTGAGAGTCAGTGTGTGTGGGACCCGTACCCCAGAGAGAGTCAGTGTGTGTGGGACCCGTACCCCAGTGAGAGTCAGTGTGTGTGGAAACCCGTAACCCAGTGAGAGTCAGTGAGTGTGGGACCCGTACCCCAGTGAGAGTCAGTGTGTGTGGAAACCCGTAACCCAGTGAGAGTCAGTGTGTGTGGAAACCCGTATCCCAGTGAGAGTCAGTGTGTGTGGAACCCGTACCCCAGTGAGAGTCAGTGTGTGTGGAAACCCGTACCCTAGTGAGAGTCAGTGTGTGTGGAAACCCGTACCCTAGTGAGAGTCAGTGTGTGTGGAAACCCGTACCCCAGTGAGAGTCAGTGTGTGTGAAACCCGTACCCCAGTGAGAGTCAGTGTGTGTGGAACCCGTAACCCAGTGAGAGTCAGTGTGTGTGGAAACCCGTACCCCAGTGAGAGTCAGTGTGTGTGGAAACCCGTACCCCAGTGAGAGTCAGTGTGTGTGGGACCCATACCCCAGTGAGAGTCAGTGTGTGTGGAACCCGTACCCCAGTGAGAGTCACTGTGTGTGGGACCCGCACCCCAGTGAGAGTCAGTGTGTGTGGAACCCGCACCCCAGTGAGAGTCAGTGTGTGTGGGACCCGTACCCCAGTGAGAGTCAGTGTGTGTGGGACCCGTACCCCAGTGAAAGTCTGTGTGTGTGGGACCCGTACCCCAGTGAGAGTCAGTGTGTGTGGGACCCGTACCCCAGTGAGAGTCAGTGTGTGTGGGACCCGTACCCCAGTGAGAGTCAGTGTGTGTGGAACCCGTACCCCAGTGAGAGTCAGTGTGTGTGGAACCCGTACCCCAGTGAGAGTCAGTGTGTGTGGGACCCGTACCCCAGTGAGAGTCAGTGTGTGTGGAACCCGTACTCCAGTGAGAGTCAGTGTGTGTGGGACCCGTACCCCAGTGAGAGTCAGTGTGTGTGGGACCCGTACCCCAGTGAGAGTCAGTGTGTGTGGGACCCGTACCCCAGTGAGAGTCAGTGCGTGTGGGACCCGTACCCCAGTGAGAATCAGTGTGTGCGGGACCCCAGTGAGAGTCTGTGTGTGTGGGAACCGTACCCCAGTGAGAGTCAGTGTGTGTGGGACCCGTACCCCAGTGAGAGTCAGTGCGTGTGGGACCCGTACCCCAAGGAGAGTCAGTGTGTGCGGGACCCCAGTGAGGTTCTGCGTGTGTGGGAACCGTACCCCAGTGAGAGTCAGTGTGTGTGGAACCCCAGTGAGAGTCAGTGTTTGTGGAACCCGTACTCCAGTGAGAGTCAGTGTGTGTGGGACCCGTACCCCAGTGAGAGTCAGTGTGTGTGGGACCCGTACCCCAGTGAGAGTCAGTGTGTGTGGGACCCGTACCCCAGTGAGAGTCAGTGCGTGTGGGACCCGTACTCCAGTGAGAGTCAGTGTGTGCGGGACCCCAGTGAGAGTTTGTGTGCGTGGGAACCGTACCCCAGTGAGAGTCAGTGTGTGTGGAACCCGTACCCCAGTGAGAGTCAGTGTGTGTGGAACCCGTACTCCAGTGAGAGTCAGTGTGTGTGGGACCCGTACCCCAGTGAGAGTCAGTGTGAGTGGAACCCGTACCCCAGTGAGAGCCAGTGTGTGTGGAACCCGTACACCAGTGAGAGTCAGTGTGTGTGGGACCCATACCCCAGTGAGAGTCAGTGTGTGTGGAACCCGTACCCCAGTGAGAGTCACTGTGTGTGGGACCCGCACCCCAGTGAGAGTCAGTGTGTGTGGAACCCGCACCCCAGTGAGAGTCAGTGTGTGTGGAACCCGTACCCCAGTGAGAGTCAGTGTGTGTGGGACCCGTACCCCAGTGAGAGTCAGTGTGTGTGGGACCCGTACCCCAGTGAGAGTCAGTGTGAGTGGAACCCGTACCCCAGTGAGAGCCAGTGTGTGTGGAACCCGTACACCAGTGAGAGTCAGTGTGTGTGGGACCCATACCCCAGTGAGAGTCAGTGTGTGTGGAACCCGTACCCCAGTGAGAGTCACTGTGTGTGGGACCCGCACCCCAGTGAGAGTCAGTGTGTGTGGAACCCGCACCCCAGTGAGAGTCAGTGTGTGTGGAACCCGTACCCCAGTGAGAGTCAGTGTGTGTGGAACCCGTATCCCAGTGAGAGTCAGTGTGTGTGGAAACCCGTACCCCAGTGAGAGTCAGTGTGTGTGGAAATCCGTATCCCAGTGAGAGTCAGTGTGTGTGGAACCCGTATCCCAGTGACAGTCAGTGTGTGTGGGACCCGTACCCCAGTGAGAATCAGTAAGTGTGGGACCCGTACCCCAGTGAGAGTCAGTGTGTGTGGGACCCATATCCCAGTGAGAGACAGTGTGTGTGGAACCCGTACCCCAGTGACAGTCAGTGTATGTGGGACCCGTACCCCAGTGAGAGTCAGTGTGTGTGTGGGACCCGTACCCCAGTGAGAGTCAGTATGTGTGGGACCCGTACCCCAGTGAGAGTCAGTGTGTGCGGAACCCGTACCCCAGTGAGAGTCAGTGTGTGTGGAAACCCGTACCCCAGTGAGAGTCAGTGTGTGTGGGACCCATACCCCAGTGAGAGTCAGTGTGTGTGGAACCCGCACCCCAGTGAGAGTCAGTGTGTGTGGGACCCGTACCCCAGTGAGAGTCAGTGTGTGTGGGACCCGTACCCCAGTGAAAGTCTGTGTGTGTGGGACCCGTACCCCAGTGAGAGTCAGTGTGTGTGGGACCTGTAGCCCAGTGAGAGTCAGTGTGTGTGGGACCCGTACCCCAGTGAGAGTCAGTGTGTGTGGAACCCGTACCCCAGTGAGAGTCAGTGTGTGTGGAACCCGTACCCCAGTGAGAGTCAGTGTGTGTGGGACCCGGACCCCAGTGAGAGTCAGTGTGTGTGGAACCCGTACTCCAGTGAGAGTCAGTGTGTGTGGGACCCGTACCCCAGTGAGAGTCAGTGTGTGTGGGACCCGTACCCCAGTGAGAGTCAGTGTGTGTGGGACCCGTACCCCAGTGAGAGTCAGTGCGTGTGGGACCCGTACCCCAGTGAGAATCAGTGTGTGCGGGACCCCAGTGAGAGTCTGTGTGTGTGGGAACCGTACCCCAGTGAGAGTCAGTGTGTGTGGGACCCGTACCCCAGTGAGAGTCAGTGCGTGTGGGACCCGTACCCCAAGGAGAGTCAGTGTGTGCGGGACCCCAGTGAGGTTCTGCGTGTGTGGGAACCGTACCCCAGTGAGAGTCAGTGTGTGTGGAACCCCAGTGAGAGTCAGTGTGTGTGGAACCCGTACTCCAGTGAGAGTCAGTGTGTGTGGGACCCGTACCCCAGTGAGAGCCAGTGTGTGTGGAACCCGTACACCAGTGAGAGTCAGTGTGTGTGGGACCCATACCCCAGTGAGAGTCAGTGTGTGTGGAACCCGTACCCCAGTGAGAGTCACTGTGTGTGGGACCCGCACCCCAGTGAGAGTCAGTGTGTGTGGAACCCGCACCCCAGTGAGAGTCAGTGTGTGTGGAACCCGTACCCCAGTGAGAGTCAGTGTGTGTGGGACCCGTACCCCAGTGAGAGTCAGTGTGTGTGGGACCCGCACCCCAGTGAGAGTCAGTGCATGTGGAACCCGCACCCCAGCGAGAATCAGTGTGTGTGGGACCCGTACCCCAGTGAGAGTCAGTGTGTGTGGAACCCGCACCCCAGTGAGAGTCAGTGTGTGTGGGACCCGTACCCCAGTGAGAGTCAGTGTGCGTGGGACCCGTACCCCAGTGAGAGTCAGTGTGTGTGGAAACCCGTACCCCAGTGAGAGTCAGTGCATGTGGAACCCGTACTCCAGTGAGAGTCAGTGTGTGTGGGACCCCAGTGAGAGTCAGTGTGTGTGGAACCCGTACTCCAGTGAGAGTCAGTGTGTGTGGGACCCGTACCCCAGTGAGAGTCAGTGCATGTGGAACCCGTACTCCAGTGAGAGTCAGTGTGTGTGGGACCCGTACCCCAGTGAGAGTCAGTGCGTGTGGGACCCGTACCCCAGTGAGAGTCAGTGTGTGCGGGACTGCAGTGAGAGTCCGTGTGTGTGGGAACCGTACCCCAGTGAGAGTCAGTGTGTGTGGAACCCCAGTGAGAGTCAGTGTGTGTGGAACCCGTACTCCAGTGAGAGTCAGTGTGTGTGGGACCCGTACCCCAGTGAGAGTCAGTGTGTGTGGAACCCGTACTCCAGTGAGAGTCAGTGTGTGTGGGACCCGTACCCCAGTGAGAGCCAGTGTGTGTGGAACCCGTACACCAGTGAGAGTCAGTGTGTGTGGGACCCATACCCCAGTGAGAGTCAGTGTGTGTGGAACCCGTACCCCAGTGAGAGTCACTGTGTGTGGGACCCGCACCCCTGTGAGAGTCAGTGTGTGTGGGACCTGTACCCCAGTGAGAGTCAGTGTGTGTGGGACCCGTACCCCAGTGAGAGTCAGTGTGTGTGGGACCCGTACCCCAGTGAGAGTCAGTGTGTGTGGGACCTGTACCCCAGTGAGAGTCAGTGTGTGTGGAACCCGTACCCCAGTGAGAGTCAGTGCATGTGGAACCCGCACCCCAGTGAGAGTCAGTGTGTGTGGGACCCGTACCCCAGTGAGAGTCAGTGCATGTGGAACCCGCACCCCAGTGAGAGTCAGTGTGTGTGGGACCCGTACCCCAGAGAGAGTCAGTGTGTGTGGGACCCGTACCCCAGTGAGAGTCAGTGTGTGTGGAAACCCGTAACCCAGTGAGAGTCAGTGAGTGTGGGACCCGTACCCCAGTGAGAGTCAGTGTGTGTGGAAACCCGTAACCCAGTGAGAGTCAGTGTGTGTGGAAACCCGTATCCCAGTGAGAGTCAGTGTGTGTGGAACCCGTACCCCAGTGAGAGTCAGTGTGTGTGGAAACCCGTACCCTAGTGAGAGTCAGTGTGTGTGGAAACCCGTACCCTAGTGAGAGTCAGTGTGTGTGGAAACCCGTACCCCAGTGAGAGTCAGTGTGTGTGAAACCCGTACCCCAGTGAGAGTCAGTGTGTGTGGAACCCGTAACCCAGTGAGAGTCAGTGTGTGTGGAAACCCGTACCCCAGTGAGAGTCAGTGTGTGTGGAAACCCGTACCCCAGTGAGAGTCAGTGTGTGTGGGACCCATACCCCAGTGAGAGTCAGTGTGTGTGGAACCCGTACCCCAGTGAGAGTCACTGTGTGTGGGACCCGCACCCCAGTGAGAGTCAGTGTGTGTGGAACCCGCACCCCAGTGAGAGTCAGTGTGTGTGGGACCCGTACCCCAGTGAGAGTCAGTGTGTGTGGGACCCGTACCCCAGTGAAAGTCTGTGTGTGTGGGACCCGTACCCCAGTGAGAGTCAGTGTGTGTGGGACCCGTACCCCAGTGAGAGTCAGTGTGTGTGGGACCCGTACCCCAGTGAGAGTCAGTGTGTGTGGAACCCGTACCCCAGTGAGAGTCAGTGTGTGTGGAACCCGTACCCCAGTGAGAGTCAGTGTGTGTGGGACCCGTACCCCAGTGAGAGTCAGTGTGTGTGGAACCCGTACTCCAGTGAGAGTCAGTGTGTGTGGGACCCGTACCCCAGTGAGAGTCAGTGTGTGTGGGACCCGTACCCCAGTGAGAGTCAGTGTGTGTGGGACCCGTACCCCAGTGAGAGTCAGTGCGTGTGGGACCCGTACCCCAGTGAGAATCAGTGTGTGCGGGACCCCAGTGAGAGTCTGTGTGTGTGGGAACCGTACCCCAGTGAGAGTCAGTGTGTGTGGGACCCGTACCCCAGTGAGAGTCAGTGCGTGTGGGACCCGTACCCCAAGGAGAGTCAGTGTGTGCGGGACCCCAGTGAGGTTCTGCGTGTGTGGGAACCGTACCCCAGTGAGAGTCAGTGTGTGTGGAACCCCAGTGAGAGTCAGTGTTTGTGGAACCCGTACTCCAGTGAGAGTCAGTGTGTGTGGGACCCGTACCCCAGTGAGAGTCAGTGTGTGTGGGACCCGTACCCCAGTGAGAGTCAGTGTGTGTGGGACCCGTACCCCAGTGAGAGTCAGTGCGTGTGGGACCCGTACTCCAGTGAGAGTCAGTGTGTGCGGGACCCCAGTGAGAGTTTGTGTGCGTGGGAACCGTACCCCAGTGAGAGTCAGTGTGTGTGGAACCCGTACCCCAGTGAGAGTCAGTGTGTGTGGAACCCGTACTCCAGTGAGAGTCAGTGTGTGTGGGACCCGTACCCCAGTGAGAGTCAGTGTGAGTGGAACCCGTACCCCAGTGAGAGCCAGTGTGTGTGGAACCCGTACACCAGTGAGAGTCAGTGTGTGTGGGACCCATACCCCAGTGAGAGTCAGTGTGTGTGGAACCCGTACCCCAGTGAGAGTCACTGTGTGTGGGACCCGCACCCCAGTGAGAGTCAGTGTGTGTGGAACCCGCACCCCAGTGAGAGTCAGTGTGTGTGGAACCCGTACCCCAGTGAGAGTCAGTGTGTGTGGGACCCGTACCCCAGTGAGAGTCAGTGTGTGTGGGACCCGTACCCCAGTGAGAGTCAGTGTGAGTGGAACCCGTACCCCAGTGAGAGCCAGTGTGTGTGGAACCCGTACACCAGTGAGAGTCAGTGTGTGTGGGACCCATACCCCAGTGAGAGTCAGTGTGTGTGGAACCCGTACCCCAGTGAGAGTCACTGTGTGTGGGACCCGCACCCCAGTGAGAGTCAGTGTGTGTGGAACCCGCACCCCAGTGAGAGTCAGTGTGTGTGGAACCCGTACCCCAGTGAGAGTCAGTGTGTGTGGAACCCGTATCCCAGTGAGAGTCAGTGTGTGTGGAAACCCGTACCCCAGTGAGAGTCAGTGTGTGTGGAAATCCGTATCCCAGTGAGAGTCAGTGTGTGTGGAACCCGTATCCCAGTGACAGTCAGTGTGTGTGGGACCCGTACCCCAGTGAGAATCAGTAAGTGTGGGACCCGTACCCCAGTGAGAGTCAGTGTGTGTGGGACCCATATCCCAGTGAGAGACAGTGTGTGTGGAACCCGTACCCCAGTGACAGTCAGTGTATGTGGGACCCGTACCCCAGTGAGAGTCAGTGTGTGTGTGGGACCCGTACCCCAGTGAGAGTCAGTATGTGTGGGACCCGTACCCCAGTGAGAGTCAGTGTGTGCGGAACCCGTACCCCAGTGAGAGTCAGTGTGTGTGGGACCCGTACTCCAGTGAGAGTCAGTCTGTGTGGGACCCGTACCCCAGAGAGAGTCAGTGTCTGTGGGACCCGTGCCCCAGTGAGAGTCAGTGTATGTGGAACCCGCACCCCAGTGAGAGTCAGTATGTGTGGACCCCAGACCCCAGTGAGAGTCAGTGTCTGTGGCACCCGTACCCCAGTGAGAGTCAGTGTGTGTGGGACCCGTACCCCAGTGAGACTCAGTGTGTGTGGAACCCATACCCCAGTGAGAGTTAGTGCGTGTGAGACCCGTACCCCAGTGAGACTCAGTGTGTGTGGAACCCATACCCCAGTGAGAGTCAGTGTGAGTGGGACCCGTACCCCAGTGAGAGTCAGTATGTGTGGGACCCGTACCCCAGTGAGAGTCAGTGTGTGCGGAATCTGTACCCCAGTGAGAGTCAGTGTGTGTGGGACCCGTACTCCAGTGAGAGTCAGTCTGTGTGGGACCCGTACCCCAGAGAGAGTCAGTGTCTGTGGGACCCGTGCCCCAGTGAGAGTCAGTGTATGTGGAACCCGCACCCCAGTGAGAGTCAGTATGTGTGGACCCCAGACCCCAGTGAGAGTCAGTGTCTGTGGCACCCGTACCCCAGTGAGAGTCAGTGTGTGTGGGACCCGTACCCCAGTGAGACTCAGTGTGTGTGGAACCCATACCCCAGTGAGAGTTAGTGCGTGTGAGACCCGTACCCCAGTGAGACTCAGTGTGTGTGGAACCCATACCCCAGTGAGAGTCAGTGTGAGTGGGACCCGTACCCCAGTGTGAGTCAGTGTGGTGGGGCTCTTACCCCAGTGAGAGTCAGTGTGTGTGGGACCCGTACCTTTGTGAGAGTCAGTGTGTGTGGGACCCGTACCCCAGTGAGAGTCAGTGTGTGATCCCACACCTCTACACTCAGTATTAGACTGCACTAACACTCGAGACTCTGCCAAGTTCTTGTTAGACTCTCGCTGCGGCTTTTCTCTGACATCTGTAAACTGATACTTGGTGTTTATTTGAAAAAAACGAAAAGCTGATTCATCAGGATAAACCTGAAATGTTATGAAAAAATAGAATGCTAATCGCTCACATTCCAATCAGACCAACCCCTGACTTGATAGATTTATAACCTGTCACAACACACATCACTTCAACCCATTCAGTGAGTCAGCGTGTTTGCCCAATTTGGGTCTGGGCCTAGATCCCAACAATGTCCTGTGTGACAGGCAGACAGGTCATAGACAAACCAGAGGACAGACCCCCTGACGGCCCGCAGCCTGGACCTGTGAATTGCCACCTTGGCCGATCCCAGGAGCAGACCGACGAGGAGATCCTCCTCCCAGCCCTCGCCCCTCCGCACCGGTTGCCCAAAGATCAGGAGCGTGAGGCTGAAGTGGAGCCAGAACTTGAGGAGCAGCCCCTTTAAATTCTCAAAGAGGGGCTGCAGCCTCACACACTCCGTATATATGTGGAACACGGACTCGTCCAGGCCGCAGAAATTACAGACAGCCTGGGAGTTTGAACCTCCTTAAAAGTCTACTGCACAGGACTGCCCTGTGCAACACCCTCCACCCCAGGTCCCTGATGTAAAGGGGGAGGAGTCCCGCGTCGAGAGACCTGCACCGGGGTTTCCCCTCGCCACCAGATGGTATACGGACCGCCAGGGTGTGTCCGGCCGACTGACAAGGGCAAGGAAGTGGAGAGTGTGCAGAAGCAGCCCGTACAGGAAACCCCCCTGCACCGATTGGAATGGCACGGAGGGCATTTCCGAGAGGCGGCTCGGGTTGTGCGGGACCGGCTCCCGAGGAGGGTTTCGGGGCCTGGGTCCAATGAGCTGCGTGTCGTCTTGAAGGCTGTGACACTGGCGGAAAAAGTACATCGCCAGCACGCACCAACTGAGAGGATGCTCGACGTACAGGTATCTCTGCAGGGTCCGAAGGCGGAGAGTCTCACCCTGGGTGTGGACGCACACCAGCGACTGGCCACCCTCCTCGATCGGGAGACTCAGGACCGCGGCAGAGACCCAGTGTTTCCTCTTGCCCCAGAAGAAACCACAGAATCACAGAACTGTTCCAGTGCAGAAGGAGGCCATTCAGCCCATTGCATCCACGCTGGCTCGCTGAAAGAACAATTCCCTCAGTTCCATTCCCCTGCCTTCTCTCCATAACCCTGTACTTTGTTCCTTTTTATATAACTGTCTAATTCCCTTTTGAATGCTTCAATTGAACCTGCCTCCACCACGTTCTCAGGCAGCACATTCCAGACCTTACCCACTCACTGCGTGAAAAAGTTTTTCCTCGTGTCAGTTTTGCTTCTCTTACCAAATACTTTAAATCTGTGCCCTCTCGTCCTTGATCCTTTCACGAGTGGGAACAGTTTCTCTCTATCTACTCTGTCCAGACCCCTCATGATTTTGAACACCTCTATCAAATCACCTCAGCCTTCTCTTCTCCAAGGAAAACAGTCCTAACTTCTCCAATCTATCTTCATAACTGAAGTTCCTCATCCCTGGAACCATTCTCCTGAATCTTTTCTGTACTCTCTCCAATGCCCTCACATGTGGCTCCCAGAACTGGAAGCAATACTCCAGCTGAGGCTGAACTAGTGTCTTGTACAAGTTCAACATAACTTCCTTGCTCTTGTACTCTATGCCCCTATTAATAAAGCCCAGGATACTGTATGCTTTATTAACCGCTCTCTCAACCTGTCCTGCCACCTTCAATGACTTATGCACATATACACCCAGGTCCCTCTGCTCCTGCACCCCCTTTAGAATTGTACCCTTTATTGTATATTGTCTCCATGTTCTTCCTGCCAAAATGAATGACTTCACATTTCTCTGCATTGAACTTCATCTGCCACCTGTCTGCCCATTCCACCAACTTGTCTATGTCCTTTTGAAGTTCGACACTATCCTCATCACAGTTCACAATGCTTCCAAGTTTCATATCATCTGCAAACTTTGAAATTGTGCCCTGTGCACCAAAGGTCTAGATCATTAATATATACCAGGAAAAGCAAGGGTCCCGACACTGACCCCTGGGGAACTCCAGTGGGAAGAACATCCATTAATCACTACTCTCTGCTTCCTGTCACTCAGCCAATTCCGTGTCCATGTTACTACTGTCCCTTTTATTCCATGAGCTATATCTTTGCTCACAAGTCTGTTGTGTGACTCTGTATCAAACGCCTTTTGAAAGTCCATGTACACCACATCAACAGCATTGCCCTCATCAACCCTCTCTGTTACCTCCTCAAAAAACTCCAGCAAGTTAGTTAAACAGGATTTTCCCTTATGGAATCCATGCTGGCTTTCCCTAATTAACTCGCATTTGTCCATGTGACTAATGATCTTGTCCCAAATTATTTTTTCTAGCTGTTTTCCCACCACCGAATTGAAACTGACTGGCCTGCAGTTGTTGGGCTTATCTTTACATCCTTTTTTGAACAAGGGTGTAACATTTGCAATTCTCCAGTCCTCCGGCACCACCCTCGAGTCCAAGGAAGACTGGAAAATCATGGCCAGTGCCTCTGCAATTTCCACCCTCACTTCCCTCAGTTTCCTCGGATGCATCTCATCTGGTCCTGGTGCTTTATCCACTTTAAGTACAGACAGCCTATCTAATACTTCCTCTTTATCAATTTTAAACCCCTCTAGTGTTTGACTTACCTCCTCTTTCACCATTGCCTGGGTTGCATCTTCTTCCTTGGTAAAGACAGATGCAAAGTATTCATTGAATACCTCAGCTATGCCCTCTGCCTCCATGTATAAATCCTCTTCCTGGTCCTGAATCAGCCCCACTCCTCCTTTTACCACCCTTTTACTATTTATATGTCTATAGAAAACTTTGGGATTTCCTTTAATACTAGCTGCCAGTCTCTCTTCATGCTCTCTCTTTGCTTCTCTTATTTGCTTTTTCACTTCCCCTCTGGACCTTCTATATTCAATCAATGAGCTTCTTCTGGATCTTGGTGGCAAATGCAGGGGGCGGGGCCAAAGTGACCAACCGGTACCACAACATGGAGGCCACCAGTTGGTTTATGACCAGCGCTCGGCCACTTTAGGAAAGCACTCAGAGCAGTCCGGTCCAAAACCCCAGCCGAGCAATGACTTTCACCTCCAACGCCTGCCAGTTTACCGGCCAGGCTTCCTCAGCGGGGCTCAGGTAGACTCCCAGATAGAGGAGGTGTGTGGTGCTCCACGCAAAGTGCGTTAACTCCTTCGGCAGGGAGTCCTAATAGAAGACACGAATGCAGGTCTTGTCCACATCCCATCACCATAGCCTCAAGGAAGGGAAGCCCCCCCTGCTTCCTTCTCCAGTCGGCCCAGAATCGGCAGAACGAGTCTCGGAATCACTTGTCCTCCAGCAGCCAGTTGTTAAAGTGCCAGTACGTGGACCCTGCCCGCATGCGGAGTGGAGTGAACTCCGCCCACACCAGGTGGTGGTCCAAGAACGGAACAAGCCGCATGGAGGCCGCCGAGACGAGGGAGACGTACGCCTGCGAAAAGTAGAGGCGGTCGATTCGGGACCCTCCTCCTCCAGACCTCCACGTGAAGACGCTGGAGTCGGGATGGAGATTCCGCCAGACATCCACCAAGTTGAGGGAACTGATCAGTCCCCTCAACCTCTCCAACAATGCTTGGCCGCGCTGGGAACCGGAGCGATCCCCCACCTCAAGGGTGCAGTTAAAATCCCCCCCGAGGATGATGCATTTGCCGCTATCAATAGAGCAGAAGAGAGCAGACACTTCTTTAAAGAAATGCGCTTGCAACGCGCCGGGCCTGGGCACGTACATGTTCACAAAGTGGAGCGGCACGCTACCCAGGCGAACGGCGAGGTGGAGCAAGTGGCCCGGCACTAGCTCCTTGACCCCCAAGATCTCTGGCTGAAAAGTTGGGGCCAGCAAGATAGCCACCCTACTAGAAATAGGGGTGAGGTGACTCATGTAGACCCCACCCTGCCACTCCAGGAGCCAGGTGGCTTCGTCTCCCGGAACGGTGTGGGTTTCCTGCAGAAAGCTCACCGCGTATCTCCCTTCCCTAAGGACTGAGAGATTGTGAAATCTGCGGTGAGACCCCCTGCTGCCATTGATGTTGAGGCTGGCTATGGTTATCTTCATGTCAAAGGTACTTAAAACCCGTCACCAACAGCTCACTGTGAGGAGGGAGTGGAAGTGCACCTGGCCCTTCACTCCCCCAGCAACCCATTGAGGATCCCGCACCTCACAACCAGTTTCACGCCCGCGCTCTTGCCCGCTTTCTTCAGGGTGGCACGGACGGATTGGAAGATCAGGACCAAATTCAGCCAATGGTTCAGGGCCTCTGCCTCTACAGCCCCCTTTTGCTTGGTTACCCTGGGCCCGAGCCAAATCCTGGGGCAGGTGGGTTCCCTGGGATCAGGGTATGGGCTGAGTTTAGGTCGAGGCTGTACCTTGGTATCCAGGAGAAGTGTCTCTCAGTTTTTATTCTTTTTCCGTGCCCCCCCTTCCAACTGGACAGGACCCCCCCTCCATCATCACCAGATACTGTGAAGACCACCGCCTCCGGAACAGTTGTAGTGACAGCTACAGTTGTAGTGACAGCTGCAGGTGTAGGAGGAGTGGGAGGAGGTGCGACAGTGCCACCCTGGGCTGCCGAGGTGGAGTTGGCAGCTCATAGGAACACGTCCCACCCCCATGGCACCGCGCCCCGTCCGAGGTCCAGAAGACAAGGTAAGCTGTCCCCTGGAACTCTACACTAAACTGGCCTTCTGTTGTCTCTTCCCACGCCAGCTGCATAAATAACTGGCGGCGGAAGGAGTACACATGCCGGAGGCTGTTCTCCCGAAGACCGAACGGGACCGGGGTGAGCCCCGTCTTTACTTCCCCCAGATGGTGCAGGTGGGGAAGGAGGAGCTCACCAGGAATGAAGGGCGGGACATTCGACAAACTGGCCCAGTGCGCAGTGGCCTCCAGGGGGTCCACTGGCAGAAAGGTGCCACCCACAGTGAGCCCCTTGCTCAGGACCAGGGACACCACCCGTTCGGTCTTCAGGAATAACACAGCGTTCCCGTACATTTTAGAGGCAGCGACAATGGCCGAAGGGCCGACAACCTCAGCCATTGCTTTTACACGTGCCTCTATTGACATATTGGGGTGGACGTAGCTCTTGACCCCCATGTTTCGATGTTATCAGTGCAAATGGTGACGGGGCAACAGGTGCAGCTGCAGCAGCCGCAGCAGCATATGTACGGGAGGGCCCCGCCACCGGCGAAGAGGGGCTTGCCATGGGGTCGAAGAGGCAGGCCCACCCCTAACAAAAAGCAAAATGACAAGATTTTTAAAACTTTAAACATATGATGGGGGAGAGGGGGTGGGTGGGTGGGAGTAGAGGAGGATAGGGGTGGAAAGAGAAAAGAAAAGGAGAGGATAGGTAGCTGAGTGGTGGAAGGGAGAGAAAGGTTGCGAGGATGTTGCTCTATGAATGGTGGTTGGAGCACCTTACTGAAGGGTCCAAAGTCCAGTCTGCCAGTGAGGGGAGGCCTCTTCTCCCAGGTCAGCTACAGCTGCCCAGTTCTTTCCTCTTCCTGCTGTTAGTCAAAGACTTCCTTCACCTGGGCAGCTCCAGCCATCCTGAGCCACACAGTTGGGGTGGGAGGGAGCTCCCTACGTGCAGAATGGAACAAAAGAGCACAAGAGCAAATACAGAGGCTCCCTATAGAATCTGGCAGCCCCACCCTTGGATCTTCTGGCCTCTTCTCCCTCCCCCAACAGTCCAAAAAAGTCTTCTGGTGCTCCAAACCTACCTCTCCAAATAAATTAGGTCTTCTTTTCTCCCCAATAGATAGATTCAGTTCAACAGCTGTAACACTTGCAACCCACTCCTCTCTCCTCTCTCCACTCTCCACTCTCTCCTCTCTCCATTCTCTCCTTTCTCTCCTCTCTCCATTCTCTCCTCTCTCCATTCTCTCCTCTCCACTCTCTCCTCTCCAGTCTCTCCTCTCCAGTCTCTCCTTTCCACTCTCCTCTCCACTCTCTCCTCTCTCCTCTCTCTCCTCTCTCCTCTCCACTCTCTCATCGTCACTCTCTCCTCTCCACTCTCTCCTCTCCACTCTCTCCTCTCCACTCTCTCCTTTCCACTCTCTCCTTTCCACTCTGTCCTTTCCACTCTCCTCTCCACTCTCTCCTCGTCACTCTCTCATCGTCACTCTCTCCTCTCCACTCTCTCCTCTCCACTCTCTCCTCTCCACTCTCTCCTCTCCACTCTCTCCTTTCCACTCTCTCCTTTCCACTCTCTCCTTTCCACTCTCCTCTCCACTCTCTCCTCGTCACTCTCTCATCGTCACTCTCTCCTCTCCACTCTCTCCTCTCCACTCTCTCCTCTCCACTCTCTCCTCTCCACTCTCCCCTCTCCACTCTCCCCTCTCCACTCTCCCTTCTCCACTCTCTCCACTCTCTCCTCTCCACTCCACTCTCTCCTCTCCACTCTCTCCTCTCCACTCTCCCCTCTCCACTCTCCCCTCTCCACTCTCCCTTCTCCACTCTCTCCACTCTCTCCTCTCCACTCCACTCTCTCCTCTCCACTCTCTCCTCTCCACTCTCTCCTCTCCACTCTCTCCTCTGCAGTTGCTGCTCCCACCAGCTGCTACAGGTGCAGCTGCTTCCGCTGACTGTGCACAGGAAATGGTCCAAACTCTCCAGCCAATCAGAGCTGTACCTTCCCTTTGTTACAAGAGGTTTTATTTTTGTACTAAAAATCTTCAACTTCTGTGTGTTTTAAAAAACTGAAAAAAAGGTTTTTCCGTGGACTTGGACACAGGCAAATAGTGGAATGTTTGGATGTTGATTGTATACAAGAATAAGAAAATAGGAAATGATTACTTTTCATCTGTGTTCACTCTGGAGAAGGATGATGTAGGCGTAGAGATCAAGGACAGGGATTGTGATATACTGGAACATATTAGCATTGAAAGGGAGGAAGTATTTGCTCTTTAAGCAGGCTTAAAAGTGGATAAATCCCCGTACCCAGATGAGATGTATCCCAGGCTTTTATGTGAGGCATGGGAGGAGATAGCAGGGGCTCTGACAAATTTTCAACTCCTCTCTGGCCACAGGAGAGGTATCGGGGAATTGGAGGACAGCGAATGTGGTACCATTATTCAAGAAGGGTAGCAGGGATAAACCAGGTAATTACAGGCCGGTGAGTGGTTGGGAAACTATTGGAAACTCACAAGACCCTGTGGTCACTCCCTGTGGTCACTGCCTGGACCCTGGGATCACTCACTGCACCCTGGGGTCATTCTCTGGAGCCTGGTGTCACTCTCTGGAGCCTGGTGTCACTCACTGCACCCTGGGGTCATTCACTGGACCCTGGTATCACTCCCTGGACCCTGGGATCACTCACTGCACCCTGGGGGCACTCTCTGGAGCCTGGTGTCACTCCCTGGACCCTGGGTCACTCACTGGCCCCCTGTGGTCACTCTCAGGGGTCACTCCCTCGATCCAGTGCTCAGTCCCTGTGGTCACTCACTGGACCATGAGGTCACTCTCAGGGCTCACTCACTAGACCCTGTCGTCACTCCCTGTGGTCACTCTCTGGAGCCTGGGATCACTCTCTGCCCCCTGGGGTCAGTCTCTGTGCTGAATGCACCTTGTTCTGCCACCATCCCCTGTAAATTGTGAAGTTACCTGTTGCCTGTGCACCTGTCTCCAGGTCGGTGTCTCTTGTAGCTGGAACTCCCGCCCCTGCCCTGGGATATCTAACCGCCCACATGGAGAAGAGCTTCTGGTTGTGCCGGTGTTGCCTGGAGTGGAATAAACACAGGTTAATCTCAGCTCCGGGAAAGGGATTGCCCGAGCCCGGGATTGGCTGCTGGAGAACACCCCAGAGCTGAACGGGTATAAAAATTGTGTGGGAGCAGTTTGAGTTCATTGTACTGGGAGCCGGGATCCAGGTAAGATTCAGCAATGCCTGCATTTCACCTGCCCAGCGCCGCTCAGCGGGACAGCAAGATCCCATGGAGAAAGGGAGATTGGAGTGGGTGGGATTGGAGGAGGTGGGAGTTTACCTGATCCTGGACTCAGGATCACAGCCAGAGGCGCAAACACAGCGTTCAGGTAGAAATGTCCATGTGCTGAGGAAACTCTGGCGTAAATCAGAGAGGCAGCTCTGTCCGTCAGTCCCAGTCGGTGAGTTCCCTATCTCCATCTCTAATCTCGCTTTCTCACTCTCTCCATCTCTAATCTCCCTTTCTCACTCTCTCCATCTCTAATCTCCCTTTCTCACTCTCTCCATCTCCCTATCCCCACGTCCAATCTCCCTTTCTCACTCTCTCCATCTCTAATCTCCCTTTCTCACTCTCCATCTCCCTATCTCCATCTCTAATCTCATTTTTTCACTCTCTCCATCTCCCTATCTCCACATCTAATCTCCCTTTCTCACTCTCTCCATCTCTATTCTCCCTTTCTAACTCTCTCCATCTCCCTATCTCCATGTCTAATCTCCCTTTCTCACTCCATCTCTAATCTCCCTTTCTCACTCCATCGCTAATCTCCCTTTCTCAGTCACTCCATCTCTCTGTTTCTCACTTTCTCTCTCTTTGTCCCTCTCTCCATCTCTCCCTTACTTACTCCCCTCCTTCCCCTGATGAGGATTGTCAGAGGATACAGCAGGATATAGATCGGTTGGAGACTTGGGCGGAGGAATGGCAGATGGAGTTTAATCCGGACAAATGTGAGGTAATGCATTTTGGAAGGTCTAATGCAGGTGGGAGGTATACAGTAAATGGCAGAACCCTTAGGAGTATTGACAGGCAGAGAGATCTGGGCGTACAGGTCCACAGGTCACTGAAAGTGGCAACGCAGGTGGATAAGGTAGTCAAGAAGGCATACGGCATGCTTGCCTTCATCGGTCGGGACATAGAGTATAAAAATTGGCAAGTCATGCTGCAGCTGTCCAGAACCTTAGTTAGGCCACACTTAGAATATTGCGTGTAATTCTGGTCGCCACACTACCAGAAGGACGTGGAGGCTTTGGAGAGGGTACAGAGGAGGTTTAGTAGGATGTTGCCTGGTCTGGAGGGCATTAGCTATGAGGAGAGGTTGGATAAACTCGGATTGTTTTCACTGGAACGATGGAGGTGGAGGGGTGACATGATAGAGGTTTACAAAGTTATGAGTGGCGTGGACAGAGTGGATAGTCAGAAGCTTTGTCCCAGGATGGAAGAGTCAGTTACTAGGGGACATAGGTTTAAGGTGCGAGGGGCAAAGTTTAGAGGGGATGTGCGAGGCAAGTTTTTTACACAGAGGGTGGTGAGTGCCTGGAACTTGCTGCCAGGGGAGGTGGAGGAAGCAGGTACGATAGCGATGTTTAAGAGACATCTTGACAAATATATGAATAGGAAGGGAATAGAGGGATATGGGCCCCGGAAGTGCAGAAGGTTTTAGTTTAGGCAGGCATCAAGATCGGCGCAGGCTTGGAGGGCCGAATGGCCTGTTCTTGTGCTGTACTGTACATTGTTCTTTGTTCTATGTTCCCTCCCTCGGTCTCCCTCTCTCCCTCCACCTCTCTGAACCTGTCTCTTAATCCTTCCCTTCCTTCCTCTCTCTCCTTTTCTCTCTCTCCCTCCGTATTTTTCTCTCTCACTATCTCCCTCCCTCTCTTTTTCTCTTTCTCTGCCTCTCTCTCCCCCTTTCTCGCCCCCTCTTTCTCCCTTTCATTTTCTTTCTCCCTCTCACTTTCTCTCTCCTTTTTTCTCTCAGACTCTTCTCTCCCTTTCTCACTCCTTCTCTTCCTCATTCACTCAGTCTCTCCTTTTCTCACTCCTCTTCTTCCCCCTCCCTCTGTCTCCCCCTCCCCTCTCTCCCTCTCTCTCTCCCTCCCTCCCTCTGCTCCTCTCCCTCTCTCTCTCTCTTCCTCCCTCTCTTTCTTCCTTGGTCTCTCTCTGTTTCACTCTCTCTCTCTTTCTGCCTTTCTCTCTCTCTCTTTCTCCCTTACTTTTCTCTTTCTCTCACGCCCTATCACACTCCCTCAATCTCTCCCCTTTTCAACCCCTCTTCCTCCCTTCCTCTGTCCCCCAACCCCTCTCTCCCTCTCCCTATTTCTCTCTTTCTCCTTTTCTCATTCCCACCCTCCTACCTTTACTCACTCTTTTCCCTCTCACTACCTCCTTCTATCCCCCTCTCCCCCTTTCATTATTTCTCTCCCTCCCTGTCCTCCTCTCACCCCTACTTTCCACTCTCACTCCCTCCCTTTTCCCTCTCTCCCTCCTTTTCTCTATCTCTCCCTCCCCTCCTTTTTACATCTCTTTCTCACTTCCTTTCTCTTTCCACCTTTCCATTTCTCTCTCCCTTTCTCTCTTTATCTGTCCCACTCTCTCATGCTCCCGTTCCCTCACTCCCTCCCTGTCCCTCACACCACCCTACCCCTCCCTTCCTCTCTTGCTCTTTGTCACCCTCTCCCTATTACTGTCTCAACCCGCTCACCACTTCGGGTGTGTACGTTCCAATCCCTGTGGGAACGTGTACCGCCATAGATTGGCTCCATCTGATGATCTGCTAAAAAGGATGGAACAGGGAACTTTCCAAATGGTGACAAGCTAGTGAAGGTCCAAAGAGACCCGGGGTAACAGGTACAAAGATCATGGGCTTAATGGCCTCCTCCTGTTCCTGCATTGCTCTGATTCGCTGGGGATTGATCGATGGTAGGTGATGAATTGACGGGTGCTGGGTGATCGATGGAGAATTGACTGATAGCGGACTGGGTGATTGATGGGGATTTGATTGATTCCGGGCTGGGTGATCGATGGGGAATTGATTGATTCCGGACTGAGTGATTGATGGGGAATTGATTGATTCCGGACTGGGTGATCGATGGGGAATTGATTGATTCCGGGCTGGGTGATCGATGGGGAATTGATTGATTCCGGACTGAGTGATTGATGGGGAATTGATTGATTCCGGGCTGGGTGATCGATGGGGAATTGATTGATTCCGGGCTGGGTGATCGATGGGGAATTGATTGATTCCGGGCTGGGTGATCGATGGGGAATTGATTGATTCCGGGCTGGGTGATCGATGGGGAATTGATTGATTCCGGGCTGGGTGATCGATGGGGAATTGATTGATTCCGGACTGGGTGATTGATGGGGATTTGATTGATTCCGGACTGGGTGATCGATGGGGAATTGATTAATTCCGGACTGGGTGATTGATGGGGAATTGATTGATTCCGGGGTGGGTGATTGATGGGGAATTGATTGATTCCGGACTGGGTGATCGATGGGGAATTGATTGATTCCGGGGTGGGTGATTGATGGGGAATTGATTGATTCCGGACTGGGTGATCGATGGGGAATTGATTGATTCTGGACTGGGTGATCGATGGGGATTTGATTGATTCCGGACTGGGTCATCGATGGGGAATTGATTGATTCCGGACTGGGTGATCGATGGGGAATTGATTGATTCCGGGGTGGGTGATTGATGGGGAATTGATTGATTCCGGACTGGGTGATCGATGGGGAATTGATTGATTCTGGACTGGGTGATCGATGGGGATTTGATTGATTCCGGACTGGGTGATCGATGGGGAATTGATTGATTCCGGGGTGGGTGATTGATGGGGAATTGATTGATTCCGGACTGGGTGATCGATGGGGAATTGATTGATTCCGGGCTGGGTGATCGATGGGGAATTGATTGATTCCGGGCTGGGTGATCGATGGGGAATTGATTGATTCCGGGCTGGGTGATCGATGGGGAATTGATTGATTCCGGGCTGGGTGATCGATGGGGAATTGATTGATTCCGGGCTGGGTGATCGATGGGGAATTGATTGATTCCGGGCTGGGTGATCGATGGGGAATTGATTGATTCCGGGCTGGGTGATCGATGGGGATTTGATTGATTCCGGACTGGGTGATCGATGGGGAATTGATTGATTCTGGACTGGGTGATCGATGGGGATTTGATTGATTCCGGACTGGGTGATCGATGGGGATTTGATTGATTCCGGGGTGGGTGATTGATGGGGAATTGATTGATTCCGGACTGGGTGATCGATGGGGAATTGATTGATTCTGGACTGGGTGATCGATGGGGATTTGATTGATTCCGGACTGGGTGATCGATGGGGAATTGATTGATTCCGGGGTGGGTGATTGATGGGGAATTGATTGATTCCGGACTGGGTGATCGATGGGGAATTGATTGATTCCGGGCTGGGTGATCGATGGGGAATTGATTGATTCCGGGCTGGGTGATCGATGGGGAATTGATTGATTCCGGGCTGGGTGATCGATGGGGAATTGATTGATTCCGGACTGGGTGATCGATGGGGAATTGATTGATTCCGGGGTGGGTGATTGATGGGGAATTGATTGATTCCGGACTGGGTGATCGATGGGGAATTGATTGATTCCGGGCTGGGTGATCGATGGGGAATTGATTGATTCCGGGCTGGGTGATCGATGGGGAATTGATTGATTCCGGGCTGGGTGATCGATGGGGAATTGATTGATTCCGGGCTGGGTGATCGATGGGGAATTGATTGATTCCGGGCTGGGTGATCGATGGGGAATTGATTGATTCCGGGCTGGGTGATCGATGGGGAATTGATTGATTCCGGGCTGGGTGATCGATGGGGATTTGATTGATTCCGGGGTGGGTGATTGATGGGGAATTGATTGATTCCGGACTGGGTGATCGATGGGGAATTGATTGATTCCGGGCTGGGTGATTGATGGGGAATTGATTGATTCCGGACTGGGTGATCGATGGGGAATTGATTGATTCCGGGGTGGGTGATTGATGGGGAATTGATTGATTCCGGACTGGGTGATCGATGGGGAATTGATTGATTCCGGGCTGGGTGATCGATGGGGAATTGATTGATTCCGGGCTGGGTGATCGATGGGGAATTGATTGATTCCGGGCTGGGTGATCGATGGGGAATTGATTGATTCCGGACTGGGTGATTGATGGGGATTTGATTGATTCCGGACTGGGTGATCGATGGGGAATTGATTAATTCCGGACTGGGTGATTGATGGGGAATTGATTGATTCCGGGGTGGGTGATTGATGGGGAATTGATTGATTCCGGACTGGGTGATCGATGGGGAATTGATTGATTCCGGGGTGGGTGATTGATGGGGAATTGATTGATTCCGGACTGGGTGATCGATGGGGAATTGATTGATTCTGGACTGGGTGATCGATGGGGATTTGATTGATTCCGGACTGGGTCATCGATGGGGAATTGATTGATTCCGGACTGGGTGATCGATGGGGAATTGATTGATTCTGGACTGGGTGATCGATGGGGATTTGATTGATTCCGGACTGGGTGATCGATGGGGAATTGATTGATTCCGGGGTGGGTGATTGATGGGGAATTGATTGATTCCAGACTGGGTGATCGATGGGGAATTGATTGATTCTGGACTGGGTGATCGATGGGGAATTGATTGATTCCGGGGTGGGTGATTGATGGGGAATTGATTGATTCCGGACTGGGTGATCGATGGGGAATTGATTGATTCTGGACTGGGTGATCGATGGGGAATTGATTGATTCCGGGGTGGGTGATTGATGGGGAATTGATTGATTCCGGACTGGGTGATCGATGGGGAATTGATTGATTCTGGACTGGGTGATCGATGGGGATTTGATTGATTCCGGACTGGGTGATCGATGGGGAATTGATTGATTCCGGGGTGGGTGATTGATGGGGAATTGATTGATTCCGGACTGGGTGATCGATGGGGAATTGATTGATTCTGGACTGGGTGATCGATGGGGATTTGATTGATTCCGGACTGGGTCATCGATGGGGAATTGATTGATTCCGGACTGGGTGATTGATGGGGAATTGATTGATTCCGGGGTGGGTGATCGATGGGGAATTGATTGATTACGGGCTGGGTGATTGATGGGGAATTGATTGATTCCGGGCTGGGTGATTAATGGGGATTTGATTGATTCCGGGCTGGGTGATCGATGGGGAATTGATGGATTCCGGGCTGGGTGATCGATGGGGATTTGATTGATTCCGGGCTGGGTGATCGATGGGGATTTGATTGATTCCGGGCTGGGTGATCGATGGGGAATTGATTGATTCCAGACTGGGTGATCGATGGGGAATTGATTGATTCCAGACTGGGTGATCGATGGGGAATTGATTGATTCCAGACTGGGTGATCGATGGGGAATTGATTGATTCCGGGGTGGGTGATCGATGGGGAATTGATTGATTCCGGGCTGGGTGATTAATGGGGATTTGATTGATTCCGGGCTGGGTGATCGATGGGGAATTGATTGATTCCAGACTGGGTGATCGATGGGGAATTGATTGATTCCAGACTGGGTGATCGATGGGGAATTGATTGATTCCGGGGTGGGTGATCGATGGGGAATTGATTGATTCCGGACTGGGTGATTGATGGGGAATTGATTGATTCCGGACTGGGTGATCGATGGGCAATTGATTGATTCCGGACTGGGTGATCGATGGGGAATTGATTGATTCCGGGGTGGGTGATCGATGGGGAATTGATTGATTCCGGACTGGAAGATTGATGGGGAATTGATTGATTCCGGGGTGGGTGATCGATGGGGAATTGATTGATTCCGGGGTGGGTGATCGATGGGGAATTGATTGATTCCAGACTGGGTGATCGATGGGCAATTGATTGATTCCGGACTGGGTGATTGATGGGGAATTGATTGATTCCAGACTGGGTGATCGATGGCGAATTGATTGATTCCGGGGTGGGTGATCGATGGGGAATTGATTGATTCCAGACTGGGTGATCGATGGGGAATTGATTGATTCCAGACTGGGTGATTGATGGGGAATTGATTGATTCCAGACTGGGTGATCGATGGGCAATTGATTGATTCCGGACTGGGTGATCGATGGGCAATTGATTGATTCCGGACTGGGTGATCGATGGGGAATTGATTGATTCCGGGCTGGGTGATCGATGGGGAATTGATTGATTCCGGACTGAGTGATCGATGGGGAATTGATTGATTCCGGGGTGGGTGATCGATGGGGAATTGATTGATTCCAGACTGGGTGATCGATGGGGAATTGATTGATTCCGGACTGGGTGATCGATGGGCAATTGATTGATTCCGGGCTGGGTGATCGATGGGGAATTGATTGATTCCGGACTGGGTGATCGATGGGGAATTGATTGATTCCGGACTGGGTGATCGATGGGGAATTGATTGATTCCGGGCTGGGTGATCGATGGGGAATTGATTGATTCCGGACTGAGTGATCGATGGGGAATTGATTGATTCCGGGCTGGGTGATCGATGGGGAATTGATTGATTCCGGGCTGGGTGATCGATGGGGAATTGATTGATTCCGGACTGAGTGATCGATGGGGAATTGATTGATTCCGGGGTGGGTGATCGATGGGGAATTGATTGATTCCGGACTGGGTGATCGATGGGGAATTGATTGATTCCAGACTGGGTGATCGATGGGGAATTGATTGATTCCGGACTGGGTGATCGATGGGGAACTGATTGATTCTGGACTGGGTGATTGATGGGGAATTGATTGATTCCGGACTGGGTGATCGATGGGGAATTGATTGATTCCGGGCTGGGTGATCGATGGGGAATTGACTGATTCCAGACTGGGTGATCGATGGGCAATTGATTGATTCCGGACTGGGTGATTGATGGGGAATTGATTGATTCCGGACTGGGTGATCGATGGGGAACTGATTGATTCTGGACTGGGTGATTGATGGGGAATTGATTGATTCCGGACTGGGTGATCGATGGGGATTTGATTGATTCCGGGCTGGGTGATCGATGGGGAATTGATTGATTCCGGGCTGGGTGATCGATGGGGAATTGATTGATTCCGGACTGAGTGATCGATGGGGAATTGATTGATTCCGGGGTGGGTGATCGATGGGGAATTGATTGATTCCGGACTGGGTGATTGATGGGGAATTGATTGATTCCAGACTGGGTGATCGATGGGGAATTGATTGATTCCAGACTGGGTGATCGATGGGGAATTGATTGATTCCGGACTGGGTGATCGATGGGGAATTGATTGATTCCGGGCTGGGTGATCGATGGGGAATTGATTGATTCCGGACTGGGTGATCGATGGGGAATTGATTGATTCCGGACTGGGTGATCGATGGGGAATTGATTGATTCCGGGCTGGGTGATCGATGGGGAATTGATTGATTCCGGACTGGGTGATCGATGGGGAATTGATTGATTCCGGGGTGGGTGATCGATGGGGAATTGATTGATTCCGGACTGGGTGATTGATGGGGAATTGATTGATTCCGGACTGGGTGATCGATGGGGAATTGATTGATTCCAGACTGGGTGATTGATGGGGAATTGATTGATTCCGGACTGGGTGATCGATGGGGAATTGATTGATTCCGGGCTGGGTGATCGATGGGGAATTGATTGATTCCGGGGTGGGTGATCGATGGGGAATTGATTGATTCCGGACTGGGTGATTGATGGGGAATTGATTGATTCCGGACTGGGTGATCGATGGGGAATTGATTGATTCCAGACTGGGTGATTGATGGGGAATTGATTGATTCCGGACTGGGTGATTGATGGGGAATTGATTGATTCCGGGGTGGGTGATCGATGGGGAATTGATTGATTCCGGACTGGGTGATCGATGGCGAATTGATTGATTCCGGGGTGGGTGATCGATGGGGAATTGATTGATTCCGGAGTGGGTGATTGATGGGGATTTGATTGATTCCGGACTGGGTGATCGATGGGGAATTGATTAATTCCGGACTGGGTGATTGATGGGGAATTGATTGATTCCGGACTGGGTGATCGATGGGGAATTGATTGATTCCGGACTGGGTGATCGATGGGGAATTGATTGATTCCGGGCTGGGAGATCGATGGGGAATTGATTGATTCCGGACTGGGTGATCGATGGGGAATTGATTGATTCCGGGCTGGGTGATCGATGGGGAATTGATTGATTCCGGGCTGGGTGATTGATGGGGAATTGATTGATTCCGGACTGGGTGATCGATGGGGAATTGATTGATTCCGGGCTGGGTGATCGATGGGGAATTGATTGATTCCGGGCTGGGTGATTGATGGGGAATTGATTGATTCCAGACTGGGTGATCGATGGGGAACTGATTGATTCCGGGCTGGGTGATCGATGGGGAATTGATTGATTCCACACTGGGTGATCGATGGGGAATTGATTGATTCCGGACTGGGTGATTGATGGGGAATTGATTGATTCCAGACTGGGTGATCGATGGGGAATTGATTGACTCCGGGCTGGGTGATCGATGGGGAATTGATTGATTCCGGACTGAGTGATCGATGGGGAATTGATTGATTCCGGACTGAGTGATCGATGGGGAATTGATTGACTCCGGGCTGGGTGATTGATGGGGAATTGATTGATTCCGGGGTTGGGGATCGATGGGGAATTGATTGATTCCGGGCTGGGTGATCGATGGGGAATTGATTGATTCCGGACTGAGTGATCGATGGGGAATTGATTGATTCCGGGGTTGGTGATCGATGGGGAATTGATTGATTCTGGACTGGGTGATCGATGGGGAATTGATTGATTCTGGACTGGGTGATTGATGGGGAATTGATTGATTCCAGACTGGGTGATCGATGGGGAATTGATTGATTCCGGGCTGGGTGATCGATGGGGAATTGATTGATTCCAGACTGGGTGATCGATGGGGATTTGATTGATTCCGGACTGGGTCATCGATGGGGAATTGATTGATTCCGGACTGGGTGATCGATGGGGAATTGATTGATTCCAGACTGGGTGATCGATGGGGAATTGATTGATTCCAGACTGGGTGATCGATGGGGAATTGATTGATTCCAGACTGGGTGATCGATGGGGAATTGATTGATTCCGGACTGGGTGATTGATGGGGAATTGATTGATTCCGGGGTGGGTGATCGATGGGGAATTGATTGATTCTGGACTGGGTGATCGATGGGGATTTGATTGATTCCGGACTGGGTCATCGATGGGGAATTGATTGATTCCGGACTGGGTGATTGATGGGGAATTGATTGATTCCGGGGTGGGTGATCGATGGGGAATTGATTGATTCCAGACTGGGTGATTGATGGGGAATTGATTGATTCCGGGGTGGGTGATTGATGGGGAATTGATTGATTCCGGACTGGGTGATTGATGGGGAATTGATTGATTCCGGGGTGGGTGATCGATGGGGAATTGATTGATTCTGGACTGGGTGATCGATGGGGATTTGATTGATTCCGGACTGGGTCATCGATGGGGAATTGATTGATTCCGGACTGGGTGATTGATGGGGAATTGATTGATTCCGGGGTGGGTGATCGATGGGGAATTGATTGATTCCAGACTGGGTGATCGATGGGGAATTGATTGATTCCAGACTGGGTGATCGATGGGGAATTGATTGATTCCAGACTGGGTGATCGATGGGGAATTGATTGATTCCAGACTGGGTGATCGATGGGGAATTGATTGATTCCGGGCTGGGTGATCGATGGGGAATTGATTGATTCCGGGCTGGGTGATTGATGGGGAATTGATTGATTCCGGGCTGGGTGATTGATGGGGAATTGATTGATTCCGGACTGGGTGATCGATGGGGAATTGATTGATTCCAGACTGGGTGATTGATGGGGAATTGATTGATTCCGGACTGGGTGATCGATGGGGAATTGATTGATTCCGGGCTGGGTGATCGATGGGGAATTGATTGATTCCGGGCTGGGTGATCGATGGGGAATTGATTGATTCCAGACTGGGTGATCGATGGGGAATTGATTGATTCCAGACTGGGTGATCGATGGGGAATTGATTGATTCCGGGGTGGGTGATCGATGGGGAATTGATTGATTCCGGGGTGGGTGATCGATGGGGAATTGATTGATTCCAGACTGGGTGATCGATGGGCAATTGATTGATTCCGGACTGGGTGATTGATGGGGAATTGATTGATTCCAGACTGGGTGATCGATGGCGAATTGATTGATTCCGGGGTGGGTGATCGATGGGGAATTGATTGATTCCAGACTGGGTGATTGATGGGGAATTGATTGATTCCGGACTGGGTGATCGATGGGGAATTGATTGATTCCGGGGTGGGTGATCGATGGGGAATTGATTGATTCCGGACTGGGTGATTGATGGGGAATTGATTGATTCCGGACTGGGTGATCGATGGGCAATTGATTGATTCCGGACTGGGTGATCGATGGGGAATTGATTGATTCCGGGGTGGGTGATCGATGGGGAATTGATTGATTCCGGACTGGAAGATTGATGGGGAATTGATTGATTCCGGGGTGGGTGATCGATGGGGAATTGATTGATTCCGGGGTGGGTGATCGATGGGGAATTGATTGATTCCAGACTGGGTGATCGATGGGCAATTGATTGATTCCGGACTGGGTGATTGATGGGGAATTGATTGATTCCAGACTGGGTGATCGATGGCGAATTGATTGATTCCGGGGTGGGTGATCGATGGGGAATTGATTGATTCCAGACTGGGTGATCGATGGGGAATTGATTGATTCCGGGGTGGGTGATCGATGGGGAATTGATTGATTCCAGACTGGGTGATTGATGGGGAATTGATTGATTCCAGACTGGGTGATCGATGGGCAATTGATTGATTCCGGACTGGGTGATCGATGGGCAATTGATTGATTCCGGACTGGGTGATCGATGGGGAATTGATTGATTCCAGACTGGGTGATCGATGGGCAATTGATTGATTCCGGACTGGGTGATCGATGGGGAATTGATTGATTCCAGACTGGGTGATCGATGGGCAATTGATTGATTCCGGACTGGGTGATCGATGGGCAATTGATTGATTCCGGACTGGGTGATCGATGGGGAATTGATTGATTCCAGACTGGGTGATCGATGGGCAATTGATTGATTCCGGACTGGGTGATCGATGGGGAATTGATTGATTCCAGACTGGGTGATCGATGGGGAATTGATTGATTCCGGACTGGGTGATTGATGGGGAATTGATTGATTCCAGACTGGGTGATCGATGGGGAATTGATTGATTCCGGGGTGGGTGATCGATGGGGAATTGATTGATTCCAGACTGGGTGATCGATGGGGAATTGATTGATTCCAGACTGGGTGATCGATGGGGAATTGATTGATTCCGGGGTGGGTGATCGATGGGGAATTGATTGATTCCGGACTGGGTGATCGATGGCGAATTGATTGATTCCAGACTGGGTGATCGATGGGGAATTGATTGATTCCAGACTGGGTGATCGATGGCGAATTGATTGATTCCGGGGTGGGTGATCGATGGGGAATTGATTGATTCCGGACTGGGTGATCGATGGCGAATTGATTGATTCCGGGGTGGGTGATCGATGGGGAATTGATTGATTCCAGACTGGGTGATCGATGGGCAATTGATTGATTCCGGACTGGGTGATCGATGGGGAATTGATTGATTCCAGACTGGGTGATTGATGGGGAATTGATTGATTCCAGACTGGGTGATCGATGGGGAATTGATTGATTCCAGACTGGGTGATCGATGGGCAATTGATTGATTCCGGACTGGGTGATCGATGGGGAATTGACTGATTCCAGACTGGGTGATCGATGGGCAATTGATTGATTCCAGACTGGGTGATCGATGGGCAATTGATTGATTCCGGACTGGGTGATCGATGGGGAATTGATTGATTCCAGACTGGGTGATCGATGGGCAATTGATTGATTCCGGACTGGGTGATCGATGGGGAATTGACTGATTCCAGACTGGGTGATCGATGGGGAACTGATTGATTCTGGACTGGGTGATTGATGGGGAATTGATTGATTCCGGACTGGGTGATCGATGGGGAATTGATTGATTCTGGACTGGGTGATTGATGGGGAATTGATTGATTCCGGACTGGGTGATCGATGGGGAATTGATTGATTCCGGGCTGGGTGATCGATGGGGAATTGATTGATTCCGGGCTGGGTGATCGATGGGGAATTGATTGATTCCGGACTGAGTGATCGATGGGGAATTGATTGATTCCGGGGTGGGTGATCGATGGGGAATTGATTGATTCCAGACTGGGTGATCGATGGGGAATTGATTGATTCCGGACTGGGTGATCGATGGGGAATTGATTGATTCCGGACTGGGTGATCGATGGGGAATTGATTGATTCCGGACTGAGTGATTGATGGGGAATTGATTGATTCCGGACTGGGTGATCGATGGGGAATTGATTGATTCCGGACTGGGTGATCGATGGGGAATTGATTGATTCCGGGCTGGGTGATCGATGGGGAATTGATTGATTCCGGACTGAGTGATCGATGGGGAATTGATTGATTCCGGGCTGGGTGATCGATGGGGAATTGATTGATTCCGGGCTGGGTGATCGATGGGGAATTGATTGATTCCGGACTGAGTGATCGATGGGGAATTGATTGATTCCGGGGTGGGTGATCGATGGGGAATTGATTGATTCCGGACTGGGTGATTGATGGGGAATTGATTGATTCCAGACTGGGTGATCGATGGGGAATTGATTGATTCCAGACTGGGTGATCGATGGGGAATTGATTGATTCCGGACTGGGTGATCGATGGGGAACTGATTGATTCTGGACTGGGTGATTGATGGGGAATTGATTGATTCCGGGCTGGGTGATCGATGGGGAATTGACTGATTCCAGACTGGGTGATCGATGGGCAATTGATTGATTCCGGACTGGGTGATCGATGGGGAATTGATTGATTCCGGGCTGGGTGATCGATGGGGAATTGACTGATTCCAGACTGGGTGATCGATGGGCAATTGATTGATTCCGGACTGGGTGATTGATGGGGAATTGATTGATTCTGGACTGGGTGATTGATGGGGAATTGATTGATTCCGGACTGGGTGATCGATGGGGAATTGATTGATTCCGGGCTGGGTGATCGATGGGGAATTGACTGATTCCAGACTGGGTGATCGATGGGCAATTGATTGATTCCGGACTGGGTGATTGATGGGGAATTGATTGATTCCGGACTGGGTGATCGATGGGGAACTGATTGATTCTGGACTGGGTGATTGATGGGGAATTGATTGATTCCGGACTGGGTGATCGATGGGGATTTGATTGATTCCGGGCTGGGTGATCGATGGGGAATTGATTGATTCCGGGCTGGGTGATCGATGGGGAATTGATTGATTCCGGACTGAGTGATCGATGGGGAATTGATTGATTCCGGGGTGGGTGATCGATGGGGAATTGATTGATTCCGGACTGGGTGATTGATGGGGAATTGATTGATTCCAGACTGGGTGATCGATGGGGAATTGATTGATTCCAGACTGGGTGATCGATGGGGAATTGATTGATTCCGGACTGGGTGATCGATGGGGAATTGATTGATTCCGGGCTGGGTGATCGATGGGGAATTGATTGATTCCGGACTGGGTGATCGATGGGGAATTGATTGATTCCGGACTGAGTGATCGATGGGGAATTGATTGATTCCGGACTGAGTGATCGATGGGGAATTGATTGATTCCGGACTGAGTGATCGATGGGGAATTGATTGATTCCGGGGTGGGTGATCGATGGGGAATTGATTGATTCCGGACTGGGTGATTGATGGGGAATTGATTGATTCCGGACTGGGTGATCGATGGGGAATTGATTGATTCCAGACTGGGTGATTGATGGGGAATTGATTGATTCCGGACTGGGTGATCGATGGGGAATTGATTGATTCCGGACTGGGTGATCGATGGGGAATTGATTGATTCCAGACTGGGTGATCGATGGGGAATTGATTGATTCCGGACTGAGTGATCGATGGGGAATTGATTGATTCCGGGGTGGGTGATCGATGGGGAATTGATTGATTCCGGACTGGGTGATTGATGGGGAATTGATTGATTCCGGACTGGGTGATCGATGGGGAATTGATTGATTCCGGACTGAGTGATCGATGGGGAATTGATTGATTCCGGGGTGGGTGATCGATGGGGAATTGATTGATTCCGGACTGGGTGATTGATGGGGAATTGATTGATTCCGGACTGAGTGATCGATGGGGAATTGATTGATTCCGGGGTGGGTGATCGATGGGGAATTGATTGATTCCGGACTGAGTGATCGATGGGGAATTGATTGATTCCGGGGTGGGTGATCGATGGGGAATTGATTGATTCCGGACTGGGTGATTGATGGGGAATTGATTGATTCCGGACTGGGTGATCGATGGGGAATTGATTGATTCCAGACTGGGTGATTGATGGGGAATTGATTGATTCCGGACTGGGTGATCGATGGGGAATTGATTGATTCCGGACTGGGTGATCGATGGGGAATTGATTGATTCCGGACTGGGTGATCGATGGGGAATTGATTGATTCCGGACTGAGTGATCGATGGGGAATTGATTGATTCCGGGGTGGGTGATCGATGGGGAATTGATTGATTCCGGACTGGGTGATTGATGGGGAATTGATTGATTCCGGACTGGGTGATCGATGGGGAATTGATTGATTCCAGACTGGGTGATTGATGGGGAATTGATTGATTCCGGACTGGGTGATCGATGGGGAATTGATTGATTCCGGACTGGGTGATCGATGGGGAATTGATTGATTCCAGACTGGGTGATTGATGGGGAATTGATTGATTCCGGACTGGGTGATCGATGGGGAATTGATTGATTCCAGACTGGGTGATTGATGGGGAATTGATTGATTCCGGGGTGGGTGATCGATGGGGAATTGATTGATTCCGGACTGGGTGATCGATGGGGAATTGATTGATTCCAGACTGGGTGATTGATGGGGATTTGATTGATTCCGGACTGGGTGATCGATGGGGAATTGATTGATTCCAGACTGGGTGATCGATGGGGAATTGATTGATTCCAGACTGGGTGATTGATGGGGAATTGATTGATTCCGGGGTGGGTGATCGATGGGGAATTGATTGATTCCGGACTGGGTGATCGATGGCGAATTGATTGATTCCGGGGTGGGTGATCGATGGGGAATTGATTGATTCCGGAGTGGGTGATTGATGGGGATTTGATTGATTCCGGACTGGGTGATCGATGGGGAATTGATTAATTCCGGACTGGGTGATTGATGGGGAATTGATTGATTCCGGACTGGGTGATCGATGGGGAATTGATTGATTCCGGACTGGGTGATCGATGGGGAATTGATTGATTCCGGGCTGGGAGATCGATGGGGAATTGATTGATTCCGGACTGGGTGATCGATGGGGAATTGATTGATTCCGGGCTGGGTGATCGATGGGGAATTGATTGATTCCGGGCTGGGTGATTGATGGGGAATTGATTGATTCCAGACTGGGTGATCGATGGGGAACTGATTGATTCCGGGCTGGGTGATCGATGGGGAATTGATTGATTCCACACTGGGTGATCGATGGGGAATTGATTGATTCCGGACTGGGTGATCGATGGGGAATTGATTGATTCCAGACTGGGTGATCGATGGGGAATTGATTGACTCCGGGCTGGGTGATTGATGGGGAATTGATTGATTCCGGGGTTGGGGATCGATGGGGAATTGATTGATTCCGGGCTGGGTGATCGATGGGGAATTGATTGATTCCGGACTGAGTGATCGATGGGGAATTGATTGATTCCGGGGTTGGTGATCGATGGGGAATTGATTGATTCTGGACTGGGTGATCGATGGGGAATTGATTGATTCCAGACTGGGTGATCGATGGGGAATTGATTGATTCCAGACTGGGTGATCGATGGGGAATTGATTGATTCCGGGCTGGGTGATCGATGGGGAATTGATTGATTCCAGACTGGGTGATCGATGGGGAATTGATTGATTCCGGACTGGGTGATCGATGGGGAATTGATTGATTCCGGACTGGGTGATCGATGGGAAATTGATTGATTCCGGGCTGGGTGATCGATTAGGGAATTGATTGATTCCAGACTGGGTGATTGATGGGGAATTGATTGATTCCAGACTGGGTGATCGATGGGGAATTGATTGATTCCGGGCTGGGTGATCGATGGGGAATTGATTGATTCCGGGCTGGGTGATCGATGGGGAATTGATTGATTCCGGACTGGGTGATCGATGGGGAATTGATTGATTCCGGACTGGGTGATCGATGGGGAATTGATTGATTCCGGACTGGGTGATCGATGGGAAATTGATTGATTCCGGGCTGGGTGATCGATTAGGGAATTGATTGATTCCAGACTGGGTGATTGATGGGGAATTGATTGATTCCAGACTGGGTGATCGATGGGGAATTGATTGATTCCGGACTGGGTGATCGATGGGAAATTGATTGATTCCGGGGTGGGTGATCGATTAGGGAATTGATTGATTCCAGACTGGGTGATCGATGGGGAATTGATTGATTCCGGGGTGGGTGATTGATGGGGAATTGATTGATTCCGGGCTGGGTGATCGATGGGGAATTGATTGATTCCGGACTGGGTGATCGATGGGGAATTGATTGATTCCTGGCTGGGTGATTGATGGGGAATTGATTGATTCCGGGGTGGGTGATCGTTGGGGAATTGATTGATTCCGGACTGAGTGATTGATGGGGAATTGATTGATTCCGGGCTGGGTGATCGATGGGGAATTGATTGATTCCGGACTGGGTGATCGATGGGGAATTGATTGATTCCTGGCTGGGTGATTGATGGGGAATTGATTGATTCCGGGGTGGGTGATCGATGGGGAATTGATTGATTCCGGACTGGGTGATCGATGGGGAATTGATTGATTCCGGGGTGGGTGATCGATGGGGAATTGATTGATTCCGGGCTGGGTGATCGATGGGGAATTGATTGATTCCGGGCTGGGTGATCGATGGGGAATTGATTGATTCCGGACTGGGTGATCGATGGGGAATTGATTGATTCCTGGCTGGGTGATCGATGGGGAATTGATTGATTCCGGACTGGGTGATCGATGGGGAATTGATTGATTCCGGGGTGGGTGATCGATGGGGAATTGATTGATTCCGGGCTGGGTGATCGATGGGGAATTGATTGATTCCGGGGTGGGTGATCGTTGGGGAATTGATTGATTCCGGACTGAGTGATTGATGGGGAATTGATTGATTCCGGACTGGGTGATCGATGGGGAATTGATTGATTCCGGACTGGGTGATCGATGGGGAATTGATTGATTCCGGACTGGGTGATCAATGGGGAATTGATTGATTCCAGACTGGGTGATCGATGGGGAATTGATTGATTCCGGACTGGGTGATCGATGGGGAATTGATTGATTCCGGACTGAGTGATTGATGGGGAATTGATTGATTCCGGGGTGGGTGATCGTTGGGGAATTGATTGATTCCGGACTGAGTGATTGATGGGGAATTGATTGATTCCGGACTGGGTGATCGATGGGGAATTGATTGATTCCGGGCTGGGTGATCGATGGGGAATTGATTGATTCCGGACTGAGTGATTGATGGGGAATTGATTGATTCCGGGGTGGGTGATCGTTGGGGAATTGATTGATTCCGGACTGAGTGATTGATGGGGAATTGATTGATTCCGGGCTGGGTGATCGATGGGGAATTGATTGATTCCGGACTGAGTGATTGATGGGGAATTGATTGATTCCAGACTGAGTGATCGATGGGGAATTGATTGATTCCGGGGTGGGTGATCGTTGGGGAATTGATTGATTCCGGACTGAGTGATTGATGGGGAATTGATTGATTCCGGACTGAGTGATTGATGGGGAATTGATTGATTCCGGGGTGGGTGATCGATGGGGAATTGATTGATTCCGGACTGAGTGATTGATGGGGAATTGATTGATTCCGGGGTGGGTGATCGTTGGGGAATTGATTGATTCCGGGCTGGGTGATCGATGGGGAATTGATTGATTCCGGGCTGGGTGATCGATGGGGAATTGATTGATTCCGGACTGAGTGATTGATGGGGAATTGATTGATTCCGGGGTGGGTGATCGTTGGGGAATTGATTGATTCCGGACTGAGTGATTGATGGGGAATTGATTGATTCCGGGCTGGGTGATCGATGGGGAATTGATTGATTCCGGACTGAGTGATTGATGGGGAATTGATTGATTCCAGACTGAGTGATCGATGGGGAATTGATTGATTCCGGGGTGGGTGATCGTTGGGGAATTGATTGATTCCGGACTGAGTGATTGATGGGGAATTGATTGATTCCGGACTGAGTGATTGATGGGGAATTGATTGATTCCGGGCTGGGTGATCGTTGGGGAATTGATTGATTCCGGACTGAGTGATTGATGGGGAATTGATTGATTCCGGGGTGGGTGATCGTTGGGGAATTGATTGATTCCGGACTGAGTGATTGATGGGGAATTGATTGATTCCGGGCTGGGTGATCGATGGGGAATTGATTGATTCCGGACTGAGTGATTGATGGGGAATTGATTGATTCCGAGCTGGGTGATTGATGGGGAATTGATTGATTCCGGACTGGGTGATCGATGGGGAATTGATTGATTCCGGACTGGGTGATCGATGGGAAATTGATTGATTCCGGGATGGGTGATCGATTAGGGAATTGATTGATTCCAGACTGGGTGATCGATGGGGAATTGATTGATTCCGGGCTGGGTGATCGATGGGGAATTGATTGATTCCGGACTGGGTGATCGATGGGGAATTGATTGATTCCGGACTGGGTGATCGATGGGGAATTGATTGATTCCGGGCTGGGTGATCGATGGGGAATTGATTGATTCCGGACTGGGTGATCGATGGGGAATTGATTGATTCCGGACTGGGTGATCGATGGGAAATTGATTGATTCCGGGCTGGGTGATCGATTAGGGAATTGATTGATTCCAGACTGGGTGATCGATGGGGAATTGATTGATTCCGGGGTGGGTGATTGATGGGGAATTGATTGATTCCGGGCTGGGTGATCGATGGGGAATTGATTGATTCCGGACTGGGTGATCGATGGGGAATTGATTGATTCCTGGCTGGGTGATTGATGGGGAATTGATTGATTCCGGACTGAGTGATCGATGGGGAATTGATTGATTCCGGACTGAGTGATCGATGGGGAATTGATTGATTCCGGGGTTGGTGATCGATGGGGAATTGATTGATTCCGGGCTGGGTGATCGATGGGAAATTGATTGATTCCAGACTGGGTGATCGATGGGGAATTGATTGACTCCGGACTGGGTGATCGATGGAAAATTGATTGATTTCAGACTGGGTGATCGATGGGGAATTGATTGATTCCAGACTGGGTGATCGATGGGGAATTGATTGATTCCGGACTGTGTGATCGATGGGAAATTGATTGATTCCAGACTGGGTGATCGATGGGGAATTGATTGACTCCGGGCTGGGTGATTGATGGGGAATTGATTGATTCCGGGCTGGGTGATCGATGGGGAATTGATTGACTCCGGGCTGGGTGATCGATGGGGAATTGTTTGATTCCGGGCTGGGTGATCGATTAGGGAATTGATTGACTCCGGGCTGGGTGATCGATGGGGAATTGATTGATTCCGGGCTGGGTGATCAATGGGGAATTGATTGATTCCGGACTGGGTGATCCATGGGGAATTGATTGATTCCGGACTGGGTGATCGATGGGGAATTGATTGATTCCAGACTGGGTGATCGATGGGGAATTGATTGATTCCAGACTGGGTGATCGATGGGGAATTGATTGATTCCAGACTGGGTGATCGATGGGGAATTGATTGATTCCGGGCTTGGTGATTGATGGGGAATTGATTGATTCCGGACTGGGTGATTGATGGGGAATTGATTGATTCCGGACTGGGTGATCGATGGGAAATTGATTGATTCCGGGCTGGGTGATCGATTAGGGAATTGATTGATTCCAGACTGGGTGATCGATGGGGAATTGATTGATTCCAGACTGGGTGATCGATGGTGATTTGATTGATTGCGGGCTGGGTGATCGATGCGGAATTGATTGATTCCGGACAGGGTGATCGATGGGGAATTGATTGATTCCGGACTGGGTGATCGATGGGGAATTGATTGATTCCGGACTGGGTGATCGATGGGGAATTGATTGATTCCAGACTGGGTGATCGATGGGGATTTGATTGATTCCGGACTGGGTGATCGATGGGGAATTGATTGATTCCGGACTGGGTGATCGATGGGGAATTGATTGATTCCGGACTGGGTGATCGTTGGGGATTTGATTGATTCCGGACTGGGTGATCGATGGGGAATTGATTGATTCCGGGGTGGGTGATTGATGGGGAATTGATTGATTCCGGGCTGGGTGATCGATGGGGAATTGATTGATTCCAGACTGGGTGATCGATGGGGAATTGATTGATTCCGGACTGGGTGATCGATGGGGAATTGACTGATTCCAGACTGGGTGATTGATGGGGAATTGATTGATTCCAGACTGGGTGATCGATGGGGAATTGATTGATTCCGGACTGGGTGATCGATGGGCAATTGATTGATTCCGGACTGGGTGATCGATGGGGAATTGATTGATTCCAGACTGGGTGATTGATGGGGAATTGATTGATTCCAGACTGGGTGATCGATGGGGAATTGATTGATTCCGGACTGGGTGATCGATGGGCAATTGATTGATTCCGGACTGGGTGATCGATGGGGAATTGATTGATTCCGGACTGGGTGATCGATGGCGAATTGATTGATTCCGGACTGGGTGATTGATGGGGAATTGATTGATTCCGGGGTGGGTGATCGATGGGGAATTGATTGATTCCGGACTGGGTGATCGATGGGGAATTGATTGATTCCGGGGTGGGTGATCGATGGGGAATTGATTGATTCCGGACTGGGTGATCGATGGGGAATTGATTGATTCCGGGCTGGGTGATTGATGGGGAATTGATTGATTCCAGACTGGGTGATCGATGGGGAATTGATTGATTCCGGACTGGGTGATTGATGGGGAATTGATTGATTCCGGGGTGGGTGATCGATGGGGAATTGATTGATTCCGGACTGGGTGATCGATGGCGAATTGATTGATTCCGGGGTGGGTGATCGATGGGGAATTGATTGATTCCGGACTGGGTGATCGATGGGGAATTGATTGATTCCGGGGTGGGTGATCGATGGGGAATTGATTGATTCCGGACTGGGTGATTGATGGGGAATTGATTGATTCCGGACTGGGTGATCGATGGGGAATTGATTGATTCTGGACTGGGTGATTGATGGGGAATTGATTGATTCCGGGCTGGGTGATCGATGGGGAATTGATTGATTCCGGGCTGGGTGATCGATGGGGAATTGATTGATTCCAGACTGGGTGATCGATGGGGAATTGATTGATTCCGGGCTGGGTGATTGATGGGGAATTGATTGATTCCAGACTGGGTGATCGATGGGGAATTGATTGATTCCAGACTGGGTGATCGATGGGGAATTGATTGATTCCGGACTGGGTGATCTATGGGGAATTGATTGATTCCGGGGTGGGTGATCGATGGGGATTTGATTGATTCCTGGCTGGGTGATTGATGGGGAAATGATTGATTCCGGACTGAGTGATCGATGGGCAATTGATTGATTCCGGACTGAGTGATCGATGGGCAATTGATTGATTCCGGGCTGGGTGATCGATGGGGAACTGATTGATTCTGGACTGGGTGATTGATGGGGAATTGATTGATTCCGGATTGGGTGATCGATGGGGAATTGATTGATTCCGGACTGGGTGATCGATGGGGAATTGATTGATTCCGGGCTGGGTGATCGATGGAGAATTGATTGATTCCGGACTGAGTGATCGATGGGGAATTGATTGATTCCGGGGTGGGTGATCGATGGGGAATTGATTGATTCCGGGCTGGGTGATTGATGGGGAATTGATTGATTCCGGACTGGGTGATCGATGGGGAATTGATTGATTCCGGGCTGGGTGATTGATGGGGAATTGATTGATTCCGGACTGGGTGATCGATGGGGAATTGATTGATTCCAGACTGGGTGATTGATGGGGAATTGATTGATTCCGGACTGGGTGATTGATGGGGAATTGATTGAATCCGGGGTGGGTGATCGATGGGGAATTGATTGATTCCGGACTGGGTGATCGATGGCGAATTGATTGATTCCGGGGTGGGTGATCGATGGGGAATTGATTGATTCCGGAGTGGGTGATTGATGGGGATTTGATTGATTCCGGACTGGGTGATCGATGGGGAATTGATTAATTCCGGACTGGGTGATTGATGGGGAATTGATTGATTCCGGACTGGGTGATCGATGGGGAATTGATTGATTCCGGACTGGGTGATCGATGGGGAATTGATTGATTCCGGGCTGGGAGATCGATGGGGAATTGATTGATTCCGGACTGGGTGATCGATGGGGAATTGATTGATTCCGGGCTGGGTGATCGATGGGGAATTGATTGATTCCGGGGTGGGTGATCGATGGGGAATTGATTGATTCCGGGCTGGGTGATTGATGGGGAATTGATTGATTCCAGACTGGGTGATCGATGGGGAACTGATTGATTCCGGGCTGGGTGATCGATGGGGAATTGATTGATTCCAGACTGGGTGATCGATGGGGAATTGATTGATTCCGGACTGGGTGATCGATGGGGAATTAATTGATTCCAGACTGGGTGATCGATGGGGAATTGATTGATTCCGGGCTGGGTGATTGATGGGGAATTGATTGATTCCGGGGTTGGGGATCGATGGGGAATTGATTGATTCCGGGCTGGGTGATCGATGGGGAATTGATTGATTCTGGACTGGGTGATCGATGGGGAATTGATTGATTCCGGACTGAGTGATCGATGGGGAATTGATTGATTCCGGGGTTGGTGATCGATGGGGAATTGATTGATTCCGGGGTTGGTGATTGATGGGGAATTGATTGATTCCGGACTGGGTGATCGATGGGGAATTGATTGATTCCGGACTGGGTGATCGATGGGGAATTGATTGATTCTGGACTGGGTGATCGATGGGGAATTGATTGATTCCAGACTGGGTGATCGATGGGGAATTGATTGATTCCGGGCTGGGTGATCGATGGGGAATTGATTGATTCCGGGCTGGGTGATCGATGGGGAATTGATTGATTCCAGACTGGGTGATCGATGGGGAATTGATTGATTCCGGACTGGGTGATCGATGGGGAATTGATTGATTCCGGACTGGGTGATCGATGGGGAATTGATTGATTCCGGACTGGGTGATCGATTAGGGAATTGATTGATTCCAGACTGGGTGATTGATGGGGAATTGATTGATTCCAGACTGGGTGATCGATGGGGAATTGATTGATTCCGGACTGGGTGATCGATGGGAAATTGATTGATTCCGGGGTGGGTGATTGATGGGGAATTGATTGATTCCGGGCTGGGTGATCGATGGGGAATTGATTGATTCCGGACTGGGTGATCGATGGGGAATTGATTGATTCCTGGCTGGGTGATTGATGGGGAATTGATTGATTCCGGGGTGGGTGATCGTTGGGGAATTGATTGATTCCTGGCTGGGTGATCGATGGGGAATTGATTGATTCCGGACTGGGTGATCGATGGGGAATTGATTGATTCCGGACTGAGTGATCGATGGGGAATTGATTGATTCCTGGCTGGGTGATCGATGGGGAATTGATTGATTCCGGACTGGGTGATCGATGGGGAATTGATTGATTCCGGACTGAGTGATTGATGGGGAATTGATTGATTCCGGACTGGGTGATCGATGGGGAATTGATTGATTCCGGGCTGGGTGATCGATGGGGAATTGATTGATTCCGGACTGAGTGATTGATGGGGAATTGATTGATTCCAGACTGGGTGATCGATGGGGAATTGATTGATTCCGGGCTGGGTGATCGATGGGGAATTGATTGATTCCGGGCTGGGTGATTGATGGGGATTTGATTGATTCCGGACTGGGTGATCGATGGAGAATTGATTGATTCCGGGCTGGGTGATCGATGGGGAATTGATTGATTCCGGACTGGGTGATCGATGGGGAATTGATTGATTCCGGGGTGGGTGATCGTTGGGGAATTGATTGATTCCGGACTGAGTGATTGATGGGGAATTGATTGATTCCGGACTGGGTGATCGATGGGGAATTGATTGATTCCGGGCTGGGTGATCGATGGGGAATTGATTGATTCCGGACTGAGTGATTGATGGGGAATTGATTGATTCCGGGGTGGGTGATCGTTGGGGAATTGATTGATTCCGGACTGAGTGATTGATGGGGAATTGATTGATTCCGGGCTGGGTGATCGATGGGGAATTGATTGATTCCGGACTGAGTGATTGATGGGGAATTGATTGATTCCAGACTGAGTGATCGATGGGGAATTGATTGATTCCGGGGTGGGTGATCGTTGGGGAATTGATTGATTCCGGACTGAGTGATTGATGGGGAATTGATTGATTCCGGGGTGGGTGATCGTTGGGGAATTGATTGATTCCGGACTGAGTGATTGATGGGGAATTGATTGATTCCGGGGTGGGTGATCGTTGGGGAATTGATTGATTCCGGACTGAGTGATTGATGGGGAATTGATTGATTCCGGGCTGGGTGATCGATGGGGAATTGATTGATTCCGGACTGGGTGATTGATGGGGAATTGATTGATTCCGGGCTGGGTGATCGATGGGGAATTGATTGATTCCGGACTGAGTGATTGATGGGGAATTGATTGATTCCGAGCTGGGTGATTGATGGGGAATTGATTGATTCCGGACTGGGTGATCGATGGGGAATTGATTGATACCGGGCTGGGTGATCGATGGGGAATTGATTGATACCGGGCTGGGTGATCGATGGGGAATTGATTGATTCCGGACTGAGTGATTGATGGGGAATTGATTGATTCCGGGCTGGGTGATCGATGGGGAATTGATTGATACCGGGCTGGGTGATCGATGGGGAATTGATTGATTCCGGACTGAGTGATTGATGGGGAATTGATTGATTCCGGACTGAGTGATTGATGGGGAATTGATTGATTCCGGGCTGGGTGATCGATGGGGAATTGATTGATTCCGGGCTGGGTGATTAATGGGGATTTGATTGATTCCGGGCTGGGTGATCGATGGGGAATTGATTGATTCCGGACTGAGTGATTGATGGGGAATTGATTGATTCCGGGCTGGGTGATCGATGGGGAATTGATTGATTCCGGACTGAGTGATTGATGGGGAATTGATTGATTCCGAGCTGGGTGATTGATGGGGAATTGATTGATTCCGGACTGGGTGATCGATGGGGAATTGATTGATACCGGGCTGGGTGATCGATGGGGAATTGATTGATTCCGGACTGGGTGATCGATGGGAAATTGATTGATTCCGGGCTGGGTGATCGATTAGGGAATTGATTGATTCCAGACTGGGTGATCGATGGGGAATTGATTGATTCCGGGCTGGGTGATCGATGGGGAATTGATTGATTCCGGACTGGGTGATCGATGGGGAATTGATTGATTCCGGACTGGGTGATCGATGGGGAATTGATTGATTCCGGGCTGGGTGATCGATGGGGAATTGATTGATTCCGGACTGGGTGATCGATGGGGAATTGATTGATTCCGGACTGGGTGATCGATGGGAAATTGATTGATTCCGGGCTGGGTGATCGATTAGGGAATTGATTGATTCCAAACTGGGTGATCGATGGGGAATTGATTGATTCCGGGGTGGGTGATTGATGGGGAATTGATTGATTCCGGACTGAGTGATCGATGGGGAATTGATTGATTCCAGACTGGGTGATCGATGGGGAATTGATTGATTCCGGACTGGGTGATCGATGGGAAATTGATTGATTCCAGACTGGGCGATCGATGGGGAATTGATTGATTCCTGGCTGGGTGATTGATGGGGAATTGATTGATTCCGGACTGAGTGATCGATGGGGAATTGATTGATTCCAGACTGGGTGATCGATGGGGAATTGATTGATTCCGGACTGGGTGATCGATGGGAAATTGATTGATTCCAGACTGGGTGATCGATGGGGAATTGATTGACTCCGGGCTGGGTGATTGATGGGGAATTGATTGATTCCGGGCTGGGTGATCGATTAGGGAATTGATTGACTCCGGGCTGGGTGATCGATGGGGAATTGATTGATTCCGGGCTGGGTGATCGATTAGGGAATTGATTGACTCCGGACTGGGTGATCGATGGGGAATTGATTGATTCCGGACTGGGTGATCCATGGGGAATTGATTGATTCCGGACTGGGTGATCGATTGGGAATTGATTGATTCCAGACTGGGTGATCGATGGGGAATTGATTGATTCCAGACTGGGTGATCGATGGGGAATTGATTGATTCCAGACTGGGTGATCGATGGGGAATTGATTGATCCCGGACTGGGTGATCGATGGGGAATTGATTGATTCCAGACTGGGTGATCGATGGGGAATTGATTGATTCCGGGCTGGGTGATCGATGGGGAATTGATTGATTCCGGGCTGGGTGATCGATGGGGAATTGATTGATTCCAGGGTGGGTGATTGATGGGGATTTGATTGATTCCGGACTGGGTGATCGATGGGGAATTGATTGATTCCGGGCTGGGTGATCGATGGGGAATTGATTGATTCCGGACTGGGTGATCGATGGGGATTTGATTGATCCCGGACTGGGTGATCGATGGGGAATTGATTGATTCCAGACTGGGTGATCGATGGGGAATTGATTGATTCCAGACTGGGTGATCGATGGGGAATTGATTGATTCCAGACTGGGTGATCGATGGGGAATTGATTGATTCCGGGCTGGGTGATTGATGGGGAATTGATTGATTCCGGACTGGGTGATTGATGGGGAATTGATTGATTCCGGACTGGGTGATCGATGGGGAATTGATTGATTCCGGACTGGGTGATCGATTAGGGAATTGATTGATTCCAGACTGGGTGATCGATGGGGAATTGATTGATTCCAGACTGGGTGATCGATGGTGATTTGATTGATTGCGGGCTGGGTGATCGATGGGGAATTGATTGATTCCGGACTGGGTGATCGATGGGGAATTGATTGATTCCGGACTGGGTGATCGATGGGGAATTGATTGATTCCAGACTGGGTGATCGATGGTGATTTGATTGATTCCAGACTGGGTGATCAATGGGGAATTGATTGATTCCGGACTGGGTGATCGATGGGGAATTGATTGATTCCGTACTGGGTGATCGATGGGGAATTGATTGATTCCAGACTGGGTGATCGATGGGGAATTGATTGATTCCGGACTGGGTGATCGATGGGGAATTGATTGATTCCGGACTGGGTGATCGATGGGGAATTGATTGATTCCGGACTGGGTGATCGATGGGGAATTGATTGATTCCAGACTGGGTGATCGATGGGGATTTGATTGATTCCGGACTGGGTGATCGATGGGGAATTGATTGATTCCGGACTGGGTGATCGATGGGGAATTGATTGATTCCGGGGTGGGTGATCGATGGGGAATTGATTGATTCCGGACTGGGTGATCGATGGGGAATTGATTGATTCCAGACTGGGTGATCGATGGGGAATTGATTGATTCCGGGGTGGGTGATCGATGGGGAATTGATTGATTCCAGACTGGGTGATTGATGGGGAATTGATTGATTCCAGACTGGGTGATCGATGGGGAATTGATTGATTCCAGACTGGGTGATCGAAGGGGAATTGATTGATTCCGGGCTGGGTGATCGATGGGGAATTGATTGATTCCGGACTGGGTGATCCATGGGGAATTGATTGATTCCGGACTGGGTGATCCATGGGGAATTGATTGATTCCAGACTGGGTGATCGATGGGGAATTGATTGATTCCAGACTGGGTGATCGATGGGGAATTGATTGATTCCAGACTGGGTGATCGATGGGGAATTGATTGATTGCGGGCTGGGTGATCGATGGGGAATTGATTGATTCCGGACAGGGTGATCGATGGGGAATTGATTGATTCCGGACTGGGTGATCGATGGGGAATTGATTGATTCCAGACTGGGTGATCGATGGTGATTTGATTGATTCCAGACTGGGTGATCAATGGGGAATTGATTGATTCCGGACTGGGTGATCGATGGGGAATTGATTGATTCCAGACTGGGTGATCGATGGGGAATTGATTGATTCCAGACTGGGTGATCGATGGGGAATTGATTGATTCCGGACTGGGTGATCGATGGGGAATTGATTGATTCCGGACTGGGTGATCGATGGGGAATTGATTGATTCCGGACTGGGTGATCGATGGGGAATTGATTGATTCCAGACTGGGTGATCGATGGGGATTTGATTGATTCCGGACTGGGTGATCGATGGGGAATTGATTGATTCCGGACTGGGTGATCGATGGGGAATTGATTGATTCCGGACTGGGTGATCGATGCGGATTTGATTGATTCCGGACTGGGTGATCGATGGGGAATTGATTGATTCCGGGCTGGGTGATCGATGTGGAACTGATTGATTCTGGACTGGGTGATCGATGGGGAATTGATTGATTCCGGACTGGGTGATCGATGGGGAATTGATTGATTCCGGACTGGGTGATCGATGGGGAATTGATTGATTCTGGACTGGGTGATCGATGGGGAATTGATTGATTCCGGGCTGGGTGATCGATGGGGAATTGATTGATTCCGGACTGGGTGATCGATGGGGAATTGATTGATTCCGGACTGGGTGATCGATGGGGAATTGATTGATTCCGGGGTGGGTGATCGATGGGGAATTGATTGATTCCGGGCTGGGTGATCGATGTGGAACTGATTGATTCTGGACTGGGTGATCGATGGGGAATTGATTGATTCCGGACTGGGTGATCGATGGGGAATTGATTGATTCCGGACTGGGTGATCGATGGGGAATTGATTGATTCCGGGGTGGGTGATCGATGGGGAATTGATTGATTCCGGACTGGGTGATCGATGGGGAATTGATTGATTCCGGACTGGGTGATCGATGGGGAATTGATTGATTCCGGGGTGGGTGATCGATGGGGAATTGATTGATTCCGGACTGGGTGATCGATGGGGAATTGATTGATTCCAGACTGGGTGATCGATGGGGAATTGATTGATTCCGGGGTGGGTGATCGATGGGGAATTGATTGATTCCAGACTGGGTGATCGATGGGGAATTGATTGATTCCGGGGTGGGTGATCGATGGGGAATTGATTGATTCCGGACTGGGTGATCGATGGGGAATTGATTGATTCCAGACTGGGTGATTGATGGGGAATTGATTGATTCCAGACTGGGTGATTGATGGGGAATTGATTGATTCCAGACTGGGTGATCGAAGGGGAATTGATTGATTCCGGGCTGGGTGATCGATGGGGAATTGATTGATTCCGGACTGGGTGATTGATGGGGAATTGATTGATTCCGGGGTGGGTGATCGATGGGGAATTGATTGATTCCGGGCTGGGTGATCGATGGGGAATTGATTGATTCCGGACTGGGTGATTGATGGGGAATTGATTGATTCCGGGGTGGGTGATCGATGGGGAATTGATTGATTCCGGACTGGGTGATCGATGGGGAATTGATTGATTCCGGGGTTGGTGATCGATGGGGAATTGATTGATTCCGGACTGGGTGATCGATGGGGAATTGATTGATTCCGGGCTGGGTGATCGATGGGGAATTGATTGATTCTGGACTGGGTGATCGATGGGGAATTGATTGATTCCGGACTGGGTGATCGATGGGGATTTGATTGATTCCGGACTGGGTGATCGATGGGGAATTGATTGATTCCAGACTGGGTGATTGATGGGGAATTGATTGATTCCAGACTGGATGATCGATGGGGAATTGATTGATTCCGGGGTGGGTGATTGATGGGGAATTGATTGATTCCGGACTGGGTGATCGATGGGGAATTGATTGATTCCGGACTGGGTGATCGATGGGGAATTGATTGATTCCGGACTGGGTGATCGATGGGGAATTGATTGATTCCGGACTGGGTGATCGATGGGGAATTGATTGATTCCGGGGTGGGTGATCGATGGGGAATTGATTGATTCCGGGCTGGGTGATCGATGGGGAATTGATTGATTCCAGACTGGGTGATCGATGGGGAATTGATTGATTCCGGACTGGGTGATCGATGGGGAATTGATTGATTCCGGGGTGGGTGATCGATGGGGAATTGATTGATTCCGGACTGGGTGATCGATGGGCAATTGATTGATTCCGGGCTGGGTGATCGATGGGGAATTGATTGATTCCGGACTGAGTGATCGATGGGCAATTGATTGATTCCGGGCTGGGTGATCGATGGGGAATTGATTGATTCCGGGCTGGGTGATTGATGTGGAATTGATTGATTCCGGGCTGGGTGATCGATGGGGAATTGATTGATTCCGGACTGGGTGATCGATGGAGAATTGATTGATTCCGGACTGGGTGATCGATGGGGAATTGATTGATTCCAGACTGGGTGATCGATGGGGAATTGATTGATTCCAGGGTGGGTGATCGATGGGGAATTGATTGATTCCGGGGTGGGTGATCGATGGGGAATTGATTGATTCCGGGGTGGGTGATCGATGGGGAATTGATTGATTCTGGACTGGGTGATCGATGGGGATTTGATTGATTCCGGGCTGGGTGATCGATGGGGAATTGATTGATTCCAGACTGGGTGATCGATGGGGAATTGATTGATTCCGGGCTGGGTGATCGATGGGGAACTGATTGATTCCGGGGTGGGTGATCGATGGGGAATTGATTGATTCCAGACTGGGTGATCGATGGGGAATTGATTGATTCCAGACTGGGTGATCGATGGGGAATTGATTGATTCCAGACTGGGTGATCGATGGGGAAATGATTGATTCCGGGGTGGGTGATCGATGGGGAATTGATTGATTCCGGACTGGGTGATTGATGGGGAATTGATTGATTCCGGACTGGGTGATCGATGGGGAATTGATTGATTCCTGGCTGGGTGATCGATGGGGAATTGATTGATTCCGGGCTGGGTGATCGATGGGGAATTGATTGATTCCGGGGTGGGTGATCGATGGGGAATTGATTGATTGCGGACTCGGTGATCGATGGGGAATTGATTGATTCCGGACTGGGTGATCGATGGGGAATTGATTGATTCCGGGCTGGGTGATCGATGGGGAATTGATTGATTCCGGGGTGGGTGATCGATGGGGAATTGATTGATTCCGGGCTGGGTGATCGATGGGGAATTGATTGATTCCGGGCTGGGTGATCGATGGGGAACTGATTGATTCCAGACTGGGTGATCGATGGGGAATTGATTGATTCCGGACTGGGTGATCGATGGGGAATTGATTGATTCCAGACTGGGTGATCGATGGGGAACTGATTGATTCCGGGCTGGGTGATCGATGGGGAACTGATTGATTCCAGACTGGGTGATCGATGGGGAATTGATTGATTCCGGACTGGGTGATCGATGGGGAATTGATTGATTCCAGACTGGGTGATCGATGGGGAATTGATTGATTCCAGACTGGGTGATCGATGGGGAACTGATTGATTCCGGGGTGGGTGATCGATGGGGAATTGATTGATTCCGTACTGGGTGATCGATGGGGAATTGATTGATTCCAGACTGGGTGATTGATGGGGAACTGATTGATTCCGGGCTGGGTGATCGATGGGGAACTGATTGATTCCAGACTGGGTGATCGATGGGGAATTGATTGATTCCAGACTGGGTGATCGATGGGGAACTGATTGATTCCAGACTGGGTGATTGATGGGGAACTGATTGATTCCGGACTGGGTGATCGATGGGGAATTGATTGATTCCAGACTGGGTGATCGATGGGGAACTGATTGATTCCGGGCTGGGTGATCGATGGGGAACTGATTGATTCCAGACTGGGTGATCGATGGGGAATTGATTGATTCCAGACTGGGTGATCGATGGGGAACTGATTGATTCCGGGGTGGGTGATCGATGGGGAATTGATTGATTCCAGACTGGGTGATCGATGGGGAACTGATTGATTCCGGGCTGGGTGATCGATGGGGAACTGATTGATTCCAGACTGGGTGATCGATGGGGAATTGATTGATTCCAGACTGGGTGATCGATGGCGAATTGATTGATTCCAGACTGGGTGATCGATGGGGAACTGATTGATTCCGGGCTGGGTGATCGATGGGGAACTGATTGATTCCAGACTGGGTGATTGATGGGGAACTGATTGATTCCAGACTGGGTGATCGATGGGGAATTGATTGATTCCAGACTGGGTGATCGATGGGGAACTGATTGATTCCGGGCTGGGTGATCGATGGGGAACTGATTGATTCCAGACTGGGTGATCGATGGGGAATTGATTGATTCCAGACTGGGTGATCGATGGGGAACTGATTGATTCCGGGGTGGGTGATCGATGGGGAATTGATTGATTCCGGGCTGGGTGATCGATGGGGAACTGATTGATTCCAGACTGGGTGATCGATGGGGAATTGATTGATTCCAGACTGGGTGATCGATGGGGAACTGATTGATTCCGGGGTGGGTGATCGATGGGGAATTGATTGATTCCGGACTGGGTGATCGATGGGGAATTGATTGATTCCGGGCTGGGTGATCGATGGGGAATTGATTGATTCCGTACTGGGTGAACGATGGGGAACTGATTGATTCCAGACTGGGTGATCGATGGGGAATTGATTGATTCCAGACTGGGTGATCGATGGGGAATTGATTGATTCCAGACTGGGTGATCGATGGGGAATTGATTGATTCCGGGCTGGGTGATTGATGGGGAACTGATTGATTCCAGACTGGGTGATCGATGGGGAATTGATTGATTCCGGACTGGGTGATCGATGGGGAATTGATTGATTCCAGACTGGGTGATCGATGGGGAATTGATTGATTCCGGGCTGGGTGATTGATGGGGAACTGATTGATTCCAGACTGGGTGATCGATGGGGAATTGATTGATTCCGGACTGGGTGATCGATGGGGAATTGATTGATTCCAGACTGGGTGATCGATGGGGAATTGATTGATTCCAGACTGGGTGATCGATGGGGAATTGATTGATTCCGGGGTGGGTGATCGATGGGGAATTGATTGATTCCAGACTGGGTGATCGATGGGGAACTGATTGATTCCGGGGTGGGTGATCGATGGGGAATTGATTGATTCCGGACTGGGTGATTGATGGGGAATTGATTGATTCCGGACTGGGTGATCGATGGGGAATTGATTGATTCCGGGCTGGGTGATCGATGGGGAATTGGTTGATTCCGGACTGGGTGATCGATGGGGAATTGATTGATTCCGGACTGGGTGATTGATGGGGAATTGATTGATTCCGGACTGGGTGATCGATGGGGAATTGATTGATTCCGGGCTGGGTGATCGATGGGGAATTGGTTGATTCCGGACTGGGTGATCGATGGGGAATTGATTGATTCCGGACTGGGTGATTGATGGGGAATTGATTGATTCCGGACTGGGTGATCGATGGGGAATTGATTGATTCCGGGCTGGGTGATCGATGGGGAATTGATTGATTCCAGACTGGGTGATTGATGGGGATTTGATTGACTCCGGGCTCGGTGATCGATGGGGAATTGATTGATTCCGGGGTGGGTGATCGATGGGGAATTGATTGATTCCGGACTGGGTGATCGATGGGGATTTGATTGATTCCGGGGTGGGTGATCGATGGGGAATTGATTGATTCCGGGCTGGGTGATCGATGGGGATTTGATTGATTCCGGGGTGGGTGATCGATGGGGAATTGATTGATTCCGGGGTGGGTGATCGATGGGGAATTGATTGATTCCAGACTGGGTGATCGATGGGGAACTGATTGATTCCGGACTGGGTGATCGATGGGGATTTGATTGATTCCGGGGTGGGTGATTGATGGGGAATTGATTGATTCCGGGCTGGGTGATCGATGGGGATTTGATTGATTCCGGGGTGGGTGATCGATGGGGAATTGATTGATTCCAGACTGGGTGATCGATGGGGAACTGATTGATTCCCGACTGGGTGATCGATGGGGAATTGATTGATTCCGGGCTGGGTGATTGATGGGGAATTGATTGATTCCGGGCTGGGTGATCGAAGCGGAATTGATTGATTCCGGGGTGGGTGATCGATGGGGAATTGATTGATTCCGGACTGGGTGATCGATGGGGAATTGATTGATTCCGGGCTGGGTGATCGATGGGGAATTGATTGATTCCGGGCTGGGTGATTGATGGGGAATTGATTGATTCCAGACTGGGTGATCGATGGGGAATTGATTGATTCCGGGCTGGGTGATCGATGGGGAATTGATTGATTCCAGACTGGGTGATCGATGGGGAACTGATTGATTCCGGGGTGGGTGATCGATGGGGAATTGATTGATTCCAGACTGGGTGATCGATGGGGAATTGATTGATTCCAGACTGGGTGATCGATGGGGAAATGATTGATTCCGGGGTGGGTGATCGATGGGGAATTGATTGATTCCGGACTGGGTGATTGATGGGGAATTGATTGATTCCGGACTGGGTGATCGATGGGGAATTGATTGATTCCTGGCTGGGTGATCGATGGGGAATTGATTGATTCCGGGCTGGGTGATCGATGGGGAATTGATTGATTCCGGGGTGGGTGATCGATGGGGAATTGATTGATTGCGGACTCGGTGATCGATGGGGAATTGATTGATTCCGGACTGGGTGATCGATGGGGAATTGATTGATTCCGGGGTGGGTGATCGATGGGGAATTGATTGATTCCGGGCTGGGTGATCGATGGGGAACTGATTGATTCCAGACTGGGTGATCGATGGGGAATTGATTGATTCCGGACTGGGTGATCGATGGGGAATTGATTGATTCCAGACTGGGTGATCGATGGGGAACTGATTGATTCCGGGGTGGGTGATCGATGGGGAATTGATTGATTCCGGGCTGGGTGATTGATGGGGAATTGATTGATTCCGGGGTGAGTGATCGATGGGGAATTGATTGATTCCGGACTGGGTGATTGATGGGGAATTGATTGATTCCCGACTGGGTGATCGATGGGGAATTGATTAATTCCGGACTGGGTGATCGATGGGGAATTGATTGATTCCGGGGTGGGTGATCGATGGGGAATTGATTGATTCCGGACTGGGTGATCGATGGGGAATTGATTGATTCCGGACTGAGTGATTGATGGGGAATTGATTGATTCCGGGGTGGGTGATTGATGGGGAATTGATTGATTCCGGACTGGGTGATTGATGGGGATTTGATTGATTCCGGGGTGGGTGATTGATGGGGAATTGATTAATTCCGGGCTGGGTGATTGATGGGGAATTGATTGATTCCGGACTGGGTGATCGATGGGGAATTGATTGATTCCAGACTGGGTGATTGATGGGGAATTGATTGATTCCGGGCTGGGTGATCGATGGGGAATTGATTGATTCCAGACTGGGTGATTGATGGGGATTTGATTGATTCCGGGGTGGGTGATTGATGGGGAATTGATTGATTCCGGGCTGGGTGATCGATGGGGAATTGATTGATTCCGGGCTGGGTGATTGATGGGGAATTGATTAATTCCGGACTGGGTGATCGATGGGGAATTGATTGATTCCGGGCTGGGTTTTGGGTGATTGATGGATCAATTGCTGGGTTTTCTGTCCCTCATTGTTCTCTTCTGCTTTTCAGAGATGGGGACCATGAGGCTCCTGTGCATTTCCTTGGCCTTTCTCCTCGGTAAGTTCTGATCTCAAAACATGAGCAAAAACCACCGCGTTGCAGCCAAAATCTGCTCTGCTCCCAAATTATGTGAACTATCTCTGACTTTGCAGAAAGTTTAACCCCGTGATATACTTTCCAGTTAACAATGGACAGCTGGTGGCAGGGGAATGTACGGAGAAAATATGAATAGGAGTACCCTTCTCCGTCATTCAATCCACTTCAATGCCTTTGTCCCACACTATCCTCATATCCCATTATATCATTTGTATTTAGAAATCAGTTAATCTCTGCTTTAAACATACTCAATGACTGAGCTTCCACAGCCCTCTGGGGTAGAGAATTCCAAAGATTCACAACCCTCTGAGTAAAGACATTTCTCCTCATCTCTGTCCTAAGTGGCTTCCCCCTTATTTTGAAATTGTGTCCCCTGGTTCTAGACTCCCCAACCAGGGGATACATCTTAGCTGCATCTACCCTGTCTATCCCTTTAAGTATTTGCTGTTTTCAATGAAATAACCTCTCATTCTTCAAAACTCTAGAGAATACAGGCCCAGTTTCCCCAATCTCTCTTCATAGGACAGTCCTTCCATCCCGGGAACAAGTCTGGTGAACCTTCGTTGCACTCCCTCTGTGGCAATAATATCCTTCCTAAGGTAAGGGGACCAAACTGCACACAGTACTCCAGGTGCGGTCTAACCAAGTTTCTATACAATTGAAGCAAGACTTCACTACTCCTGTACTCAAATCCTCTTGCAATAAAGGTTAACATAGCCTTCCTAATTGCTTGCTGCACTTGCATGTTAGCTTTCAGTGACTTATTGACAAGGACACCCAGGTCCCTTTGTACATCGACACTTTCTATTTAAGAAATACTCTGCACATCTATTCCACCTACCAACATGGATAACCTCACATTTTCCACATTATATCCCATCTGCCACGTTCTTGCCCACTCACTAAGTCGGTCCAAATCCCCTTGAAACCACTTTGCATCTTCCTCACAACACACATTCCCACCTAGTTTTGTGTCATCTGCAAACTTGGAAATATTACATTTGGTCCCCGCATCCAAATCATTGATATATATTGTGAACAGCTGGGGCCCAAGCACTGATTCCTGTAGTACCCCACTAGTCACAGCCTGCCAACGTGAGAATGACCCGTTTATTCCTACTCTCTGTTTTCTGCCTGTTAACCAATCCTTAATCCATGCCAGTATATTACCTCCTCTCCCATGTGCTTTAATTTTGCTAACCAACCTCCTGTGGGGGACTTTATCAAAAGCCTTCTGAAAATCCAAGTATACCACATCCACCGACTCCCCTTTATCAATTCTGTTATTAACATCCTCAAAAATCTCCAACAGGTTCGTCAAACATGATTTCCCATTCATAAATCCATGTTGACTCTGCCCAATCAGATCATTATTATCCGAGTGCCCATTTATCACATCCTTTAGAATAGATTCTAACATTTTCCCAATGACTGATGTAAGACTAACAGGTCTGTAATTCCCTGTTTTCTCTCTCCCTCCTTTCTTAAATAGTGGGGTGACATTTGCTACCTTCCAATCTGCAGGAACCATTCCAGAATCTATAGAATTTGGAAGATGATCACCAATGCATCCACTATCTCCATAGCTACCTCTTTCAACATTCTGGGATGTAGAATATCAGGTCCTGGGGACTTATCAACCTTCAGCCCCATTAATTTCTCCAATACAACCTTCAGTTTCTTGGTCCTCCTTTGCTGTATTCTAAAATCCTCCCAATCCTCAGGTTTACGACTATTTCTGGCAACCTTATGGGCCTTTCCTTTTAATCTTATACAATCCTTAACTTCCTTTGTTATCCACGGTTGACTGCCTTTACGTCTGGGGGTTTTGTGCCTTGAGGGAATGTATAGTTGCTGTAAACTATCAAATATTTCTTTAAAGACTATCCATTGCCTATGCACTGTCATACATTTTAATGTATTTTCCCAATCCACCTCAGCCAATTTGCCCCTCATACCTTCATAATTTCCTTTGTTCAAATTTAACACCGTGGCTTCAGATTGAACTACCTCACTTTCAAACATAATGTAAAATTCTATCATATTATGGTCACTCATCCCTAAAGGTACTTTTACAACAAGAATACTAATTAGCCTTTTCTCATTACATAAAACTAGATCTAAAATAGCCTGTTCTCTAGTCGGTTCCTCAACATACTGCTCCAGGAAACCATCCCGAACACACTTCAGAAACTCGTCCTCCACAGCATTAATGTTCATTAGATTTACCCAGTCTATATCCAGTACCTAAAACCTCCGTAATTTCCACCCTTACTTCTCTAAGTATCCTTGGATGTTTCTCATCAGACTCTGATAGTACTTAGAAAAGTAAGGCTGGCGGAGGCACTGCCTATAATTTTCCAATTCTCCTTAGATACAGGGGTGGTGCCAGAGGAATGGAGAAATGCAAATGTTACAACCTTGTTCAAGAAAGATGTAAGGATAAACTCGGAAACTGCAGGCCATTCAGCGGGAAAGCTTTTCGAAACAATAATTCGGGACAACTAGAAAAAAACTTGGACAAATGTGAATTAATTAAGGAAAGCCAGCAAGGATTTCTCGGGAAAATGGTGTTTCGCTAACTTGCCTGAGTTTTTTGATGAGCTAACAGCGAGGATTGTTGAGGTGTTATGACCAAGGTGGGAGGAGTGCATTGTTTATTCTAGTTCCACTTCTCCACAGGTCACAACATATATTTACATTTTTTCCCACTTACTGACACGATCAATCATAGACTCTATTTTTTTCCCAGAATAAAACACACCCAGCTTTCTTAAAAAAACAACAAAATTATCAGCTTATCATAAAACAAATCTTAACCAGTAATGAAGTAAAGCAGAAACACACAGATTGAAATATTAACATTCCCTTTTTGCCTTAACCCCTCACACACACATGCACCGGTTAACCAGAAAACTTAAGGGATGGGTCACTATGACCTTTTAGAAGACTTCCTTTCAGGCTGCATTGAGAATTGATAAAGGGGAGTCGGTGGACGTGGTATACTTGGATTTTGAGAAGGCTTTTGACAAAGTCCCCCACAGGAGGTTGGTTAGCAAAATTAAAAGCACATGGGGTAGGAGGTACATTGGCGCAGTAGTTAGCACCGCAGCCTCACAGCTCCAGCGACCCAGGTTCAATTCTGGGTGCTGCCTGTGTGGAGTTTGCAAGTTCTCCCTGTGTCTGCATGGGTTTCCTCCGGGTGCTCCGGTTTCCTCCGACAAGCCAAAAGACTTGCAGGTTGATAGGTAAATTGTCCATTATAAATTGCCCCTAGTATAGGTAGGTGGTAGGGAAATATAGGGACAGGTGGGGATGCGGTAGGAATATGGGATTAGTGTAGGATTAGTATAAAATGGGTGGTTGATGGTCGGCACAGACTCGGTGGGCCGAAGGGCCTGTTTCAGTGCTGTATCTCTAAACATAAACATAAACAAACATATTGGTGTGGATTAAGGTTTGGTTAATGGGCAGAAAGCAGAGAGTAGGAATAAATGGGTCATTCTCACGTTGGCAGGCTGTGACTGGTGGGGTACCACAGGGATCAATACTTGGGTCCCAGCTGTTCACAATATATATCAGTGATTTGGATGCGGGGACCAAATGTTATATTTCCAAGTTCGCGGATGACACAAAACTAGGTGGGAATACAATCACTGTGTGAATGGTATCAGCAGTGAAAGGCTAACAAGGCAAGCTCCGACCGAAGTCACTTTCAACCCTTTGGTCATGATGACTCACCACTGCTGGATCCATGCTTTCAAACATCTGGAAAGCTGGTAACAGATTTCATTCTGCATCTCATATTCAGCCAAGACTGTAATCTGGAAAATCAATACATGCAGCCAGAATCATTTACACCTGCATTACAATGGAACAAACACATTGTTGTTGTAAATTTAAAAGCTGTTTGAAATACATTGCAGAATTACTCATGATGTCTTATCCTTCTCTTTAGGAGAAGGTCACATGTAGCATAAACACGCACATTCCAGTCTGGTAAAAATGACTCTGTTCAACATCACCTCTTGCAATGGCAGTTATGCATTGTCCTCACACACACACACACACACATACACACACACCAGTTAATGGAATAATAAAGGGATTTTTGTTTTTAGAGCTCTATTACAGACAAAAATATTTGGGCTGAATACTTGCTCATTCTTGAAGAAACAGCAGATGAGATATGTTGTGTTCAAAAACTGGCGTACCGTCTGTCCTCTGACGACATGTAGACGAGTCACTGAGATCATTTAGAATAGTTTTTGCAGGCGGTATTGAGAATTAATTTAGCAGGCATGTCTTCAAAGACAGGAGATGAGATGAGTTGTCACATTGGACTTCTCAGGGTCTTTGAGAGAGATTTGAGTCAATTTTAGTCAATTAATGCAGTCAGGAGGGATGATACATAGAACATAGAACAGTACAGCACAGTACAGGCCCTTCGGTCCACGACGTTGTGCCGAACCTTTAACCTACTCTAGGATCAAACTACCTACATACCCTTCATTCTACTATCATCCATGTACCTATCCAAGAGTCGCTTAAATGTCCCTAATGTATCTGCTTCTACTACCACCGCTGGCAGTGCATTCCACGCACCCACCACGCTCTGTGTAAAGAACCTACCTCTGACATCTCCCCGAAACCTTCCTCCAATCACCTTAAAATTATGCCCCCTGGTGATAGCCCTTTCCACCCTGGGAAAAAGTCTCTGGCTATCCACTCTATCTATGCCTCTCATCATCTTGTACCCCTCTATCAAGTCACCTCTCATCCTTCTTCACTCCAATGAGAAAAGCCCTAGCTCCCTCAACCTTTCTTCGTAAGACATGGCCTCCAGTCCAGGCAGCATCCTGGTAAATATCCTCTGCACCCTCTCTAAAGCTTCCACATCCTTCCTATAATGAGGCGACCAGAACTGAACACAATATTCCAAGTGTGGTCTAACCAGGGCTTTATAGAGCTGCAGCATAACCTCGCTGCTCTTAAACTCAATCCCCCTGTTAATGAAAGCCAACACACCATACGCCTTCTTAACAACCCTATCAACTTGGGTGGCAACTTTGAGCGATCTATGGACATGGACCCCAAGATCCCTCTGTTCCTCCACACTACCAAGAATCCTGTCTTTAAGCCTGTATTCTGCATTCAGATTCGACCTTCCAAAATGAATCACTTCACACTTTTCCAGGTTGAACTCCATCTGCCACTTCTCAGCCCAGCTCTGCATCCTGTCAATGTCCCGTTGCAACCTACAACAGCCCTCCACACTATCCACAACTCCAGCAACCTTCGTGTCATCGGCAAACTTGCTAACCCAGCCTTCCACTTCCTCATCCAAGTCATTTATAAAAATCACAAAGAGCAGAGGTCCCAGAACAGATCCTTGTGGAACACCACTGGTCACCGAGCTCCAGGCTGAATACTTTCCATCTACTACCACCCTCTGTCTTCTATGGGCCAGCCAATTCTGTATCCAGACAGCCAACTTTCCCTGTATCCCATGCCTCCTTACTTTCTGAATGAGCATACCATGGGGAACCTTATCAAACGCCTTGCTGAAATCCATATACACCACATCCACTGCTCTTCCTTCATCAACGTGTTTTGTCACATCTTCAAAGAATTCAATAAGGCTTGTGAGGCATGACCTGCCCCTCACAAAGCCATGCTGACTGTCTCTAATCAAACTATGCTTTTCCAAATAATCATAAATCCTGTCTCTCAGAATCCTCTCCAATAATTTTCCCACTGCCGACGTAAGACTGACTGGTCTATAATTCCCAGGGTTATCCCGATTCCCTTTCTTGAACAAGGGAATAACATTTGCCACCCTCCAATCATCCGGTACTACTCCAGTGGACAGTGAAGACGCAAAGATCATCGCCAAAGGCGCAGCAATCTCTTCCCTCGCTTCCCGTAAAAACCTTGGGTATATCCCGTCTGGCCCCGGGGACTTATCTGTCCTCATATCATTCAAAATTTCCAGCACATCCTCCCTCTTAACATCAACCTGTTCGAGCATATCAGCCTGTTTCACGCTGTCCTCACAAACGACCAGGTCCCTTTCACTAGTGAATACTGAAGCAAAGTATTCATTTAGGACCTCCCCTACCTCCTCCGACTCCAGGCACAAGTTCCCTCCACTATCCCTGATCGGCCCTACCCTCACTCTGGCCATCCTCTTGTTCCTCACATAAGTGTAGAACGCCTTGGGATTTTCCTTAATCCTACCCGCCAAGACTTTTTCATGTCCCCTTCTAGCTCTCCTAAGTCCATTCTTCAGTTCCTTCCTGGCTACCTTGTAACCCTCTAGAGCCCTGTCTGATCCTTGCTTCCTCAACCTTAAGTAAGCTTCCTTCTTCCTCTTGACTAGCTGCCCCACATCTCTTGTCATCCAAGGTTCCTTCACCCTACCATTCCTTCCTTGCCTCATTGGGACAAACGTATCCAGCAGTCGCAGCAAGTGCTCCCTAAACAACCTCCACATTTCTGTCGTGCATTTCCCTGAGAACATCTGTTCCCAATTAATGCTCCCCAGTTCCTGCCTAATAGCATTGTAATTCCCCCTCCCCCAATTAAATATTTTCCCATCCCGTCTGCTCCTGTCTCTCTCCATGACTATAGTAAAGGTCAGGGAGTTGTGATCACTATCACCGAAATGCTCTCCCACCGAGAGATCTGCCACCTGGCCTGGTCATTGCCAAGCACCAAATCCAACATAGCCTCCCCTCTAGTCGGCCTATCTACATATTGACTCAGGAAACCTTCCTGGACACACCTGACAAAAACTGCTCCATCCAAACTATTTGCACTAAGGAGGTTCCAATCAATATTAGGGAAGTTGAAGTCACCCATGACAACAACCCTGTTACTTCTGCACCTTTCCAAAATCTGCCTCCCAATCTGTTCCTCCATGTCTCTGTTGCTATTGGGGGGTCTATAGAAAACTCCCAACAAAGTGACTGCTCCTTTCCTGTTTCTGACTTCCACCCATAATGACTCAGTAGACAAACCCTCCTCGACAACCTCCCTTTCTGCAGCTGTGATACTATCCCTGATTAGCAATGCCGCTCCCCCACCTCTTTTACCTCCCTCCCTATTCCTTTTGAAACATCTAAACCCCGGAACATCCAACATCCATTCCTGCCCCTGTGATATCCATGTCTCCATAATGGCCACAACATCGTAGCTCCAAGTATTGATCCATGCTCTAAGTTCATCACCCTTATTCCTGACACTTCTTGCGTTTAAATAGACACACTTCAACCCATCATACTGGGTGCAACTTTGCCCTGTCAACTGTCTAACCTTCCTCACAGACTCTCTGCACTCTGTATCTGCCTGTTCAACAGCTACCCCGTCCACTGATCCGTAGCTCCGGTTCCCAACCCCCTGCCAAACTAGTTTAAACCCTCCCGAAGAGCTCGAGCAAACCTCCCGCCCAGGATATTGATGCCCCTCCAGTTCAGATGCAACCCGTCCTTCTTGTACAGGTCCCACCTTCCCCAGAAGGTATCCCAATGATCCACATATCTGAATCCCTCCCTCCTATACCAGCTCTGTAGCCACATGTTCAGCTGCATTCGCTCTCTGTTTCTAGCCTCACTGGCACGTGGCACCGGTAACAGTCCTGAGATTACTACTCTGCTCGTCCTGCCTTTCAGCTTCCCACCTAACTCCCTATATTCGCTTTTCAGGTCCTCATCCCTTTTCCTAGCTATGTCATTGGTACCGATGTGTACCATGACCTCTGGCTGCTCCCCCTCCCCCTTAAGAATCCCGTAGACTCGATCCAAGACATCCCTGACCCTGGCACCCGGGAGGCAACATACCATCCGGGAGTCTCGTTCACGACCACAGACTCTCCTGTCTGTTCCTCTAACCATTGAATCTCCTATCACTATCACTCTCCGATTCTCCCCCCTTCCCTTCTGAGCCACAGAGCCAGGCTCAGTGCCAGAGACCTGGCCACTGTGGCTTACCCCTGGTAGGTCGTCCCCCCCAACCGTATCCAAAACGGTATACGTATTATTGAGGGGAACGGCCACAGGGGATCCCTGCACTGTGCGCCTATTCCCTTTCCCTCCCCTGACGGTCACCCAGCTACCTTTATCCTGTAACTTAGGTGTCACTACTTCCCTATAACTGCTCGCTATCACCCCCTCAGCATCCTGAATGATCCGAAGTTCATCCAGCTCCAGCTACAGTTCCCTAACGCGGTCTGTGAGGAGCTGGAGTTGGGTGCACTTCTCACAGGTGAAGTCAGCAGGGACACAAGTGGTGACCCTCACCTCCCACATCCTGCAAGAGGAGCATGCAACTGCCCGAGCTTCCATCCCCTCTGCACTAAATTGACAACAGAGATTAAGTAAAAATAAAGGAAAACCTTACCTTACCAAACCCTCCACACAAGAGTCCTTTTTTTTGGTTAGAGGAGGTGGATGGGTGGGAGACACTACAGGTGTAGTGTTTCGGGTTTAGCCACTGCCCGAATATATACATTCACTTACCCAGCAGTCCCTGTGTCCACGTCAGCCGAATCACGAGGTAAGTACTTTATAGTGAAACTTACCTTCCCAGCTGCCCCCTGGCTCGCACTCTCACTGCTACCGCTGTTCAAAAAGAAGCTGCCGAATCACTAGGTAAGTACTTTATACTGAAACTTACCTTCCCAGCTGCCCCCTGGCTCGCACTCTCACTGTTACTGCTGTTCAAAAAGAAGCTGCCGAATCGCTAGGTAAGTACTTTATACTGAAACTTACCTTAGAAGGTTCCTCAAATGAGGCCATATGGGTAGAACTTAAAAACAAAAAGGGGGCAATCACTTTGCTGGGAGTGTACTACAGACCTCCAAACAGTCAGGGAGAGATAGAGGAACAGATATGCAGGCAAATTTCAGAGAGGTGTAAAAATAATAGGGTAATAATAGTAGGGGATTTCAACTTCTCCACTGTCAACTGGGATAGTCTTAGTGGAAAAGGCTTAAAAGAGGAGGAATTCTTAAAATGCATACAGGCGAGCTTTTTGAGCCAGTACGTAGATAGTCCGACAAGAGAAGGGGCAGTACTGGACCTAATCCTAGAGAATGAAGCCGGATAAGTGGTAGAAGTGTCAGTGGGGGAACATTTCGGGGATAGTGACCATAACTCTGTAAGATTTAAGGTAGTTATGGAAAAGGACAAAGATGGACAGGAAATAAAGGTACTGAATTGGGGGAAGGCCGATTTTAAGATGATAAAACAGGATCTGGCCAAAGTGGGCTGGGAGCAGCTACTTGTAGGAAAGTCTACATCAGACCAGTGGGAGTCATTCAAAGAGGAAATAGTGAGAGTTCAGGGCCAACATGTTCCCGTAAAGGTGAAGGGTAGGACCAACAAGTCCAGGGAACCCTCGATGTCAAGGGATATAGAGGATTGGATAAGGAAAAAAAAGGAGGCTTCTGGCAGATTCCGAGCGCTGAAAACAGCGGAGGCACCAGAGGAGTATAGAAAGTGTAGGGGGGTACTTAAAAAAGTAAAAGCAAAATACTGCGGATGCTGGAAATCTGAAATAAAAACAAGAAATGCTGGAACCACTCAGCAGGTCTGGCAGCATCTGTGGAAAGAGAAGCAGAGTTAACGTTTCGGGTCAGTGACCCTTCATCGGAACTGACAAATATTAGAAATGTCAAAGGTTATAAGCAAGTGAAGTGGGGGTGGGGCAAGAGATAACAAAGGAGAAGGTGTAGATTGGACAAGGCCACATAGCTGACCAAAAGGTCATGGAACAAAGGCAAACAATATGTTAATGGTGTGTTGAAAGACAAAGCAATAGTACAGATAGGGTGTTAACGGACTGAAAATTGAACAGCAGCAAGTCCAAACATGAAAAAAAACAGTGGGTAAGCAAATTGAACAAACTAAGATGAAATAAAATAAATACATTAAAAAAAAATATATTAAAAAAAGGAAAAAGAAAAAATAACTAAAAAGTAAAATGGGGGGCTGTCATGCTCTGAAATGATTGAACTCAATGTTCAATCTGGCAGGCTGTAGTGTGCCTAATCGGTAGATGAGATGCTGTTCCTCGAGCTTGCGTTGATGTTCACGGGAACACTGCAGCAATCCCAGGACAGAGATGTGAACATGAGAGCAGGGGGGAGTGTTGAAATGGCCAGCAACCGGAAGCTCAGGGTCCTGCTTGTGGACTGAGCGGAGGTATTCCGCAAAGCGGTCACCCAGTCTGCGCTTGGTCTCCCCAATGTAGAGGAGACCACACTGTGAGCAGTGAATACAGTATACTATATTGAAAGAAGTACAAGTAAATCGCTGCTTCACCTGAAAGGAGTGTTTGGGGCCTGGGATAGTGAGGAGAGAGGAGGTAAATGGGCAGGTATTACACCTTCTGCGATTGCAGGGGAAGGTGCCATGGGCAGGGGATGAGGTGGTGGGGGTAATGGAGGAGTGGACAAGGGTGTCGCGGAGGGAACGATCCCTTCGGAATGCTGACAGGGGAAGGGAGGGGAAGATGCATTTGATAGTGGCATCACGCTGGAGGTGGCGGAAATGGCCGAGGATGATCCTTTGGATATGGAGGCTGATGGGGTGGAAAGTGAGAACAAGGGGAACCCTGTTGCGATTCTGGGAGGGAGGGGAAGGGGTGAGTGTAGAGGTGCGGGGATGGGTCGGACACGGTTGAGGGCCCTGTCAACGACAGTGGGGGGGGGGGGCGGAAATCCTCGGTTGAGGAAAAAGGAAGATATATCAGAAGCGCCGTCATGGAAGGTAGCATCATCAGAGCAGATTGCGTCAGAGATGGAGTAACTGGGAGAATGGAATGGAGTCCTTCCAGGAGGTAGGGTGTGAAGAAGTGTAGTCGAGGTAGCTGTGGGAGTCGATGGGTTTATAATGAATATGAGTAGACAGCCAACTCTCAGACACTTCTTCCTACCTCCCTCTGGACCATGACCCCACCACCGAACATCAAGCTACTGTCCACAGGACTGTCACTGACCTCATCTCCTCTGGAGATCTTCCCTCTTCAGCTTCCAACCTCATAGTCCCACAACCCCGGACAGCCTGCTTCTACCTCTGAACTTATTTCTTCCTATCTTGACTCTATCTTTTCTCCGCTGGTCCAGTCTCTTCCCACCTACATCCATGCCTCTTTTGACGCCCGATGTCATTTTGACAATTTCCAGTTTCCTGGTCCCAACCGCCTCCTCTTCACTATGGACATCCAATCTCTCTACACCTCCATTCCCCACCAGGATGGTTTGAGGGCTCTCCGCTTCTTCCTTGAACAGAGGCCCAACCAGTCCCCATCCACCACCACCCTCCTCCGCCTGGCTGAACTTGTTCTCACATTGAACAACTTCTCCTTCAACTCCATGCACTTCCTTCAAGTAAAAGGTGTCGCTATGGGTACCCGCATGGGTCCTAGTTATGCCTGTCTTTTTGTGGGATATGCCGAACATTCTTTGTACCAGTCCTACTCAGGCCCCCTCCCCCAATTCTTTTTCCGGTACATTGATGACTGCATCGGTGCCGTTTCCTGCTCCCGCCCCGAACTGGAAAACTTTATCAACTTTGCTTCTAATTTCCACCTTCTCTCACCTTTACATGGTCCATCTCTGACACTTCCCTTCCCTTCCTCGACTTCTCTTTCTCCATCTCTGGGGATAGGTTGTCTACTAATATCCATTATAAGCCCACCGACTCCCACAGCTACCTCGACTACACTTCTTCACACCCTGCCTCCTGTAAGGACTCCATTCCATTCTCCCAGTTTCTCCGTCTCCGACGCATCTGCTCTGATGATGCTACCTTCCATGACGGTGCTTCTGATATGACCTCCTTTTCCTCAACCAAGGATTCCCCCCCACTGTGGTAGACAGGGCCCTCAACTATGTCCGAATTATTTCCCGCACCTCTACACTCACCCCTTCCCCTCCCTCCCAGAACCGTGACAGGGTTCCCCTTGTCCTCACTTTCCACCCCATCAGCCTCCATATCCAAAGGATCATCCTCGGCCATTTCCGCCACCTCCAGCGTGATGCCACTACCAGTCGCATCTTCCCCTCCCTTCCCCTGTCAGCATTCCGAAGGGATCGTTCCCTCCGTGACACCCTGGTCCACTCCTCCATTACCCCCACCACCTCGTCTCCTTCCCATGGCACCTTCCCCTGCAATCGCAGGAGGTGTAATACCTGCCCATTTACCTCCTCTCTCCTCACTATCCCAGGCCCCAAACACTCCTTTCAGGTGAAGCAGCGATTTACTTGTACTTCTTTCAATGTAGTCTACTGTATTCGCTGCTCACAGTGTGGTCTCCCTTACATTGGGGAGACCAAGCGCAGACTGGGTGACCGCTTTGCAGAACATCTCCGCTCAGTCCGCAAGCAGGACCCTGAGCTTCCGGTTGCTGGCCATTTCAACACTCCCCCCCTGCTCTCCTGCTCACATCTCTGTCCTGGGATTGCTGCAGTGTTCCAGTGAACATCAACGCAAGCTCGAGGAACAGCATCTCATCTACCGATTAGGCACACTACAGCCTGCCAGACTGAACATTGAGTTCAATAACTTCAGAGCATGACTTTCATTTTTAGTTATTTTTCTCTTTTACCTTTTTTAAATATTTTTTTTCATATTTTTTGTGGTTATTTTATTTTATTTCATCTTAGTTTGTTCAGTTTGCTTACCCATTGTTTTTTATTTAATGTTTGGACTTGCTGCTGTTCAATTTTCAGTCCGTTAACACCCTATCTGTACTAATGCTTTGTCTTTCAACACACCATTAACATATTGTTTGCCTTTGTTCCATGACCTTCTGGTCAGCTATTCTGTGACCTTGTCCTATCTACACCTTCTCCTTTGTTACCTCTTGCCCCAGCCCCGCTTTACTTGCTTATAACCTTTTACATTTCTAATATTTGCTAGTTCTGACAAAGGATCACGGATCTGAAATGTTAACTCTGCTTCTTTCTCCACAGATGCTGCCAGACCTGCTGAGTATTTCCAGCATTTCTTGTTTTTACTGAAAAAAGTAATGAGGAGAGCAAAGAGGGGGCATGAAAAGGCACTGGTGGGCAAGATAAAGGAAAATCCTAAGGCATTTTATAAGTATATTAAGGGCAAGATGATAACCAGGGAAAGAGTAGGGCCCATTAGGGACCAAAGTGGCAATGTGTGTGTGGAGTCGGAGGACATAGGTGAGGTTTTAAATTATTACTTTTCATCTGTGTTCACTATGGAGAAGGACGATGTCGGTGTATAGATCAGGGAGGGGGATTGTGATATACTTGAACAAATTAGCATTGAAAGGGAGAAAGCATTTGCTGTTTTAGCAGGCTTAAAAGTGGATAAATCCCCAGGCCCAGATGAGATGTATCCCAGGCTGTCATGTGAGGCAAGGGAGGAAATTGCAGGGGCTCTGACACAAATTTTCAACTCCTCTCTGGCCACAGGAGAGGTACCAGAGGACTGGAGGACTGCGAATCTGGTACCATTATTCAAGAAGGGTAGCAGGGATAAACTCGGTAATTACAGGCCGGTGAATCTAACATCAGTGGTTGGGAAATTATTGGAAAAAATTCTGAGAACCAGGATTAATCTCCACTTGGAGAGGCAGGGATTAATCAGGGATAGTCAGCACGGCTTTGTCAGGGGGAGATCGTGTCTAACTAACTTGATTGAATATTTCGAGGAGGTGACTAGATGTGTAGATGAGAGTAAAGCAGTTGATGTAGTATACATGGACTTCAGTAAGGCTTTTGATAAGGTCCCGCATGGGAGATTGGTTAAGAAGGTAAGAGCCCATTGGATCCAGGACAATTTGGCAAATTGGATCCCCAAAATTGGCTTAGTGGCAGGAGGCAGAGGGTGATGGTCGAGGGTTGTTTTTGCAAGTGGAAGCCTGTGACCAGTGGTGTACCACAGGGATCGGTGCTGGGGCCCTTGCTGTTTGTAGTGTACATTGATGATTTAGGCGTGAATGTAGGAGGTATGATCAGTAAGTTCGCAGATGGCACGAAAATTGGTGGTGTCGTAAATAGTGAGGAGGAAAGCCTCAGATTACAGGACGATATAGATGGGCTGGTAAGATGGGCAGAGCAGTGGCAAATGGAATTTAATCCTGAGAAGTGTGAGGTGATGCATTTTGGGAGGACTAACAAGGCAAGGGAATATACAATGGATGGTAGGACCCTAGGATGTAGAGAAGGTCAGAGGGACCTTGGTGTACTTGTCCATTGATTACTGAAGGCAGCAACACAGGTAGATAAGATGGTTAGAAAGGCATATGGGATACTTGCCTTTATTAGCCAAGGTATAGAATATAAGAGCAGGGAGGTTATGATGGAGCTGTATAAAACGCTAGTTAGGCCACAGCTGGAATACTGTGTACAGTTCTGGTCACCACACTATAGGAAGGATGTGATTGCACTGGAGAGGGTGCAGAGGAGATTCACCAGGATGTTGCCTGGGCTGGAGCATTTCAGCTATGAAGAGAGACTGAATAAGCTAGGGTTGTTTTCCTTAGAGCAGAGAAGGCTGAGGGCGGACCTGATTGAGGTGTACAAAATGATGAGGGGCATTGATAGGATAGATAGGAAGAAACTTTTTCCCTTAGCAGAGGGGTCGATCACCAGGGGGCATAGGTTTAAGGTAAGAAGCAGGAGGTTTAAAGGGGATTTGAGGGGAAAAAAATTCATCCAGAGGGCGGTTACAATCTGGAACGCACTGCCTGAAGAGGTGGCAGAGGCAGGAACCCTCACAACATTTAAGAAGTATTCAGATGAGCACTCGAAATGCCATAGCATACAAGGCTACGGGCCAAGTGCGTGAAAATGGGATTAGATTGGATGGATGCCTGATGGTCGGTGCTGACTCGTGGGGCCAAAGGGCCTGTTTCTGTGCTGTATAACTCTATGACTCTAGGTGCTGGAAAGTTGAGCTGGGTTGTGCTCTTCTCTCCTTCCTTGGGAATTCTCTTCTCTCCTTGGAAGTTCTCTCCCTTTTTATACAGTTCAACCCCAACTTCAAATAATTCAAAAATGAAACCAACAACAGGAGGTTAGCCTTTTGACCTGTCACTTCTTTGTAAAGAACTTCTCCAAGTGTCCAAAGTTCTCTCCAAAGTTTGGTTCTACTGTGCCTACCCACTGTTTTTTCATGTTTGTGCTTGGGGCCAGGCTGTTCAATCTTCTGTCAATTAATACCCTCTCTGCAGTAATGCTTTGTCTTTCACCACACCATCAATGTACCGTTTACCTTTGCTCCATGACCTTCTGGTCAGTCATTCTCTGTGACCTTGTCCTACCAACACCTTCTCTTTGGTTATCTCTTCCCCCGCCCCCCAACCACCACTTTACTTACTTAAAACCTTTGACATTTCTAATATCTGCCAGTTCTGATGAAGGGTCACTGACCTGAAACGTTAACTCTGCTTCTCTCTCCACAGATGCTGCCAGACCTGCTGAGTATTTCCAGCATTTCTTGTTTTTATTTCATATTTCCAGCATCTGCAGTATTTTGCTTTTATTATGTCCAAAGTTCTCTGTTGTTTATTGAGTTGGAAGTCAGGTGGTTTCCCGGAAAGGCTTGTTTTCCTCACAAGATTTCTCAGTGACCCTTTTAAAAAACATTTCCAGGGACTGTTTTTCAAAGTTGAGCCACCTTCATGACCCACTTTTGAAAACCCCAAAGTTTAGAACACAGAACATAGAACATTACAGCGAAGTACAGGCCCTTCGGCCCTCGATGTTGCGCCGACCTGTGAAACCATCTGACCTACACTATTCCATTTTCATCCATATGTCTATCCAATGACCACTTAAATGCCCTTAAAGTTGGCGAGACCACTACTGTTGCAGGCAGGGCGTTCCACGCCCATACTACTTTAATATTTCTTCAATCCTTAAAAAATGAAGCCTCAAAAAATATAACAAAACAGAGTCACTTTCGTAACAGGGGGTAATGCGGTTGATGTCATGTCGCATAGACTTCCAAAAGGCATTTGATAAAGTGCCACACAACAGATTGGTCAACAAAGTTACAGCCCATCAAATAAAAGAGACAGTAGACAGTGGCAGCATGGATGCGAAGTTGGCTAAGTGACAGGAAACAGAGAGTAGTGGTAAACAGTTATGTTTCAGACTGGAGGAAGGTATATAGTGGGGTTCCCCAGGGTCAGCTTTACAATCACTGCTTTTCTTGATCTATATTAATGACTAGGGTGTGCAGGACACAATTTCAGAATTTGCAGATGACACAAAACTTGGAAGTATTGTGAACTGTGAGGAGGATAGTGATAGACTACAAGAGGACATAGACAGGCTGGTGGAATGGACGGACAGGGGGCAGATGAAATTTAATGCAGAGAGGTGTGAAGTGATACATTTTGGTAGGAAGAACAAGGAGAGGCAATATAAAATAAAGGGTACAATTCTAAAGGGGGTGCAGGAGGAGAGGGACCTGGGGGTGTATGTGCACAAATCACTGAAGGTGGCAGGACATGTTGAGAAAGTGGTTAATAACACACACAGGATCCTGAGCTTTATAAATAGGAGCATTGAGTACAAAAGCAAGGAAGTTATGATGAACCTTTATAAAACACTGATTCAGCCTCAACCAGAGTATTATCTTCAATACTGGGCGCCAAACTTTAGGAAGGATGTGAAGGCGTTAGAGAGGATGCAAGAAAGATTCAAGAGAATGGTTCCAGGGATGAGGGACTTCAGTTATGTGGATAGACTGGAGAAGCTGGGTCTGTTCTTCATGGAGGAGAGGGTTGAGAGAAGATTTGATAGAGGTGTTCAAAATCATGAGGGCTCTGGACAGAGTAGATAGAGAGAAACTGTTCCCATTGGTGGAAGGGTCGAGAGCCAGAGGACACTGATTTAAAGTGATTGGCAAAAGAACCAATGACGACATGAGGAAAACCTTTTCACGCAGTGAGTGGTTAGGATCTGGAATGCACTGCCTGAGAGTGTGGTGGAGGCAGGTTCAATCAAGGCTTTCAAATGGAACTGGATAACAGAACAATGGGTTATCTTTAAGGAGGGGATGTTTCAGGTGCAGACTATGTACATTCCAACAAGGGTGAAAGGTAAGGAAACCAATAACAGGTATTCATGGATGCTGAGGGAGATAGAGATTATGATGAAACAAAAAAAAAAGGTGTGTGATGCATGTTAAGTGAATTCTTCAAGCAAGATCCAGGCCATATACAATAAGTTGAGAGGGGAAATGAAGGGGAAAATAAGACTGGCAAAGAGAGAATATGAGAATAGAATGGCAGTCAACATAAAAGGGAACCCAAAGAACTTCTTCCGCATGTAAGTAGTAAGCAAGTAGTAAGAGGTGGAGTGGGACATATTCGGGACAAAGAGGGTAATATAGGGCAAGGCTAGAATACTTAATGAGTACTTTGTATCAGAGTTCACGAAGGAAGAGGAATCCGACAAAATATTGGCAGAAGCAGAGAGAGTGGAGGCAATGGATGGGGTGAAAATTGATATGAAGGAGGTACTGGAAAGGCTGGCTGAGCTTAGAGTAGATAAGCCACCTGGTCCCGATGGCTTGGATCCCAGGTTGCTAAAGGAATTGGGGATAGAGATAACGGAAGTGCTTGCCATAATCTTCCAATCTTCCCTAGATACAGGGGAGGTGCCAGAGGATTGGAGAGTGGCAAATCTGACAGTCTTATTCAAGAAAGGGTGTAAGGACAGTCCCAGCAACTACAGGCCAGTTAGTTTAACATCAGTGATGGGTAAGGTTTTACAAACAATAATCAGGGAAAAAATCAACAGACTCTTGGAGAGGTTTGAGTTAATAAAGGAAAGCCAACACGGATTTGTAAAAGGCAGATTATGCTTGACGAATCTAATTGAAGTTTTTGATGAAGTAACAGAGAAGGTTGTTGAAGGGAATGCAGTGGATGTTGAGAGTAGGCATAAATGGACCATTTTCTGGCTGGCAAGATGTAACGAGTGGTGTGCCACAGGGATCAGTGCTGGGACCTCAACTATTTACAATTTATATAAATGACTTGGATGAAGGCACCGAAGGTATGGTTGCTAAATTTGCTGATGACACAAAGATAGGTCGGAAAGTAAGTTGTGAAGAGGACATAAGGAGGTTACAAAGGAATATAGATAGGTTAGGTGAGTGGGCAAATATCTGGCAAATGGAGTATAATGTGGGAAAGTGTGAAATTGTCCATTTTGGCAGAAAGAATAAAAAAGCAGCATATTATCTAAATGGTGAGAGATTGCAGAGCTCTGAGATGCAGAGGGATCTGGGTGTCCGAGTGCATGAATCACAAAAGGTTAGTATGCAGGTACAGCACGTAATTCGGAAAGCTAATAGAATGTTATCGTTTATCGCGAGGGGGAATTGAATATAAAAGTAGGGAGGTTATGCTTCAGTTATATAGGGCATTGGTGAGACCACATCTGGAGTACTGTGTACAGTACTGGTCTCCTTGTTTAAGGAAGGATGTAAATGCGTTGGAAGACGTTCAGAGAAGGTTTACTAGACTAATACCTGGAATGGGCAGGTTGTCTTAAGAGGAAAGGTTAGACAGGCTAGGCTTGTATCCGCTGGAATTTAGTGAGTAAGAGGTGACTTGATTGAAATTTTTTTATTCATTTGTGGGATATAGGCATCACTGACTTTTATTGCCCATCCCTAATTGCCCTTGAGAAGGTGGTGGTGAACTGCCTTCTTGAACCACTGCAGTCCATGTGGGGTAGGTACACCCACAGTGCTGTTAGGAAGGGAGTTCCAGGATTTTGACCCAGCGACAGTGAAGGAACAGCGATATATTTCCAAGTAAGGATGGTATGTGGCTTGGAGGGGAACTTGCAGGTGGTGGTGTTCCCATGCATCTGCTGCCCTTGTCCTTCTAGGTGGTAGAGGCCGCGGGTTTGGAAGGTGCTGTCTAAGGAGTCTTGGTACATTACTGCAGTGTATCTTGTAGATGGTGCACACTGCTGCCACTGTGTGTCATTGGTGGAGGGAGTGAATGTTTGTGGATGGGCTGCCAATCAAGCAGGCTGCTTTGTCCTGGATGGTGTCGAGCTTCTTGAGTGTTGTTGGAGCTGCACCCATCCAGGCAAGTGGAGAGTGTTCCATCACACTCCTGACTTGTGCCTTGTAGACGGTGGATAGACTTTGGGGAGTCAGGAGGTGAGTTACTCACCACAGGATTCGCAGCCTCTGACCTGCTCTTGTAGCCACGGTATTTATATGGCTACTCCAGTTCAGTTTCTGGTCAATGGTAGCCCCTAGGATGTTGATAGTGGGGGATTCAGCGATGGTAATGCCATTGAATGTCAAGGGGAGATGGTTGGATTCTCTCTTGTTGGAGATGGTCATTGCCTGGCACTTGTGTGGCACAAATGTTACTTATAGAAGATCCTGAGGGGTCTTGACAGGGTGGATGTGGAAAGGATGTTTCCCCTCGTGGGAGAATCGAGAACTAGGGGTCACTGTTTAAAAATAAGGGGTCGCCCATTTAAGACAGAGATGAGGAGAAATCTTTTCTCTCAGAGGGTCGTGAGTCTTTGGAATTCTCTTCCTCAAAAGGCAGTGGAAGCAGAGACTATGAATATTTTTAAGGCAGAGGTAGATAGATTTTTGTTAAAACGGGGGTGAAAGGTTATTGGGGGTAGGTGGGAATGTGGAGTTGAGGTTATAATCAGATCAGCCATGATCTTATTGAATGGCAGAGCAGGTTCGAAGGGCCGAGTGGCCTACCCAAGCTCCTAATTTGTAAGTTAGTATATTTATTTGGATTGTAAGAAAGCATTTGATAACTTGCCTTTTATGTGGGACATTATCAAATTTGAGGCTCCAGGAATAGGAGGGTCAGTGTCCAATTGGATACAAAATTGGCTCAAGGACAGAAAACAGTGAATCATAATAACTGGTTGTTTTTCAGACTGGAGGATGGTAGACAGTGGTGTTCCCCAAGGGTCAGTGCTGGGACCACTGCTTTTTGCGATATATTAATGGATCTTGGAATACAGAGTAGAATCTCAAAATTTGTCAGTGACAAACTTGAAGGTGTGGCAGACAGTGAGGATGATATGAAGCACCTGCAACAGGACACAGATAGGTTCGCAGGATGGGCAGAGAGGTGGCAGATGGAATTTAATACTGACAAGTATGGGGTGATGCATTTTGGCAGAAGGAATAGGGAGTGGCAATATATACTTAATGGCACCATTCTAAAGAGTGTGCAGGAACAGAGGGACCTGGGGGTGCGTGTGCATCAATCTTTGAAGGTGGCAGGACATATTGAGAGAGTGGTTAGTGAAGCATATGGGATCTTGGGCGACATAAATAGAGGCATTGAATACAAATGCAGGAAAGTTATGCTGAATCTTTATAAAGCTCTGGTTAGGCCACAACTGGAGTATTGTGTCCCGTTCTGGTCAACACATTTCAGAAAGGATGTGAGAGCCCTTGAGAGGGTGCAGAGGAGATTTACCAGAATGGTTCCAGGGATGAGGGATTTTAGCTACAAGGTTAGGTTGGAAAAGCTGGGTTTGTTCTCCTTGGAGCAATGGAGATTGAGGGGAGATTTAATAGAAATGTACAAGATTATGACAGGCTTAGATCAGTTAGACAAGGAAAAACTGTTCCCATGAACTGATGGTACAAGGACTAGGGGACACAGATTGAAAGTTTGGGCAAGAGATGCAGAGTGAATATGAGGAAGCACTTTATTACACCGCGGGTGGTAATGACCTGGAACTCGCTGCCCACAAGGGAAGTGGAAGTGGAGACGATCAATGACTTCAAAAGAAAATTGGATAGGCACTTGAAGGAAATAAACTTATGGGGCTACGGGGTGTGGGACTGACTGGATAGCTCCATGGAGAGCCAGCACAGACACGATGGGCCAAATGGCCTCCTTCTGTGCTGTACCTTTCTAAGTCAATACTGCAGCTGGGGCCTAACCAGTGTTTTGTAAAGGGTTTAGTGTTTCTGGGATTTTTGTTTCCTATTCAGTGGGATTTGCTTACCCACCCTGCTTCTCTGTCTCTCTCTCTCTCTCTCTGTCTCCACAGCGACATGCAGTGCAGGACATGTGGGAAAAGAATTTGTCACCACTTTTATGCAGAACTATCGGACCTCCTATGGGACGCCCAAGTTGGAGTTGGTCATCAACTCGTACGAGGCATCGACGTCGGTCACAGTCACTATGAACGGAAATAACTTCAAAAAGGTGCTGCTGCTGGGAAAGGACGAGATGGCTTCAGTCGTGGCCCCCAGCTCAAGTGAGATTGGTGGCAGCGCCCGTTCCTATAAAACGGTGATCGTGACGTCAAACAAGGGAATCTCGGTCTCTTCGTTCAATATCAAGTACAGGACAGTGGATGCCTCGGTGATTTACCCAGTGTCTTCCCTGGGCAAGGAGTACTATATCTTCACTCCACCCACTGGGCCTTCGTACCTGTCGAAGGAGTTCGCCATCACCAACACAGACCAGCCAAACACAGTCAGCGTCTACCTAAGCAACACGGCCCAGTTTCAAGGACGGATTTACCGGCCACGGTCAACAATCAAACTCTCGCTAAAGCCTTACGAGAGTGCTCAGTTCCAAAGCTTACGCGATCTGACGGGCAGCAGGGTGGTGGCGAGTCAGCGCCTGGCTGTCATGTCCGGGCACGCATGCAGCATGCGCAATTATAAATGCAACCATGTGTACGAGCAACTGCCACCAGTCGATAGTTGGGGCACCTCCTTCCTCGTGGCGCCCACCTCGGTGCAGACAAAATTCGATCAGGTTTACGTGCTGGCATCGCAGCCGACTGAGCTCCGGGTGAACTCTGATGCCAAGGTGATGAACCTCCAGGCTGGCAAGACCGCCATGTACAAGGTATCCCTCAACCAGCCCATCGCCATCACTGCCTCAAAAGGGGTCCTGGTGCTGTTCTACTCACCCGGAGATGCAAGGAGAAGAGCAATCAGATATGACCCATTCCTAATGACCGTCATCCCCAACAACCAATTCGCCAGCTCCTACACAGTCCGAGGCATCAGCAATTTTGAGAACTACATCAGTATTGTGGCCAAGAGCTCTGACAAGGGCCAGTTGCGCCTGGACAGCCACGAGCTACCAGCTGGGGCCACGTGGCGGACGATTGGCGAATCTGGGTACTCCTGGGTTGATTTCACAGTGGGAAAAGGACAGGAGAAACATGTAGTCGATGGGACATCCGGGGAGAAGTTTGCAGTCTACAAATACGGCATAGCAGGGATGAATGCTTATGGGAGTCAGGGGAGTGCAGGCGGCACCAGTGAGCCAGTAGGTAAGAACGCAACACTGCCCTGGGAGTGTTTGATGGGGACAGTGTCGAGGGAGCTTTACTCTGTATTTTTTTTTTTTTATACCCCAGGCCCCTTTTATATTTTTCAGGTCGAGGGGGCCTTTATTCCTCAGGCCCCCTTTATATACACACTTATAGTTTTAAAATAACTTTATTAAAAACAGAAATAAACAAAAACTCATATTAAAATGCCATTTTCGGTGTCGACAATGCACTCCAGTCCCTGCGGTGCCCACCGGTGGCGGAAGGCCTCAAGCGTACCAGCGGACACCGCATGCTCCTTCTCCAGGGACACCCGGGCGCGAACGTAACCGCAGAAGAGGGGCAGTCAATCGGGGAGGACGGACCCCCCGACGGCCCGCAGCCTGGACCTGCCAAGAATTGCCACCTTGGCCAGGCCCAGGAGCAGACCGACAAGGAGATCCTCCTCCCGGCCCATGCCCCTCCGCACCGGGTGCCCAAAGATCAGGAGCATGGGGCTGAAGTTAGTTAGTTAGAGATACAGCACTGAAACAGGCCCTTCGGCCCACCGAGTCTGTGCCGACCATCAACCACCCATTTATACTAATCCTACACTAACCCCATATTCCAACCACATCCCCTACCACCTACCTGTACAAGGGGCAATTTATAATGGCCAATTAACCTATCAACCAGCAAGTCTTTGGCATGTGGGAGGAAACCGGAGCACCCGGAGGAAACCCACGCAGACACAGGGAGAACTTGCAAACTCCACACAGGCAGTACCCAGAATTGAACCCGGGTCACTGGAGCTGTGAGGCTGCGTTGCTAACCACTGTGCCAAAGGAAACAGCGTGCATTTATAAAGCAACTTTCACCTGGTTAAAAACATCCCAAGGTGCTTCACAGGAGTGTAAATCGGACAAAATTTGACCCTGGGCCTTAACAGTAGATATTAGGGACAGACAACTAAAAGCTCGGTCCGAGAGGTCAGTTTTAAGCAGCGTCTTAAAGGAGGAGGAGAGAGAGGTGGAGAGGTTTAGGGAGAGAATTCCAGAGCTGAGGGCCCAGGCAGCTGAAGGCATGGCTGCCAATGGTGGAGCGATGAAAATCAGGGGATGCATGAGAGGTCAGAATTGTCCAAGTCTCCAAGATCTCTGTGTTCCTCAGTACTGACCCTGTCTGGAGTGGGAGCACGAACCCTCGATTTTCTGACGGTTTGGCTGCTGATCACTCTCAGAGCAGAATTAAAATCAGGCTCCATTCTCATTCATGGGCCAGGGTCGCACATGCACCCCTCTAACTGAGACAAGCCCCAAACCCAAGGCGTTTACCGTGAGGGAGGGCACCCCCCTATGCAGTAACTGCACTGGGATATGAAATGTGGTTAATGTAAGTTACACCACGCCCCCTGGCCTTGGACTGTAAATCCCAGCTCCCTGCTCTCTCTGCCTCCCTCTGACATACACGATGCCATTTACAGCGTCGTACCTTTGTTATAACATCCCAAGACTCCATTCTTTATGCCACACTTTTCATCAGTTGTGATCTCTTCACAAACCAACCCGACCGCAGAACACATGCAACTTTCCTTGCAGTCCTTCTGAATCACCACATCATGGAAAGGGTGTCGATGGGGGATTTGGGATATTGGAGGAAAGGGTGTCGATGGGGGATTTGGGATATTGGAGGAAAGGGTGTCGATGGGGGATTTGGGATATTGGAGGAAGGGGTGTCGATGGGGGATTTGGGATATTGGAGGAAGGGGTGTCGATGGGGGATTTGGGATATTGGAGGAAGGGGTGTCGATGGGGGATTTGGGATATTGGAGGAAGGGGTGTCGATGGGGGATTTGGGATATTGGAGGAAGGTGTGTCGATGGGGGATTTGGGATATTGGAGGAAGGGGTGTCGATGGGGGATTTGGGATATTGGAGGAAGGGGTGTCGATGGGGGATTTGGGATATTGCAGGAAGGGGTGTCGATGGGGGATTTGGGATATTGCAGGAAGGGGTGTCGATGGGTGTTTTTGTTTTTTAGTTTTAGAGATACAGCACTGAAACAGGCCCTTCGGCCCACCGAGTCTGTGCCGACCATCAACCACCCATTTATACTAATCCAACACTAATTCCATATTCCTACCACATCCTCACCTGTCCCTAAATTCCCCTACCACCTACCTATATTAGTGGCAATTTATAATGGTCAATTCACCTATCAACCTGCAAGTCTTTTGGCTGAGGGAGGAAACCCACGCAGACACAGGGAGAACTTGCAAACTCCACACAGGCAGTACCCAGAATTGAACCCGGGTGGCTGGAGCTGTGAAGCTTCGGTGCTAACCATTGCGCCAGAATTTGAGGAGCAGCCCCTTCAGATACTCAAAGAGGGTCTGCAACCTCGCACACTCCATATATACATGGAACACGGACTCGTCCAGTCCGCAGAAAGTACAGGCGGCCTGGGAGTCCGTGAACCTACTTAAAAGTCTATTGCACGGGACTGCTCTGTGCAGCACCCTCCATCCCAAGTCCCCGATGTAAAGGGGGAAGACTCCCGCGTAGAGAGACCTCCATCGCGGTTTCCCCTCACCGCCAGATGGCAACGCGGACCGCCAGCTGACGAGGGCGAGGAAGTGGAGAGTGTGCAGGAGCAGCCCGTACAGGAAACCCCTCCGCGCCGATTGGAATGGCACAGAGGGCATTTCCGAGAGGCGGCTCGGGTTGTGTGGGACCGGCTCCCGAGGAGGGTTTCGGGGCCTGGGTCCGATGAACAGTTCCGGCCGAGCGGGTGTCAGCTCGGCCAGGATCGCTCCGCACTCACGAGCCCCCTCGCCACCCGCAGTGAGGGGCGTCCCGGGGGTTTCGGCGACTCCTCCGCCCGCCGGACCGTCCCCGGAGTCGGCCGCCCGGACAGCCGAGGCGCTCTTCTCCGCCGGCGGGGGAGCGCCCTGACTGGAGGCGACCATGTTCCAGACTCAGAATAGATCCCGGTAAAAGACAGGCAACTCACTCAGAGAGGCGCGGCTAACGGACTCCACCGGGAGCTGCGTGTCGTCTTGAAGGCAGTGACACTGGCGGAAAAAATACGTCGCCAGCGCACACCATCTGGGAGGACGCTCGACGGACAGGTATCTCTGCAGGGTCCGAAGGTGGAGAGTCGCAGCCTGGGTGCGGACGCACACCAGCGACTGACCGCCCTCCTCAATCGGGAGACTCAGGACCGCGGCAGAGACCCAGTGTTTCCTCTTGCCCCAGAAGAAATCGACGAGTTTCTTCTGGATCTTGGCGGCAAATACAGGGGGCGGGGCCAAAGTGACCAACCGGTACCACAACATGGAGGCCACCAGTTGGTTTATGACCAACGCTCGGCCCCTGTAGGAAAGCACTCGGAGCAGTCCTGTCCAGCGCCCCAACTGAGCGGTGACTTTCGCCTCCAACTCCTGCCAGTTTCCCGGCCAGGCTTCCTCAGCGGGGCGAAGGTGGACTCCCAGATAGAGGAGGTGCGTGGTGCTCCACGCAAAAGGTGTCATCTCCTCCGGCAGGGAGCCCACCCGCCACTGACCAACCAGGAGTCCGGAACATTTCTCCCAATTGATCCTCGCGGAGGACGCGGCAGAAAAGGTCTGCTGGCAGTCGCGCATCCTCCGCGAGTCAACGGGATGTGTGATTGCGAGGAGCACGTCGTCGGCGTAAGCCGAGAGGATGACCCGCATGGCCGGCTCGCGCAGAGCCAATCCCGTCAACCTCCTGCGAAGCAGGCACAGGAAGGGCTCCACGCAGATGGTATACAATTGGCCGGACATGGGGCACCCCTGACGCACTCCTCTCCCAAATCGAAGGGGCGCCGTCAAGGACCCGTTAACTTTGACTAGACACTCTGCGGCGGCGTATAAAAGTTGGACTCGGGCCACAAAATGCGGCCCAAGTCCGAAAGCGCGCAGAGTCCTGAAAAGATAATCGTGATCCACCCTGTCGAACGCCTTCTCCTGATCGAGGGAGAGAAAGGCGACCGACTGACCAGTCCTCTGGGAAAGATGGATCAGGTCCCGGACCAGGTGGATGTTGTCCTGGATGGACCGGCCCGGGACCGTGTAGGACTGGTCGGGGTGGATCATGTGGGCCAGCACGGAGCCCAGGCGGGTAGACATAGCCCGGGCAAAGATCTTATAATCCGTGCTGAGGAGGGAAACCGGACGCCAGTTTTTAAGCAGGCGGAGATCGCCCCTCTTCGGCAGCAGGACGATGACCGCCCTGCGCCACGAGAGGGGCATCTCCCCGGTCGCCAGGCTTTCCCCCAGGACCCGCGCGTAATCGTCCCCCAGGACGTCCCAGAACGCTCTGAGGAACTCCACGGTCAACCCATCCAGCCCTGGGGATTTGCCCCTCGAGAGCTGGTGGAGGGCGCCAGTCAGCTCCGCCAACGTGAGCGGAGCCTCCAATCCTTCGGCGCCCTCCGGGCTGACCTGCGGCAGGTCCTCCCACAAAGCTCTGCGCGCATCCTCGCTTGACGGATCCGGAGAGAACAACGCACTGTTATAAGTCCGGACCAGGAGGCCCATTCCCTCCGGATCCGTGATGGAGGATCCGTCGTCGGCCAGCAGCTCGACGAGCTGCTTACGGACCCCCCGCCATTTTTCCAGCGAATAGAAGAAGGGAGAGGCGCGGTCCAAATCTTCCAGGATCTGGATCCGCGACCTCACGTATGCGCCTCAGGACCCTAGGAGCTGCAGGTCCCTCAGCGCGCCCTTCTTCTCTTTGTACGCCTGCCACAGAGCCGGGTCCGCGACGGCATGACCGAGGCGGGACTCCAAGTCGAGCACCTCCCTCTCAAGGCGCCCGATCTCGGCTTCCCGCCTCTTGGTCGACCCCTTCGCGTACTCCTGACAGAAGACGCGGATGTGAGTCTTGCCCACATCCCACCATAGCCTCAAGGAGGGGAAGCCCCCCTGCTTCCTTCTCCAGTCGGCCCAGAATCGACAGAACGAGTCCCGAAATCGCACGTCCTCCAGCAGCCGGTTGTTAAAGTGCCAGTACGCGGACCCCGCCCGCGTGCGGAGCGGAGTAAACTCCGCCCACACCAGGCGGTGGTCCGAGCACGGCACCAACCGCATGGAGGCCGCCGAAATGCGGGAGACGTACGCCTGCGAAATGTAGAGGCGGTCAATTCGCGACCCCCCTCCTCCAGACCTCCACGTGAAGGCGCTGGAGTCGGGATAGAGATTCCGCCAGACGTCCACCAAGTTAAGGGAGCTGATCAGTCCCCTCAACTTCTCCACCGACGCTTGGCCGCGCTGGGGACCGGAGCGATCCCCCACCTCGAGGGTGCAGTTAAAATCCCCCCCGAGGATGATGCACTCGCCGCTATCGATGGAGCTCAAGAGAGCGGACACTTCTTCAAAGAAGCGCGCTTGCAACGCGCCGGGCCTGGGCGCGTACAAGTTCACAAAGTGGAGCGGCACGCTACCCAGGCGAACGGCGAAGTGGAGCAAGCGGCCCGGCACTAGCTCCTTGACCCCCAAGATCTCCGGCTGAAAAGTCGGGGCCAACAAGATAGCCACCCCACTAGAAATAGGGGTGAGGTGACTCATGTAGACCCCACCCTGCCACTCCAGGAGCCAGGTGTCTTCGTCTCCCGGAACGGTGTGGGTTTCCTGCAGAAAGCTCACCGCGTATCTCCCTTCCCTAAGGACTGAGAGATTGTGAAATCTGCGGTGAGCCCCTCTGCTGCCGTTGATGTTGAGGCTGGCTATGGTTATCTTCATGTCAAAGGTAATTAAAACCCGTCACAAACACCTCACTGTGAGGAGGGAGTGGAAGTGCACCTGGCCCTCCACTCCCCCAGCAACCCATTGAGGAACACATTAAAACGGCGCCTCTCAACCAGTTTCACATCTGCACGCTTGCCCGCTATCTTCAGGGCGGCACGGACGGACTGGATGATCAGCGCCAGATTCGACCAACGGTCGAGGGCCAGCTGAACTTTATTGCGGCAACCCCTGCAAGCCGCAAGGAAATCCCGGAGTTCCGCCGTGGGGATGAGAGGAGATTCGGTGGGAGGCACGAGGGACTCCACCACCTCACTGGCGATGGAATTCAGATCATCCTCCGTGCCCCGCACCGAATCCCCATCCTCCTCCGGGTCGTCACCGCCAGCGGCCGACACATCTACCACACACTGTGGGGCGGACGTCCCGGCCGCGCCAGCTGGTCCCGCCTCCGTCACGATCCCACCCCCAGGATCGATGGCGGAGGAGTCCTCTCTGGGTTCCATTGTGAAACTGGAGCCTGTAGGCACCAGCAGTTCAGGACCCCCCTCCACCTCCATCCCCAAGCCAATGACTGGTCCAGGGGAGACAGAAGTTCCGGACTCCGGGAAACCAGCCGGAGCCGAGACTGGAGGCGGCGAGAGGAGGCCATCTCCCGCTCCGCCAGCACCCACAGGCCCAGCAGATGGGGCAGCATTCTCAGTTATAACTGGGTCGGGTGTCTCCTGGTTGGTGGTGGACTCCGGCTGGGAGGCCCGACCCTCTGGGGCCTCGCCCTCCCCTTCATTCAGGGCACCCGACCCAGTAGCAGTGGCGGAATGGGCGGTTTCCCCAGGCTCCCCCACCACAAGCAGGGCCCCACTTACTCCTTCAGGAGGGGCCTCACGTACCGGGGCCATCCCCTCCCCTCCATCCTGAGGAATAGGGAGCACCTATAGGACTTTGCAGCCTTGGTGGTGGCGGTAGGGGGAACCTGAGGACCAGAAACAGGAGGCAGCTCCCCTCCAACAGATGGGCCCTGCACCTCAGGGCCCTGTGTTATTTCTGTGGAGGGGTGCCTTCTCCTCTTTTTCGCACTTGGGCGCGGAGACTCAGAGACCTCCATGTCATCAGAGGCCTCCGCCTCCGCACCCTTTTTCCCCTTTTTAGTCACCCTGGGCCTGAGCCCAGCCCTGGGACAGGTGGATTCCATGGGAATGGGCTTTGGGCTGAGCTCAGGCTCGGGTTGAGTCAAAGTGTCCAGGGGACGCACCTCACGATGTTTCTTTTTTCCCCGCGTCTTCCTTCCGCTCGGACGGACGCTCCCCTCCCCGCCAGAGGCTGTGAAAACCACAGCCTCCGGAACCGACTGAGCGGTGTCTGTTGGATGTGCGGGGGGAGTGGGAGGAGGTGCTGTGGAACCACTCTGGGCCGCCGAGGTGGAGCTGGCGGCCGGGAGGTTGGGGCAGTTCTTACGAACATGCCCCACCCCCTTGCAGACGTGGCACCGCGCCCCGTCCGAGGTCCAAAAGACGCGGTAGGCCGTCCCGTGGAACTCCACATTAAATTGGCCCTCCGTGTCCTCCTCCCGCGCCAGCTGCATAAATAACTGGCGGCGGAAGGAGTAGACATGTTGGAGGCTGTGCTCCCGAAGACCAAGCCGGACTGGGGTGATCCCCGACCTCACCTCCCCCAGATGGTGCAGGTGGGGGAGGAGGAGCTCACTGGGAATGAAGGGTGGGACGTTGGACAACATTATCTGATGCGCAGTGGCCCCCAGAGGGTCCACTGGCAGGAAGGTCCCCCCCACAGTGAGCCCTTTACTCAGGGCCAGGGACATCGCCCGCTCGGTCTTCAAAAAGAACACAGCCTTCCCATACATCTTTGAGGCCGCAACAATGGCCGAGGGGCCGACAACCACGGCCATTGCCTTAACGCAGACCTCAATAGACATGTTGGGGTGGGGATAGCTCCTCACCCCATGGCTGCATGTCAATAATTTAAAGGGTGACGGGGCCACGTGGGCAGCCACAGAAGCTGCAGCTGTGTAGGTAGTAGAGGGCCCCGCCACCGGTGATGAAGGGCTTGCCATGGGTCTAAGAGCTAAACCCACCCCAAATTGTGGACTTGCACACTAAATAACAGCGACTCACAGAAAAATTTGAAAAGACAAACAAACAAACAACAGGTTAGTGGAGAGGCTGAGGTAAGAGAGGAGAGGCAAAGGCAGGCTGGAAGGGATGACTTGCTTTCTGGAGGTGGTGCTCACAGTACACTTAAAACAAACAGTCTTTGAAGTTGGTCTTCCGGTCTTCTGGTTGGGGGAGTCGTCTTCACCTGGGTCAGCTGAAGCTGCCCAGGCACTATCTATCCCCTTCCGTCTGTTTAGCTGGGCAGCTTCAGCTGACCCAGGCTTGGCAATTGGGGTGGGGAGGGAGCTTCCCTGTGTGCTTTTGCAGCAGCACAGATTCCTGTTGAATTGGCAGCCCCACCCCTTGTTGTTCCAGCCACTTGTTCCTCCCCCAACAGTCCAAAGTAAATTACTGGTGTTCAGCACCCACCTCCAGACAAAGCCTTGTTTCCAAAAAAATATCTCTTTCTTCTCTTTAATGGAGACTGTTGTTGGAGTTTTTCTCTGCTTGTTGGTAGCTGCTCTCCCTTGCTCAGTGCAGCTCATCTCTCCACCTCTGCAACCTCCAACTGCCACCAGCACTCTCAGCTGCACCTCGTTGAGGCTCTCAACACTCAGGCTCCCAAATCAGAGAGCAGCCAATCCCAGTGCTGTACCTGTCCTGGGAGTGATTGATGGGGACAGTGTCGAGGGAGCTTTACTCGGTATCTAGTACCGTCCTATAGCTGCCCTGGGAGTGTTTGTTGGATTGATATAGATGGTGGGTTTTGGGGTTGATGTGATGTTCTGCATTATAAAATTGGGGATCTGCCCTCATGGTTCAGTTCTGTTTCACCCCAGGTTTGTGCAACACAGTGAAATGCAGGAGTAAGGAACAATGTGTGGTGGTGGATGGAAATGCAGTGTGCCAGCCAGTGTCCAGGGCTGTGTGCTGGGCTTGGGGAGACCCACATTATCACACCTTCGATGGAGTGAACTTTGACTTCCAGGGCACTTGCACCTACACCATTGCTAAGAGCTGTGGGGCTGACTCTTCCCTGCCATCCTTCAATATCGACGCCAAGAATGACAACCGAGGGAATACTCGCGTGGCGTATGTCATGTTGGTGAACATAGAAGTCTATGATTATAAAGTTACAGTCTTCAAGCATGAATACAGCCAAGTGAGGGTGAGTTCACCAACAAATGACAGCACAGAAACAGGCCATTCGGCCCATCTGCTCCATGCTGGTGTTTCTGCTCCACACGAGCCTCCTCCCACCCCCTCTCCATCTCACCCTATCACCATATCCTTCTATTCCTTTCTCCCTTATGTGTTTATCCAGCTTCCCCTTAAAATGCATTGATACTATTCACCTCAACCACTCCCTGTAGGAGCGAGTTCCACATTCTCACCACTCTCTGGGGAAAGATGTTTCTCCTGGATTTCCGATAGGGTGATACCAGAACTGAAATGTTATAACTATCAGGAAAGATTGAACAGGTTGGGTCACTTTCTCTAGAAAAGAGAAGGCTGAGGGGTGACCTGATAGAGGTCTTGAAAATTTTGAAGGTGTTTTCACTTGTGGGGCGAGACCAGAACTAGGGGCCATCAATCTAAGACAGTCACTAATAAATCCAATCGGGAATTCAGGAGAAACCTCTTTCCCCAGAGAGTGGTGAGAATGTGGAATACGCGACAACAGGCAATGATTGAGGTGAACAGTATCGATGCATTTCAGGGGAAGCTGGATAAACACGCTGTAAAATCCTGTGTCTTGACTTGAAGTAAATGGAGCCAGTCGACATTGGATTGAGAGCCAGTGCTCAGTGGTGACAGAGAAGGGGACTACTTGGACTAATTGTGGTGTTGCTTTTCTCTGCCAATTGTAGATTAATGGTGTTAGGAGCAATCTGCCTCTCACACTCCATGAGGGAAAGGTCAAGTTGTACCAGAGCGGGGCGTACGTCATCATTGAAACCGACTTCCAGCTGAAGGTGACATACGACTGGAACCACCACCTGGTAGTGACGGTGAGCAGCAGCTACTTTGGGAACGTTTGTGGCCTCTGCGGGAACTACAACGGTGACGCAAGAGATGACTTCCGGTCACCACAGGGCACGGCCGTGTCTAACGCCCTGGACTTTGGCAAGAGCTGGAAGGTGAGCGACGGGGACATCTTTTGCTGGGACAACTGCAACGGTGTCTGCCCCACCTGCGACGCCGAGAGCCGCAAGAGGTATGAAAGCCCCTCGTCCTGTGGCCTGATCGGCAAAGCCGATGGTCCGTTCAGGGAATGCCGCGCCAAGATTGACCCCAAGCCCTACCTCGACAGCTGCGTCTATGATGTCTGCCTCTCCAAGGGTCTCCAGACCCTCCTGTGCCAGGCAATGAAGGCCTATGCTGAGGTGTGCCAGAGAGAAGACGTCAAGATTTACGACTGGAGAACACCATCCAAATGCCGTGAGTATATAACCGAGAACATCTGTCTCTATAGATGTTAACATTGATGCTGCTCATTGTTCAAACAGGCAATGCCATTTATAATCTGCTTTTTCTTGACATTCATGGAATCATCATGCTAAAGCCCAGAAGGAGCCATTTGGCCCATCGTGTCCATGCCGGCTCCTTAGAAAATTTGTCGCACTCTTTCCCCAAATCCCTGCATGTTTCCCCTTCAAGTATTTGTACAATTCCTTTTTAAAAGTTGTTGTTGAATCTGGGACGATGGTAATCGATTGGGGGAGAGATGGAAATTAATTGGAGAGGGGTAATGGAAATTGGGAGGGGGACAGAATAGAACAGAATTATAGAATATTTACAGCACAGGAGGCCATTCGGCCTGTCGTGTCTGTGCCAGCTCTCTGCAAGAGCAATTTACCTAGTCCCACTCCCCCACCTGTTCCGACTTCCCCCACATGTTCCCCGTAGGCTTGAACATTTTTTCTCCTCATATAATTATCCAATTCCCTTTTGAAAGCCACGATTGAATCTTCTCCAACACACTCTCAGGTGGTGCATTCTAGATCCTAACCACTCGCTGTCTAGAAAAGGTTTTCCTCATGTCTCCTCTGGTTCTTTTGCCATTCACCTTAAATTAGTGTCCTCTGGTACTTGACCCTTCTGCCAATGGGAACAGTTTCTCTCTATCTACTTCGTCCAGACCCCTCATGATTTTCAACATCTCTATCAAATCTTCTCTCAACCCTCTCCTCTCCAAGGAGAACAGCCCCAGCTTCTCCAATCTATCCACGTAACTGAAGTCCCTCATCCCTGGAAACATTCTCATGAATCTTTTCTGCACCCTCTCTAAAGCCTTCACATCCTTCCTAAAGTGTGGTGCCCAGAATTGTATACAATAAAGGTTCATCACAACTTCCTTGCTTTTGTACTCTGTGCCTCTATTTATGAAGCCCAGGATCCCATATGTCATATAAACCACATTCTGAACCTGCCCAGCCACCTTCAATGATTTGCTCACCTATAACGCCAGGTCCCTCTGCTCCTGCACCCACTTTAGAATTGTACCCTTTAATTTATATTGCCTCTCCTCGTTCTTCCTAACAAAAGCGTGAGTAAAGTGACCTGCGGGTTTTAGCTTGATGCCTTAGATGATCTACCTGCTTCTGGGATTATCATTCGTGCATTTTCTTTTGCTTTGCAGCCTTGCCCTGCCCAGAGAACAGTCACTATGAGGCTTGTGGCAGTGCCTGCCCTGCTACCTGCACTGACCCCTCAGCCACTGCCACCTGCCAACAAGCCTGTGTGGAGTCATGTGTCTGCAACAAAGGACTCGTGCTAAGCGCAGGCAAGTGCGTTTCAGCTCAGAGCTGCGGCTGCACGTACCAGGGCCGTTACTACAAGGCGGGAGAGACCTTCTGGGGGGACGAGAAGTGCCAGAGCCTGTGCCGCTGTGAGCCGCTCAGCAAGAATGTGCAGTGCATCCCCCAGGGCTGCAAGCAGAAAGAGCAATGCAAGGTGGTCAAGGGGGTGAGGGGTTGCCACCCGGTCGGGTATGGGACCTGCTCTGCCGCTGGAGATCCACACTATCACACCTTCGACAGGCTCAAGTATGACTTCCAGGGCACCTGTGTCTACAAGTTCTCCTCTCTCTGCGCTAAGGACACCGAGCTGGTGCCATTTGATGTCCAGGTCCAGAATGAACATCGGGGTAACAAAGTGGTCTCCTTTACCAGGCTGGTATGGATCGTGGTCTATGGGCAAACCATTGTCATCACCCGGGATTACATCGGTAAAGTGTTGGTATGTAGCAGCCTGTATCAGACCTTCGTTAGACCACACTATATACCTTGGTTAGACCACACTTAGAGCACTGTGCACACTTCCGGTCTCTATATACCTTGGTTAGACCACACTTAGAGCACTGTGCACACTTCCGGTCTCTATATACCTTGGTTAGACCACACTTAGAGCATTGCGCACACTTCCGGTCTCTATATACCTTGGTTAGACCACACTTAGAGCACTGTGCACACTTCCGGTCTCTATATACCTTGGTTAGACCACACTTAGACCATTGCGCACACTTCCGGTCTCTATATACCTTGGTTAGACCACACTTAGAGCACTGTGCACACTTCCGGTCTCTATATACCTTGGTTAGACCACACTTAGAGCATTGCGCACACTTCCGGTCTCTATATACCTTGGTTAGACCACACTTAGAGCATTGCGCACACTTCCGGTCTCTATATACCTTGGTTAGACCACACTTAGAGCACTGCGCACACTTCCGGTCTCTATGTACCTTGGTTAGACCACACTTAGAGCATTGCGCACACTTCCGGTCTCTATATACCTTGGTTAGACCACACTTGGAGCATTGCGCACACTTCCGGTCTCTATATACCTTGGTTAGACCACACTTAGAGCACTGTGCACACTTCCGGTCTCTATATACCTTGGTTAGACCACACTTAGAGCATTGCGCACACTTCCGGTCTCTATATACCTTGGTTAGACCACACTTAGAGCACTGTGCACACTTCCGGTCTCTATATACCTTGGTTAGACCACACTTAGAGCACTGTGCACACTTCCGGTCTCTATATACCTTGGTTAGACCACACTTAGAGCATTGCGCACACTTCCGGTCTCTATGTACCTTGGTTAGACCACACTTAGAGCACTGTGCACACTTCCGGTCTCTATATACCTTGGTTAGACCACACTTAGAGCACTGTGCACACTTCCGGTCTCTATATACCTTGGTTAGACCACACTTAGAGCATTGCGCACACTTCCGGTCTCTATATACCTTGGTTAGACCACACTTAGAGCATTGCGCACACTTCCGGTCTCTATATACCTTGGTTAGACCACACTTAGAGCATTGCGCACACTTCCGGTCTCTATATACCTTGGTTAGACCACACTTAGAGCATTGCGCACACTTCCGGTCTCTATGTACCTTGGTTAGACCACACTTAGAGCACTGTGCACACTTCCGGTCTCTATATACCTTGGTTAGACCACACTTAGAGCACTGTGCACACTTCCGGTCTCTATATACCTTGGTTAGACCACACTTAGAGCACTGTGCACACTTCCGGTCTCTATATACCTTGGTTAGACCACACTTGGAGCACTGCGCACATTTCCAGTCTCCATTGGACCACACTTGGAGCACTGTGCACAGTTCTGGTCTCTATATACCTTGGTTAGACCACACTTAGAGCATTGCGCTAACTTCCGGTCTCTATATACCTTGGTTAGACCACACTTGGAGCACTGTGCACAGTTCTGGTCTCTACTGCTGGCATATTCAAAAAGGGATGTCGAGGCATTGGAGAAGGTGCAAAAAAGATTTAGAATGGTGGTCCCAGAACTGAGAGGTTAGACTATCAGGAAAGACTGAACAGGCTGGGGCTCTTTTCTCGAGGAAAGAGAAGGCTGATGGGTGACCTGATAGAGGTCTTTAAAATTATGACAGGTTTTCGACAGGATAGACATAGAGAAGGTGTTTTCACTTGTGGGGGGAGACCAGAACTAGGGGCCATGAATATAAGACAGTCACAAATAAATCCAATGGGGGAATTCAGGAGAAACTTCTTTCCCCAGATTTTGGTGAGAATGTGGAACTCGCTCCCACAGGGAGTGGTTGAGGTGAATAGTATCGATGTATTTAAGGGGGAAGTTGGATAAACACAAGAGGAAGAAAGGAATAGAAGGATATGGTGATAGGGTGAGATGGAGAGGGGGGTGGGAGGAGGCTCATGTGGAGCAGAAACACCAGCACGGAGCAGATGGGCTGAATGGCCTGTTTCTGTGCTGTACACTGTGAATTGAACAGAAGGGTTTGAAGTGAGGGTCTGTAACAGTAACATACATTTGTATAGCACTGTTTACAATGTTAAATACCCAAAGTTATTTCATGGGGTTCACTGGTCTGAACGAACTGGTGAGACGCCAGCAGTATGCTTACAAACTCTCACTTTCAAATCCTTCAATAGCCTCCTCGCCCCCTCCCTATCTCAGTAACCTCATCCAGTCCCAACAACCCTCCCTATCTCAGTAACCTCATCCAGTCCCTACAACCCTCCCTATCTCAGTAACCTCATCCAGTCCCTACAACCCTCCCTATCTCAGTAACCTCATCCAGTCCCAACAACCCTCCCTATCTCAGTAACCTCATCCAGTCCCTACAACCCTCCCTATCTCAGTAACCTCATCCAGTCCCAACCACCCTCCCTATCTCAGTAACCTCCTCCAGTCCCTACAACCCTCCCTATCTCAGTAACCTCCTCCAGTCCCAACAACCTTCCCTATCTCAGTAACCTCATCCAGTCCCTACAACCCTCCCTATCTCAGTAACCTCATCCAGTCCCTACAACCCTCCCTATCTCAGTAACCTCCTCCAGTCCCAACAACCCTCCCTATCTCCGTAACCTCCTCCAGTCCCGACAACCCTCCCTATCTCAGTAACCTCATCCAGTCCCTACAACCCTCCCTATCTCAGTAACCTCCTCCAGTCCCTACAACCCTCCCTATCTCAGTAACCTCCTCCAGTCCCAACAACCCTCCCTATCTCAGTAACCTCATCCAGTCCCAACCACCCTCCCTATCTCAGTAACCTCATCCAGTCCCAACAACCCTCCCTATCTCCGTAACCTCCTCCAGTCCCAACAACCCTCCCTATCTCAGTAACCTCCTCCAGCCACTACAACCCTCCCTATCTCAGTAACCTCCTCCAGTCCCAACAACCCTCCCTATCTCAGTAACATCATCCAGTCCGTACAACCCTCCCTATCTCTGTAACCTCCTCCAGCCACTACAGCCCTCCCTATCTCAGTAACCTCCTCCAGCCACTACAACCCTCCCTATCTCAGTAACCTCCTCCAGTCCCAACAACCCTCCCTATCTCAGTAACCTCATCCAGTCCCTACAACCCTCCCTATCTCAGTAACCTCCTCCAGTCCCAACAACCCTCCCTATCTCAGTAACCTCCTCCAGTCCCAACAACCCTCCCTATCTCAGTAACCTCCTCCAGTCCCAACAACCCTCCCTATCTCAGTAACCTCATCCAGTCCCAACAACCCTCCCTATCTCAGTAACCTCCTCCAGTCCCTACAACCCTCCCTATCTCAGTAACCTCATCCAGTCCCTACAACCCTCCCTATCTCAGTAACCTCCTCCAGCCCCAACAACACTCGCTATCTCAGTAACTTCCCCGAGCCCCAACAACCCTCCCTATCTCAGTAACCTCATCCAGTCCCTACAACCCTCCCTATCTCAGTAACCTCCACCAGCCCCAACAACCCTCCCTATCTCAGTAACATCCTCCAGCCCCAACAACCCTCCCTATCTCAGTCACCTCATCCAGTCCCGACAACCCTCCCTATCTCAGTAACATCCCCCAGCCCCAACAACACTCGCTATCTCAGTAACCTCATCCAGTCCCTACAACCCTCCCTATCTCAGTACCCTGCTCCAGTCCCTACAACCCTCCCTATCTCAGTAACCTCCTCCAGACCCAACAACACTCGCTATCTCAGGAACCTCATCCAGTCCCTACAACCCTCCCTATCTCAGTAACCTCATCCAGTCCCTACAACCCTCCCTATCTCAGTAACCTCATCCAGTCCCTACAACCCTCCCTATCTCAGTAACCTCCTCCAGCCCCAACAATCCTCCCTATCTCAGTAACTTCCCCCAGCCCTAACAACCCTCCCTATCTCAATAACCTCCCCCAGCCCTGACAACCCTCCCTATCTCAATAACCTCCCCCAGCCCCAACAACCCTCCCTATCTCAGTCACCTCATCCAGTCCCAACAACCCTCCCTATCTCAGTAACCTCATCCAGTCCCTACAACCCTCCCTATCTCAGTAACCTCCTCCAGCCCCAACAACCCTCCCTATCTCAGTAACCTCATCCAGTCCCGACAACCCTCCCTATCTCAGTAACCTCATCCAGTCCCAACAACCCTCCCTATCTCAGTAACTTCCCCCAGCCCCAACAACCCTCCCTATCTCAGTAACCTCCTCCCGCCCCAACAACCCTCCCTATTAACTCTGCTTCTCTTTCCACAGATGCTGCCAGACCTGCTGAGTGAATCCAGCATTTCTTGTTTTTGTTTCAGATTTCCAGCATCCGCAGTATTTTGCTTTTATTAACCCTCCCTATCTCAGTAACCTCATCCAGGCGCTACAACCCTCCCTATCTCAGTAACCTCCTCCAGCTCCAACAACCCTCCCTATCTCAGTAACCTCATCCAGTCCCAACAACCCTCCCTATCTCAGTAACCTCATCCAGTCCCAACAATCCTCCCTATCTCAGTAACCTCCTCCAGCCCCAACAACCCTCCCTATCTCAGTAACCTCATCCAGTCCCAACAATCCTCCCTATCTCAGTAACTTCCCCCAGCTCCAACAACCCTCCCTATCTCAGTAACCTCATCCAGGCGCTACAACCCTCCCTATCTCAGTAACCTCATCCAGTCCCAACAATCCTCCCTATCTCAGTAACCTCCTCCAGCCCCAACAACCCTCCCTATCTCAGTAACCTCATCCAGTCCCAACAATCCTCCCTATCTCAGTAACTTCCCCCAGCCCCAACAACCCTCCCTATCTCTGTAACCTCCTCCCGCCCCAACAACCCTCCCTATCTCAGTAACCTCCCCCAGCCCCGACAACCCTCCCTATCTCAGTAACTTCCCCCAGCCCCAACAACCCTCCCTATCTCAGTAACCTCCTCCCGCCCCAACAACCCTCCCTATCTCTGTAACCTCCTCCCGCCCCAACAACCCTCCCTATCTCAGTAACCTCCCCCAGCCCCGACAACCCTCCCTATCTCAGTAACCTCCTCCAGCCCCGACAACCCTCCCTATCTCAGTAACTTCCCCCAGCCCCAACAACCCTCCCTATCTCAGTAACTTCCCCCAGCCCTAACAACCCTCCCTATCTCTGTAACTCCCCCAGCCCCAACAACCCTCCCTATCTCTGTAACCTCCTCCCGCCCCAACAACCCTCCCTATCTCAGTAACCTCCCCCAGCCCCAACAATCCTCCCTATCTCTGTAACCTCCTCCAGCCCCAACAACCCTCCCTATCTCAGTAACCTCCTCCAGCCCCAACAACCCTCCCTATCTCAGTAACTTCCCCCAGCCCCAACAACCCTCCCTATCTCAGTAACCTCCCCCAGCCCCTACAACCCTCCCTATCTCAGTAACCTCCCCCAGCCCCTACAACCCTCCCTATCTCTGTAACCTCCCCCAGCCCCAACAACGCTCCCCATCTCAGTAACTTCCCCCAGCCCCAACAACCCTCCCTATCTCTGTAACCTCCTCCAGCCCCAACAACCCTCCCTATCTCTGTAACCTCCTCCAGCCCCAACAACCCTCCCTATCTCTGTAACTTCCCCCAGCCCCAACAACCCTCCCTATCTCTGTAACCTCCTCCCGCCCCAACAACCCTCCCTATCTCAGTAACCTCCCCCAGCCCCAACAACCCTCCCTATCTCAGTAACTTCCCCCAGCCCCAACAACCCTCCCTATCTCAGTAACCTCCTCCCGTCCCAACAACCCTCCCTATCTCTGTAACCTCCTCCCGCCCCAACAACCCTCCCTATCTCTGTAACCTCCTCCCGCCCCAACAACCCTCCCTATCTCAGTAACCTCCCCCAGCCCCGACAACCCTCCCTATCTCAGTAACTTCCCCCAGCCCCAACAACCCTCCCTATCTCAGTAACCTCATCCAGTCCCAACAATCCTCCCTATCTCAGTAACTTCCCCCAGCCCTAACAACCCTCCCTATCTCTGTAACCTCCCCCAGCCCCAACAATCCTCCCTATCTCTGTAACCTCCTCCAGCCCCAACAACCCTCCCTATCTCAGTAACCTCCTCCAGCCCCAACAACCCTCCCTATCTCAGTAACTTCCCCCAGCCCCAACAACCCTCCCTATCTCAGTAACCTCCCCCAGCCCCTACAACCCTCCCTATCTCAGTAACCTCCCCCAGCCCCTACAACCCTCCCTATCTCTGTAACCTCCCCCAGCCCCAACAACGCACCCCATCTCAGTAACTTCCCCCAGCCCCAACAACCCTCCCTATCTCTGTAACCTCCTCCAGCCCCAACAACCCTCCCTATCTCTGTAACCTCCTCCAGCCCCAACAACCCTCCCTATCTCTGTAACTTCCCCCAGCCCCAACAACCCTCCCTATCTCCGTAACCTCCTCCAGCCCCAACAACCCTCCCTATCTCTGTAACCTCCTCCAGCCCCTACAACCCTCCGAGATCTCTGCGCTCCTCCAATTCCGGCCTCTTGCACGTTCCCCGATTTCCATCACTCCTCCATTGTTGGCCGTGCCTTCAGCTGCCTGAGCCCTAAGCTCTGGAATTTCCTCCCTGAACCTCTCCGCCCCTCTCTCTCCTCCTTTAAGACGCTCCTCAAAACCGACCTCTCTGACTGAGCTTTTGGTGGCCTGTCCTCATATCTCCTTATATGGTTCGGGGTGAAATTTTGCCTGATTTACGCTTCTTGGGACATTTTACATGCAATAAAGGTGCTAGATTAATGCAAGATTTTGCGCCACTGCGGTTGAGTCACTTCACTCCTGTCATAATGAACAAGTACGAAACTCATAAGATGAATGTCAGGACTGAACATTGTGGAAGCTTTGTCTACAGCTCAGTAACACTAGTGGTCTCCAATCTAACAGGTGAATGGAGTTTTGGTGAATTTGCCCTATTCCCTCGAGGATTCTAAGATCAGCATCTACAAGAGTGGGCGAGGAGCCACGCTGGAAGCGGACTTTGGGATGCGAGTGACGTACGATTGGCGCAGCCGTATCACCGTCACCCTTCCCAGCACCTACGCGAGTGCCGTGTGTGGACTCTGCGGAGACTTTGATGGGAACAGTAAAAATGACCTGAAGACCAAGAATGGGGAGGTGGTGTCGAGCCCGGCCAAGTTTGGAGAGAGCTGGCAAGTGGGCACCACACCGGGCTGCACCAATGAGTGCAAGGGAAAGTGCCCAGAGTGCGACATTGTGGCTAAACGACGGTACGAAACCCCAGAGTTCTGCGGCAGAATACTGGATCGCAAAGGACCATTCCGAGACTGCCTGGAGCACGTGAGCCCCGACGACTACTTTGATGATTGCGTGTATGACTCCTGCCTTTACAAGGGACACCAGACAGTGCTGTGTCAGGCAGTGGCCAGTTACTCAGCTGCATGCCAGGATGCCGGAGCGCCTGTTTACCAATGGCGAAGCAAGAGATTCTGCCGTAAGTACCAGGAACCAGGCTCGCGCTTGTTCTGCATCTGTAATGTCGCATAAACGTTCACAGGAGGCAGAAATCTGACCCCGAACTATATAAGCGGATATTAGGGCAGGTGAGGAAAAGCTTTGTCAAAGTGATCGGTTTTTAAGGAGCATCTTAAAGGAGGAGAGAGAGAGAGAGACGGAGAGGTTTAGGGAGGGAATTCCAGAGCTTAGGACCCCAGGCAGCTGAAAGCACGGCCGCCAATGGTGGAGCGATGGGAATCGAGGGATGGGCAAGAGGGCGGAATTGGAGGAGTGCAGACAGAAATATTGAGAACGTAAGAGGGAGGGAGGGAGAGACTGCGAGACATGGGGGGGTTGGAAGGGAGGATGGAGAGGGATAGAAGAAGGGCGAGAGAGCGAAACACGGTGGAGAGGGGGAGAAAATGGGGAGTGTGAGAGGGAGAGAAAGAGAAAAGATGGTGAGGTGGTAGATAGGATGGGAGAGAGAAATGGGGAGGGAGAAAGGGGTGAGAGAGAGAGAGAAGGGGGTGAGTAGATGGAGAGATGGCGAGGGGACGAGCGAGAGGGATGAGGAGGAAGAGAGTGATGTGGGGAGGGAGAGATGGAGGGTTAAAGAGTTGTTACTTGAGACTCCGTTGATTGAAGCTGTGACAATGTGGCTGTTGGGAGGGATGTGTTGGAATGTAATTGAAGCCCCTTTCTTTGTGTTTGTGTCTTGCAGCCATGGTGTGCCCAGAGAACAGCCATTATGAAGTGTGTGCTAGTGGTTGCCCAGTCTCGTGTGGCACACTGTCTGAACCAGCTGGGTGCACTGCCTCCTGCGCTGAGGGGTGCCAGTGTGATGATGGCTTTGTCCTGAGCGGGGACCAGTGCGTTCCTCTAGCCCACTGCGGGTGTCTATACCAGGGTGCGTACTACAAGTCAGGCCAGGTGTTCTACCCCAGCGGGAAGTGCAGTGAGCGGTGCACGTGTGAGGACGGAGGGGCCGTGAGCTGCCAGAAGGTCAAGTGCGGCAAGTACGAGGAGTGCAAGGTGGTGAACGGTGAGCAAGGGTGCCATGCGGTGGGGGTGGGGACCTGCACTGCCGCTGGAGACCCCCACTACCTCTCGTTCGATGGGCGGGCCTTCGATTTCCAGGGGACGTGTACCTACACCCTGGCCCAAGTGTGCGAGAAGGAAGATCGCCTGCCGAAGTTCACCGTCAACGTTGAGAACGAAAGCTATGGCAACGGCAAGGTGGCAGTCACCAGGCTGGTGGAGGTGGAGGCACACGGTTATAAACTGATCCTGAAGCAGAAGGTGCACTCGAAGGTGAAGGTAAGAGGAAACCCTGGTGCACGTCCTCAGACACTCCACCAGGAAGAGGCCATTCAGCCCCCTCGATCCTGTTACACAGGAACAGGAGGAGGTCATTCAGCCCCCTCGAGACTGTTAAAAAGGAACTGGAGGAAGCCATTCAGCCCCTCGAGACTGTTACACAGGAACAGGAGGAGGCCATTCAGCCCCTCGAGACTGTTACACAGGAACTGGAGGAAGCCATTCAGCCTCTCGAGCCTGTTCCACAGGAACAGGAGGAGGCCCATTCAGCCCCTCTAGAGCCTGTTACACGAAAACAGGAGGAGGCCCATTCAGCCCCTCTAGAGCCTGTTACACGAAAACAGGAGGAGGCCCATTCAGCCCCTCGAGACTGTTACACAAGAACAGGTGGAGGCCCATTCTGCCCCTCTCGAGCCTGTTACACAGGAACAGGAGGAGGCCCATTCTGCCCCTCTCGAGCCTGTTACACAGGAACAGGAGGAGGCCCATTCAGCCCCTTCTCGAGCCTGTTACACAGGAACAGGAGGAGGCCCATTCAGCCCCTCTCGAGCCTGTTACGCAGGAACAGGAGGAGGCCCATTCAGCCCCTTCTCGAGCCTGTTACATAGTAACAGGAGGAGGCCCATTCAGCCCCTCGAGCCTGTTACACAGGAACAGGAGGAGGCCCATTAAGCCCCTCTCGAGCCTGTTACACAGGAACAGGAGGAGGCCCATTCAGCCCCTCTAGAGCCTGTTACACGAAAACAGGAGGAGGCCCATTCAGCCCCCTCTCGAGCCTGTTACATCGTAACAGGAGGAGGCCCATTCAGCCCCTCGAGACTGTTACACAGGAACAGGAGGAGGCCCATTCTGCCCCTCTTGAGCCTGTTACACAGGAACAGGAGGAGGCCCATTCTGCCCCTCTCGAGCCTGTTACACAGGAACAGGAGGAGGCCCATTCAGCCCCTCGAGCCTGTTACACTGGAACAGGAGGAGGCCCATTCAGCCCCTCTCGAGCCTGTTACACAGGAACAGGAGGAGGCCCATTCAGCCCCTCTCGAGCCTGTTACACTGGAACAGGAGGAGGCCCATTCAGCCCCTCTCGAGCCTGTTACACAGGAACAGGAGGAGGCCCATTCAGCCCCTCTCGAGCCTGTTACACAGGAACAGGAGGAGGCCCATTCAGCCCCTCTCGAGCCTGTTACACAGGAACAGGAGGAGGCCCATTCAGCCTCTCGAGCCTGTTACACAGGAACAGGAGGAGGCCCATTCAGCCCCTCTCGAGCCTGTTACACAGGAACAGGAGGATGCCCATTCAGCCCCTCTCGAGCCTGTTACACAGGAACAGGAGGAGGCCCATTCAGCCTCTCGAGCCTGTTACACAGGAACAGGAGGAGGCCCATTCAGCCCCTCTCGAGCCTGTTACACAGGAACAGGAGGATGCCCATTCAGCCCCTCTCGAGCCTGCTCCGCCATTCAGTAAGTTCATGGCTGAACAGATTACTCCATGTTTCCACATACCCCCGATAACCTTCCACCCCCTTGCTTATCAGGAATATATCTACCTCTGCCTTAAAAACTATTCAAAGACTCTGCTTCCAGCCCTTATTTTTAAACAGTGACCCCTAGTTCTAGATTCTCCCCAAAGGGAAACATCATTTCCACATACACCCTGTCAAGACCCCTCAGGAACTCATATGTTAGTAAGACACGACCTTCCCTTAACAAATCCATGGTGACTATCCCTGATTAATCTGTGCCTTTCGAAGTGACAGTTTCTCCTCTCTCTCAGAATTAATTCTAATAATTTTACCACCACTGAGGTCAGACGGAGCGGCCTATAATTATTTGGTCTATCCCTGGCAGCCTTTTTAAACAATAGTATAAGGTTTGCAGACCTCCAATCCTCTGGCACCTCGCCTGTATTTAGTGAGGATTTGAAGATGATCCTCAGAGCATCTGCTAATTCCTCCCTGGCTTCCTTTAACAGCCTGGGATACAATCCATCCGGCCCTGGTGATTTATCCACTTTCAAGGATGTCAGACCCTCTGGTACTTCCTCTCTCATTATGCTAATCGTATCTAATATTTCACACTCCTCCTCCTAAACTACAATATCTATATCATCCCTCTCCTTTGTGAAGACAGCGACAAAATACTCATTAAAAATCCTGCCCATATCTTCTGCATCCACATATGTTACCTTGTACATCTCTGATAGGCCCTACCCTTTCCTTAGTTATCCTCTTGCTCTTAATGTACTGATAAAACATGGTCACCCACTGCTACTTCATCCACTTGCCCAGCTTCATTTCCTAAGACTAAATCTAGAATTGCGCTCCCTCTCATTGGTCTTGTTAAGTACTGGCCCTCTGTGCCCTTCACACTGTTTGTATCTCAATTGATATTAGGGTGGTTGAAATCTCCAACTATTATTGCCTTATTGTTTTTGCACTCAGAAATTTGCCTACATATTTGTTCTTCTTTCTCCCTCTCACTATTTGGGGGTCTATCGTACACTCCTAATAGTGTGGCTGTCTTTTTCTTATTTCTGAGCTCAACCCATATGGCCTCATTTGATGATTCATTTAGCATAACATCCCTCCTCACAGCTGTAATTGATTCTTTCACCAATAATGCGACACCCTCTCCTTTTTTAAGCACCCCCCCCCCCCCCCCCCGCTCTCCTGCCCAAAAACTTTCCATCCAGGGGTGTTAAGCTGCCATTTTTGCCCCTCTTTAAGCCAACGGCAGAGAATGACTAAAAGGTTAATCAGGAGAAAGAAATTAGAGTGAGAGGAAGCTAGCTAGAAACGTAAAAACGGATAGCAAGAGTTTCTCCAGGTATTTACAAAGGAAAAGAGTAAGTAAAGTGAGTGTTGGTCCTCTGTAGAATGAGAATGGGAAGCTAATAGCAGATAATAAGGAAAAGGCAGATGAAATGAACAAAAATTTTGCTTCTGTCTTCACGAGAGAGGATACAAGAAACATTCCAGTACTAGCTGTAAATCAGGAGGTGGAAGGAAGAGAGGAATTTGGTGAAATTGCAATCACCAGGGAAGCGGTACTGAGCAAAGTAATGGAGCTGTGGGCTGACAAGTCCCTGGGTCCTGATGGAATTCATCCGAGGGTCTTAAAAGAGGTGGGGAATGAAGTAGCAGATGTATTGGTGTTAATTTTTCAAAATTCGCTAGATTCTGGAATGGTTCCATCAGACTGGAAAGTAGCAAATATAACCCCTCTATTCAAGAAGTAGGGGAGGCAGAAAACAGGTAACTGAAGGCAGTTACTTTAATGTCTGTCATGGGGAAGGTGTTAGAATCGATCATGAAGGAGGCTTTAGCTGGGCACTTAGAAAAACTCAAGGTAATCAGGAATAGTCAGCATGGTTTTGTGAAAAGGAAGTCATGTTTAACTAATTTATTGGAGTTCTTTGAAGGAGTAACATGCCCTGTGGATAAAGGGGAGCCCGTAGATATACTGTACTTGGATTTCCAGAAGGCATTTGACAAGGTGCCACATAAAAGGTTAATGTGCAAAGTAGGAGCTCATGGTTTAGTGGATAACATATGAGAATGGATAGAAGATTGGCTGGCTGGGAGAGAATAGAGTATGTATAAATGGATCCTTTTCTGATTGGCAGGGTGTGATAGTAGAGTCCCGCAGAGGTCTGTACTGGGGCCTCAACTTCCTACAATTCATATCAATGACTTAGATGAGGGGAGCGATGGCATGCTAGCTAAATTTGCAGATGACACCAAGATAAGTAGGAAAGTACGTTGTGAAGAGGACATAAGGAGGTTGCAGACCGATATAGGTTGAGTGTGTGGGCAAAAAATCTGGCAGATGAAGTATCACCTGGGAAAATGTGAAGTTGTTCACTTTGGCAGGAAGAATAAAAAAGCAGAGTATTACTTAAACAGAGAACGACTACAGTACTCTGAGGTGCAGAGGGATCTAGGTGTTCCAGTGCATCAGTCACAAAAGGTTAGTATGCAGGCACAGCAAGTAATAAAGAAGGCTAATGGAATGCTCTCCTTTGTTAAGAGAGGAATTGAAAATAAAAGTAAGGATATTATGCTTCAGTAAGACAGGGCATTGGTGAGGCCACATCTCGAATACTGTGTGCAGTTTTGGTCTCCCTATGTAAGGATGGATGTAAATGCGTTGGAGGCGGTTCAGAACACGTTTACTGGATTGATACCTGGAATGAGCGGGTTGTCTTATGAGGAAAGGTTGGACAGACTGGGCTTGTTTTCACTGGAGTTTAGAAGAGTGAGGGCAGACTTGATTGAATTTTATAAGATCCTGAACGGTCCTGACAAGGTGGATGTGGAGAGGATGTTTCCTCTTATGGGGGAGTCCAGAACTAGGGGACACGGTTTTAAAATTAGGGGTCGCCCTTTCAGGACAGAGATGAGGAGAAATGTCTTCTCTCAGAGGGTTGTGCGACTCTCGAACTCTCTGCCTCAGAAGGTGGTGGAGGCGGGGTCATTGAATATTTTTACGATGGTGGTAGACAGATCCTTGTGAGGCAGGGGATAGATGGGAGTGTGGAATTCGAAACACAAACAGTTCAGCCATGATCTTTATTAAATGGTGGAGCAGGCTCGAGGGGTCAAATGGCCTACTTCTGCTCTGAATTTGTATGTATGTTTGTATGTTTCCATTTTCTCAATGATATCCTGTTCCCATGTGTCTATCTGTGCCCTCAGCTCATCGGGTTTATTTGCTATACTCCTTGCATTTGAATAAATACCTTTTAACACTGCCAAATTCCTTTGCTGCATATTTTTTAACCTTTGCTTTGTCTGTCCTTCAGTCACTTGCTACTTTTCTTCCTCCCTTTCCCTTTCCCTGCCCTGAATCAGTCCTATCTGAAACTGCCCTCAGGTTCCCATCCACTTGCCAATGCACCAGGTGTTTAGGAGCTGGAATATACTGCCTGAGAGTGTGGTGGAGGCAGAGTCAATTGTGGCTTTCAAAAGGGAATTGGAAATTATCTGAAGAGAGAACATTTTCAGTGTTACAAAGAAAGGGCTGGGGAGTAGGATTTGTTAACTTGCTTTTACAGAGACCCAGGATGGGCCCAATGGCCTCTTTCTGTGCTGGAACTGGTCTATGATTCTCTGATTTGAGTCCTGGAGATTACACTTGAATTGCTAGGGATGTTCCAGGAGACCTCTGTGGAAAGAGGGGAGGGTATGGGTGGGGTGGCAGTGATCCCTAGCATTAGGTCAATATTCAGACTTCAGTGAGAGTTGGGTGTGATTGGATTGTGCGGAGTATTTATTTGGGCAAGGAACGTCTTCATCACTGTCTCTTCTGTTTGAAGTTGAATGGAGTCCTGAATAATCTGCCTTTGACACTGGACAACGGCAAAATCCGGGCCTACCAACACGGCAACAAGGCAGTGATCGAAACGGACTTTGGCCTGGTGGTCAGCTACGATCTGACGTACTACGTGGTGGTCACTGTCCCCGGGAACTACAGGGAGAAGATGTGCGGCCTGTGCGGTAACTTCAACAGCAAGAAGAAAGACGAGTTCAAGCTGCGCGACGGCACGGTGACGCGGGACGTGACGGAGTTCGGCAAGAGCTGGAGGGTCTTCTTCCAGGGGGCAAAGTGCAACGCTGGCTGTGGCAACCAGTGTCCTGTCTGCGAGCCCAAGAAATTGGCGGTCTTCAAAAAGGGCAATTACTGTGGTTTCCTCACTCTGCCAGCAGTCCTCTCGCAGCCTGTCACACGGTGGTCAACCCCAAACAGTTCTACCTCGACTGCCTCTACGATACGTGCCAGTCAAATGGTGACAACAGGGTGCTCTGTGACAGTATCCAGGCGTACGTGGAAGCCTGCCAGGCACAGAAAGTCAACCTTAAAGCATGGAGAAGCGAATCATTCTGTCGTAAGTCTGAGAAACTATATTATTACTTCTGTCCAATGAGGTCTGAGCTTCTCTTTTCTTTTATTTTCAATTTTTCCGCCCCATTGGCGGCCGTCCCTTCAGCTGCCTGGACCCTAAGCTCTGAAATTCCCTCCCTAAATCTCTCCACCTCTCTCTCTCTCTCTCCTCCTTTAATACGCTCCTTAAACCCGACCTCTTTGACCGAACTTTTGGTCGCGTGTCCAAAGATCTCCTCATGTGGCTTGGGGTCAAATTTCTGCCTAATTTACACTCCTGTGATGCACCTTGGGATATTTTACTAATTAAAGGCACTATATAAATGCACATTGTTGTGTTTCAGAGATGGTGCTACCATTGAAATACACTATTATCACTTTCCATAATCCTTTAACTTTTAATCAATGATTTGTGTTAATAGTTGGAATTATATAGTAGAATGTAAGACTACCTCAGCAGCAAGACAAAGATCAGCAATGTTGGGACGAGTAGGTGTAAAAGATGAAAGAAGACGAGGCACATTCTCCCTGGTGTTCTGGGGACATTATATCCCTCGACCGACATCTCATTAAAAAAGAAACGAAATCCAGATTAAATGGGGAGTCTGCATCCAGGCTTCATGTGGGATCTGGCTTTTTAAAAATTCTTGCATGGGATGTAGGCGACACTGGCCAGGCCAGCATTTATTGCCCATCCCGAATTGCCCCTTGAGATGGTGGTGGTGAGCTGCCTTCTTGAACCGCTGCAGTCCATGTGGGGTAGGTACACCCACACTGCTGTTAGGAAGGGAGTTCCAGGATTTTGACCCAGTGACAGTGAAGGAACAGCGATATAGTTCCAAGTCAGGATGGTGTGTGACTTGGAGGGGAACTTGCAGGTGGTGGTGTTCCCATGTATTGGCTGCCCTTGTCCTTCTAGTTGGTAGAGGTCGCGGGTTTGGAAGGTGCTGTCTAAGGAGCCTTGGTGCATCTTGTAGATGGTGCACACTGCTGCTACTGTGCGTCGGTGGTGGAGGGAGTGAATGTTTGTAGATGGGGTGCCAATCAAGCGGGCTGCTTTGTCCTGGATGGTGTCGAGCTTCTTGAGTGTTGTTGGAGCTGCACCCATCCAGGCAAGTGGAGAGTATTCCATCACACTCCTGACTTGTGCCTTGTAGATGGTGGACAGGCTTTGGGGAGTCAGGAGGTGAGTTACTTGCCTCAGGATTCCTAGCCTCTGTCCTGCTCTTGTAGCCACGGTATTTATATGGCTACTCCAGTTCAGTTTCTGGTCAATGGTAGCCCCCAGGATGTTGATAATGGGGGACTCAGCGATGGTAATGCCGTTGAATGTCAAGGGGAGATGGTTAGATTCACTCTTGTTGGAGATGGTCATTGCCTGGCACTTGTGTGGCGCGAATGTTACTTGCCACTTATCAGCCCAAGCCTGGATATTGTCCAGGTCTTGCTGTGTTTCTACACTGACTGCTTCAGTTTCTGAGGAGTCACGAATGGTGCTGAACATTGTGCAATCATCACTTTATGATTGAAGGAAGGTCATTGATGAAGCAGCTGAAGATGGTTGGGCCTAGGACATTACCCTGAGGAACTGCTGCAGTGATGTCCTGGAGCTCAGATGATTGACTTCCAACAACCACAACCATCTTCCTTTGCGCTCGGTATGACTCCAGCCAGTGGAGGGTTTTCCCCCTGATTCCCATTGACCTCATTTTTGCTAGGGCTCCTTTATGCCATACTCGGTCAAATGCTGCCTTGATGTCAAGGGCAGTCACTCTCACCTCACCTCTTGAGTTCAGCTCTTTGTCCATGTTTGACCCAAGGCTGTAATGAAGTCAGGAGCTGAGTGGCCTTGGCGGAACCCAAACTGAACGTCACTGAGCAGGTTATTGCTCAGCAAGTGCCGCTTGATGGCACTGTTGATGACACCTTCTATCACTTTACTGATGATTGAGAGTAGGCTGATGGAGCAGTAATTGGCCGGGTTGGACTTGTCCTGCTTTTTGTGTACAGGACATACCTGGGCAATTTTCCACATTGCAGGGTAGATGCCAGTGTTGTAGCTGTACTGCAACAGCTTGGCTAGAGGCGCCGCAAGTTCTGGAGCACAGGTCTTCAGTACTATTGCCGGAATATTATCAGGGCCCATCGCCTTTGCACTATCCAGTGCCTTCAGTTGTTTCTCGACATCATGCGGAATGAATCGAATTGGCTGAAGTCTGGCATCTGTGATGCTGGGGACTTCAGGAGGAGGCCGAGATGGATCATCAACTCGGCACTCTGGCTGAAGATTGTTGCAAATGCTTCAGCCTTATCTTTCGCACTGATGTGCTGGGTTCCCCCATCATTGAGGATGGGGATATTTGTGGAGCCACCTCTTCCAGTTAGTTGTTTAATTGTCCACCACCATTCACGGCTGGATGTGGCAGGACTGCAGAGCTTCGATCTGATTCGTTGGTTATGAGATGTCGTAGCTCTATTTATCGCATGCTGCTTACGCAGTTTGGCATGCAAGTAGTCCTGGGTTGCAGCTTCACCAGGTTTACACCTCATTTTGAGGTATGCCTGGTGCTGCTCCTGGCATGCCCTCCTGCACTCTTCATTGAACCAGGGTTGGTTTCCTGGCTTGATGGTAATGGTAGAGTGGGGGATATCCCGGGCCATGAAGTTACAGATTGTGGTTGAGTGCAGTTCTGCTGCTGCTGATGGCCCACAGCGCCTCATGGATCCCCAGTTTTGCATTAGATCTGTTCGAAATCTATCCCATTTAGCACGGTGATAGTGCCACACAACACGATGGAGGGTCTCCTCAATGTGAAGGCGGTACTTAGTCTCCAAAAGGACTGTGTGGTGGTCACTCCTACCAATACTGTCATGGACAGAAGCATCTGAGGCAGGCAGATTGGTGAGGACGAGGCCAAGTATGTTTTTCCCTCGTGTTGGTTCCCTCACCACCTGCCGCATTCTCCTTTCTGTCTTTTTGGACTCGGCCAGCTCGGTCAGTAGTTTAGTTTTTTTTAGTTTAGTTTAGAGATACAGCACTGAAACAGGCCCTTCGGCCCACCGAGTCTGTGCCGACCATCAACCACCCATTTATACTAATGCTACACTCATCCCATATTCCTACCACATCCCCGCCTGTCCCTATATTTCCCTACCACCTACCTACACTAGGGGCAATTGCTAATGGCCAATTTACCTATCAACCTGCAAGTCTTTGGCATGTGGGAGGAAACCGGAGCACCCGGAGGAAACCCACGCAGACACAGGGAGAACTTGCAAACGCCACACAGGCAGTACCCAGAATTGAACCCGGGTCACTGGAGCTGTGAGGCTGCGGTGCTAACCACTGCGCCACTGTGCCGCCGAGCCACTCTTGATGATGGACACTGAAGTCCCCCACCCAGAGTACATTTTGTGCCCTTGCCACCCTCAGTGCTTCCTCCAAGTGGTGTTCAACATGGAGGAGTACTGAGCCATCAGCTGAGGGAGGGCATTAGGTGGTAATCAGTAGGAGGTTACCTTGCCCATGTTTGACCTGATGCCATGAGACTTCATGGGGTCTGGAGTCGATGTTGAGGACTTCCAGGAAAACTCCCTCCCTACTGTATACCACTGTGCCACCACCTCTGGGAGAGGACATACCCGTGGATGGTGATGGCAGTGTCTGTAAGGTATGATTCCGTGAGTATGACAATGTCAGGCTGTTGCTTGACTAGTCTGTGGGGCAGCTCTCCCAACTTTGGCACAAGCCCCCAGATGTTAGTAAGGAGGACTTTGCAGGGTCGATAGGGCTGGGTTTGCCGTAGTCGTTTCCGGTGCCGAGGTCGATGCCGGGTGGTCCGCCCGGTTTCATTCCTTTTTATTGACTTCGTAGCGGTTAGGTACAACTGAGTGGCTTGCTAGGCCATTTCAGAGGGCGTGTAAGAGTTAACCACATTGTTGTGGGTCTGGAGTCACATGTAGGCCAGCCCAGGTAAAGACAGCAGATTTACTTCCAGAAAGGACATTAGTGAACCAGATGGGTTTTTACAACAATTGACAATGGTTTCATGGCCATCATTAGACTAGCTTTTAATTCCAGATTTTTTTATTAATTAAATTCAAATTCCACCTTCTGCTGTGGTGGGATTCGAACCCATGTCCCCAGAGAAGTACCCTGGGTCTCAGGGTTATTAGTCCAGTGATAATACCACTACGCCACCGCCTACCCTGGCTGTGCAGAAAGTGACTGATAACAGTAACAAAAGCCACTGCGAGGCGCTTTGAGAAATCCTTGAGTTACTTGTATTAAAGGGAGGCCTCGTTATTCTTCACGGTGGAATTTCTGCCGGTTTTCCATGACTCTCTTGACCTGTTTTTATTGGGACGTTGCCCACAGCAATGAAGTGTCCAGCGAACAGCCACTACGAGGTGTGTGCCGACACCTGTGCTACTACCTGTGCCGGGATTACGGACCAGTCCAAATGCCCCGACACCTGCTCTGAGGGATGCCAGTGTGACGACGGTAATTTCGTAGACGGAGATCAGTGTGTTCCCATCGAGAATTGTGGCTGTTTCGAGAATGGCCACTATTACCAGGTAGGCTCTGCTGTTGTGTCACATTACATGTCCACTTGACAACCCGTCTTTGTTTGTGTCCCAGTAATATCAGAGCACTGCACTGTCGGAGGGTCAGGACTGAGGGGGTGCTGCACTGTCGGAGGGTCAGTACTGAGGGAGTGCTGCACTGTCGTAGGGTCAGTACTGAGGGAGTGCTGCACTGTCGGAGGGTCAGTACTGAGGGAGTGCTGCACTGTCGGAGGGTCAGTACTGAGGGAGTGCTGCACTGTCGGAGGGTCAGTACTGAGGGAGTGCTGCACTGTCGGAGGGTCAGTACTGAGGGAGTGCTGCACTGTCGGAGGGTCAGTACTGAGGGAGTTCTGCACTGCCGGAGGGTCAGTACTGAGGGAGTGCTGCACTGCCGGAGGGTCAGTACTGAGGGAGTGCTGCACTGCCGGAGGGTCAGTACTGAGGGAGTGCTGCACTGTCAGAGGGTCAGTACTGAGGGAGTTCTGCACTGCCGGAGGGTCAGTACTGAGGAAGCGCTGCACTGTCAGAGGGTCAGTACTGGGGGAATGCTGCACTGCATACAGACTGACACACTCCTGGGGATACCCTCTCGAATCTGACACACTCTGGGGATACCCTCTCCATACTGACAAACGCCTGGGAATACCCTCCTGATACTGACACACTCCTGGCGATATCCTCTCGATACTGACACACTCCTGGCGATATCCTCTCGATACTGACACACTCCTGGGGATATCCTCTCGATACTGACACACTCCTGGGGATACCCTCTCGAATCTGACACACTCTGGGGATACCCTCTCCATACTGACAAACGCCTGGGAATACCCTCCTGATACTGACACACTCCTGGGGATATCCTCCTGATACTGACACACTCCTGGGGATATCCTCTCAATACTGACACACTCCTGGGGATACCCTGTCGACATATATTTGGGGGTATCCGCTCAATACTGACCACATTCTGGGGATACCTTCCTCATGCTAACAGTCTCCTGTTTGTTCCCTCCACAGCTTGATGATGTGGTGATTCAGAATGACTGCAAGGAAAGATGCATGTGTTCTGCGGTCGGGTTGGTTTGTGAAGAGATCTCCTGCACAACTGATGAAAAGTGTGGCATAAAGAATGGAGTCATGGGATGTTATAACAAAGGTACGACGCTGTAAATGGCATCGTGTATGTCAGAGGGAGGCAGAGAGAGCAGGGAGCTGGGATTTACAGTCCAAGGCCAGGGGGCGTGGTGTAACTTACATTAACCACATTTCATATCCCAGTGCAGTTACTGCATAGGGGGGTGCCCTCCCTCACGGTAAACGCCTTGGGTTTGGGGCTTGTCTCAGTTAGAGGGGTGCATGTGCGACCCTGGCCCATGAATGAGAATGGAGCCTAATTTTAATTCTGCTCTGAGAGTGATCAGCAGCCAAACAGTCAGAAAATCGAGGGTTCGTGCTCCCACTCCAGACAGGGTCAGTCCTGAGGAACACAGAGATCTTGGAGACTTGGACAATTCTGACCTCTCATGCATCCCCTGATTTTCATCGCTCCACCATTGGCAGCCATGCCTTCAGCTGCCTGGGCCCTAAGCTCTGGAATTCTCTCCCTAAACCTCTCCACCTCTCTCTCCTCCTCCTTTAAGACGCTGCTTAAAACTGACCTCTCGGACCGAGCTTTTAGTTGTCTGTCCCTAATATCTACTGTTCAGGCCCAGGGTCAAATTTTGTCCGATTTACACTCCTGTGAAGCACCTTGGGATGTTTTTAACCAGGTGAAAGTTGCTTTATAAATGCACGCTGTTTCCTTTGGCACAGTGGTTAGCAACGCAGCCTCACAGCTCCAGTGACCCGGGTTCAATTCTGGGTACTGCCTGTGTGGAGTTTGCAAGTTCTCCCTGTGTCTGCGTGGGTTTCCTCCGGTTTCCTCCCACATGCCAAAGACTTGCTGGTTGATAGGTTAATTGGCCATTATAAAATTGCCCCTAGTATAGGTAGGTGGCAGGGAAATATAGGGACAGGTGGGGATGTGGTAGGAATATGGAATTAGTGTAGGATTAGTATAAATGGGTGGTTGATGGTCGGCACAGACTCGGTGGGCCGAAGGGCCTGTTTCAGTGCTTGTTTCTCTCTCTGAACAATCAAAAGCTGTCAGGGGGAGTTTTGACATGTTCGGTCATTACTGAGTGCCTGTGTGCGTTCTGTTCCCGTCAGATCCATGCAAAGATGCCAAGTGCAGAGTGAAGGAGACGTGCAAGGTTGAGAATGGGGATGCGAGGTGTGTGCCTCAATACACTGGGAAATGCTGGGCCTGGGGAGACCCCCACTACCACACCTTCGACAACCTCAACTTTAACTTCCAGGGCACCTGTACCTACATCGTAGCTGAGACATGTGGCTCCGACCGCACCCTGATGCCTTTCAAGATTGAAGCCAAGAACGACATCCGAGGCAATTCAGCTGTGTCGTACGTCAAACTGGTCCACGTTCATGTTTACGGCTACAAGATATCTATTCACAAGTCCGAGATCGGACAAGTCAGGGTGAGGATCACAGACCGCTCGGTGTCACAAGCTCGCAGTCGAAATGCTCTCCTGTCAAACTTTCCAACTTCTATTCATTCCTGGGATGTCAGCATCGCTCGCAAAGCCAGCATTTATTGTCTATCCCTAGACCCTATTGAGGTGGTGAGCTGCCTTCTTGAACCGCTGCAGTCTGTGTGGTGTAGGTAAACCCACAGTGCTGTTAGGGAGTTCCAGGGATTTGACCCAGTGACAGTGAAGGAACGGCGATATAGTTCCAAATCACGATGGTGTATGGCTTGGAGGGGAACTTGCAGGTGGTGGTGTTCCCATACATCTGCTGCCCTTGTCCTTCTAGGTGGTAGAGGTCACGGGTTTGGAAGGTGCTGTCGAAGGAGCCTTGGTGCATTGCTGCAGTGCATCTTGTAGATGGTACGCACTGCTGCCACTGTGTGTCGGTGGTGGAGGGAGTGAATGTTTGTGGATGGGGTGCCAATCAAACGGGCTGCTTTGTCCTGGATGGTGTCGAGCTTTTTGAGTGTTGTTGGAGCTGCACCCATCCAGGCAAATGGAGAGTATTCCATCACACTCCTGACCTGTGCTTTATAGATGGCGGGCAGCCACTGGGGAGTTAGGAGGTGGGTTACTCGCCACAGAACTCCCAGTCTCTGACCTGCTGTTGTCGCCACAGTATTTATATGGCTGGTTCAATTCAGTTTCTGATCAAGAGACACAGAGTGAGATCAACAGAGAAGCGGTGGCAGACATTTAAGGGGCTATTTCAGAATACTCAGAATAAATATAATCCTACTGCAAAGAAAAATTCTAAGAGAATACCCACGATCCATGTTAACTAAAGACGTTATGGAAAGCATCAAACTTAAGGAAAAAGCATATAATTGTGCAAAGATGAGTGGCAGGTCAGATGATTGGTCAGAATATAAAGAACGGCAGAGAATGATTAAAAGGTTAGTCAGGAGAAAGAAATTAGAGTATGAGAGGAAGTTAGCGAGAAATGTAAAAATGGATAGCAAGAATTTTTGCAGGTATTTAAAAAGGAAAAGAGTAAGTAAAGTGAGTGTTGGTCCTCTGGAGAGTGAGAATAGGGAGTTAAAGCAGATAATAAGGAAATGGCAGATGAAATGAACAAATATTTTGCTTCTGTCTTCACGAGAGAGGATACAAGAAACATTCCAGTAATAGCTGTAAATCAGGAGGTGGAAGGAAGGGAGGAACTTGGTGAAATTGCAATCACCAGGGAAACGGTACTGAGCAAAGTAATGGAGCTGTGGGCTGACAAGTCCCCGGGTCCTGATGGGCTTCATCCTAGGGTCTTAAAGGAGGAGGCTAATGAGGTAGTTAGTAGATGTGTTGGTGTTAATTTTATCAAAATTCGCTGGATTCTGGAAAGGTTCCATCAGACTGGAAAGTAGCAAATATAACCCCTCTATTCAAGAAGGGTTGGGGGGGGGGGGGTGCGGGGGTGGAGAGGCAGAAAACGGGTACCTATAGACCAGTTAGTTTGATGTCTGTCATGAGGAAGGTGTTAGAATCGATCATTAAGGAGGTTACAGCTGGGCACTTGGAAAAGCTCAAGGTAATCTGGAATAGTCAGCATGGTTTTGAGAAAGGGAAATCGTGTTTAACTAATTTATTGGAGTTCTTTGAAGGAGTAACATGCGCTGTGGATAATGGTGAGCCCACTGACATACTGTACTTGGATTTCCAGAAGACATTTGACAAGGTGCCACATAAAAGGTTATTGTGCAAAGTAGGAGCTCATGGTGTAGTGGATAACATATTCGAATGGATAGAAGATTGGCTGGCAGGGAAAGAATAGAGTATGTATAAATGGATCCTTTTCTGATTGGCAGGGTGTGATAGTAGAGTCCCGCAGAGGTCTGTGCTGGGGCCTCAACTTTCTACAATTTATATCAATGACTTAGATGAGGGGAACGATGGCACGGTAGCTAAATTTGCAGATCTCACAAAGATTGGTAGGAAAGTATGTAATGAAGAGGACAGAAGGTGGTTGCAGAGCAATGTAGATAGGTTGAGTGAGTGGGCAAAAATCTGGCAGATGGAGTATAATGTGGGAAAATGTGAAGTTGTTCACTTTGGCAGGAAGAATAAAAAAGCAGAGTATTAAACAGAGAATGACTACAGAACTCTGAGGTGCAGAGGGATCTAGGTGTTCTCGTGCATAAGTCACAAAAAGTTAGTAGGCAGGTACAGCAAGCAATAAAGAAGGCTAATGGAATGCTATCCTTTATTACGAGAAGAATTGAAAATAAAAGTAAGGATATTATGCTTCAGTTATACAGGGCATTTCTGAGACCACATCTCCAATACTGTGTGCAGCTTTGGTCTCCTTACTTAAGGAAGGATGTGAATGCGTTGGAAACGGTTCAGAAGACATTTAGGAGATTGATATCTGGAATGAGCGGGTTGTCTTATGAGGACAAGTTGGACAGTCTGGGCTTGTTTTCACTGGAGTTTAGAAGAGTGAGGGGAGACTTGATTGAAGTTCATAAGATCCTGAACGGGCTTGACAAGGTGGATGTGAAAAGGATGTTTCCTCTTGTGGGTGAGTCCAGAACTAGGGATCGCCCTTTTAGGACAGAGATAAGGAGAAATGTTTTCTCTGAGGGTTGTGCAACTTTGGAATTCTCTGCTTCAGAAGGTGGTGGAGGAGGGGTCATTGAATATTTTTAAGGCAAAGGTAGATAGATTCTTGTGAGGCAGGGGAATCAAAGATTATTGGGGGTAGATGTGAGTGATGAAGTCAAGTCAGAAACAGGTCCGCCATGATTTTATTGAATTGTGGAGCAGGCTCGAGTTGCTGAATGGCTTACTTCTGCTCCTAATTCGTACGGTCGTATGGTGATATAGTCATTAACCAACTGCCTGCTCAACCTATCTGTATTGGTCTGCAAACTCCTTATGTCCTCTTCACAACATACTTCCCTACTTATCTTTGTGTCATCTGCAAATTTAGCGACCATGCCATCGCTCCCCTCATCTAAGTCATTGATATGAATTGTAAAAAGTTGAAGCCCCAGCACAGACCCCTGTTGGAATCCACTCGTCACACCCTGCCAATCAGAAAAGGACCCATTTATGCATACTCTGTTTCCTCCCAGCCAGCCAATCTTCTATCGAATAAATTGGTTAAACATGATTTCCCTTTCACAGTGACAGGAAGCAGAGGAGTCCTGGTAGAGGAAGCTTTACTCTGCATCTAACCCCGGTTTTTTTTCTTCGTTTCCCTGTGCTGTCCCTGTCCTGGGAGTGTTTGATGGGGACAGTGTAGAGAGAGCTTTACTCTGTATCTAACCCCCGTACTGTCCCTGTCCTCGGAGTGTTTGATGGGGACAGCGTAGAGGGAGCTTTACTCTGTATCTAACCCCGTGCTGTACCTGTCCTGGGAGTATTTGATGGGGACAGTGTAGAGGGAGCTTTACTCTGTATCTAACCCCAAGCTGTACCTGTCCTGGGAGTGTTTGATGGGGACAGTGTAGAGGGAGCTTTACTCTGTATCTAACCCCCGTGCTGTACCTGTCCTGGGAGTATTTGATGGGGACAGTGTCGAGGGAGCTTTACTCTGTATCTAACCCCCGTGCTGTACCTGTCCTCGGAGTGTTTGATGGGGACAGTGTCGAGGGAGCTTTACTCTGTATCTACCCCCGTGCTGTACCTGTCCTGGGAGTATTTGATGGGGACAGTGTAGAGGGAGTTTTACTTTGTATCTAATCACTGGCAGGGTTTGGGACCAAGCAGACAGTTGTGTAGTTTATGCCTTGATAATACCAGCACTGTGCTAAATGTCCTGCCAGTTACCCAACGCTGTGTCTGATTGTTATGCTTTGTCGCTCTTCCTTGAGGAGCCATATTGAAAATTGCTCCTGTTCTGTGCAGGTTAATGACGTGCGAACGAGTTTACCAGTGACACTGGTAGATGGAAAACTACGTCTGTATCAGAGTGGGATGTTCGCTGTGCTGCAAACGGATTTCGGTCTGAAAGTTTCTTACGAGTGGAGGTGGTACCTGATTATTGAGGTTCCCAGCAGCTACTTCAGCAACCTGTGTGGACTGTGTGGAAACTTCAACGGGCAAAACAACGATGAGAAGCTAGCTCCGAACGGAAACAGCGTGTCGTCTGTTGTGGAGTGGGCCGGCAGCTGGAAGGTCAATGACCGGGACCCGTTCTGCTGGGACTACTGCCACGGCTACTGCCCCACCTGTGCTGACGACAAGCGGCTGCTGTATGAGAGCGAGAAGTACTGTGGCTTACTTAAAAGCGTCTTCAAGCTGTGTCACGATAAAGTGGACCACAGGCCATTCTTCGACAGCTGTGTGTACGATGTCTGCCTGAACCAGGGCCGGAAGAGCATGTTATGCCAGGCGCTGGCAGCATACGCCACAGAGTGTCAGAAAGAGGGTGTCACGGTGAAGCAGTGGCGACAGGAGGCATCCTGCCGTAAGTTTTCCAAACTCCAGTGAGAGTCAGTGTGTGTGGACCCGTACCCCAGTGAGAGTCAGTGTGTGTGGAACCCGTACCCCAGTGAGAGTCAGTGTGTGTGGGATTCGGACCCCAGTGAGTCAGTGTGTGTGTATCCATACCCCAGTGAGAGTCAGTGTGTGTGGAACCCGTATCCCAGTGAGAGTCAGTGTGTGTGGGATTCGGACCCCAGTGAGAGTCAGTGTGTGTGGAGCACGCACCCCAGTGAGAATCAGTGTGTGGGGAACCCGTACCCCAGTGAGAGTCAGTGTGTGTGGGTCCCGTACCCCAGTGAGAGTCAGTGTGTGTGGAGCACGCACCCCAGTGAGAGTCAGTGTGTGTGGAGCACGCACCCCAGTGAGAGTCACTGTGTGTGGAACCCGTGCACCAGTGAGTCAGTGCGTGTGGGACCCGTACCCCAGTGAGAGTCAGTGAGTGTGGATCCGTACCCCAGTGAGAGTCAGTGTGTGTGGAACCCGTACCCCAGTGAGAGTCAGTGTGTGTGGAACCCGTGCCTCAGTGAGAGTCAGTGTGTGTGGGACCCGTACCCCAGTGAGAGTCAGTGTGTGTGGAACCCGTGCCTCAGTGAGTGTCAGTGTGTGTGGAACCCGTACCCCAGTGAGAGTCAGTGTGTGGGACCCGTACCTCAGTGAGAGTCAGTGTGTGTGGGACCCGCACCCCTGTGAGAGTCAGTGTGTGTGGAACCCGTGCCTCAGTGAGTGTCAGTGTGTGTGGAACCCGTACCCCAGTGAGAGTCAGTGTGTGTGAGACCCGTTCCCCTGTGAGAGTCAGTGTGTGTGGAACCCGTGCCTCAGTGAGTGTCAGTGTGTGTGGAACCCGTACCCCAGTGAGAGTCAGTGTGTGTGGAACCCGTACCCCAGTGAGAGTCAGTGTGTGTGGGACCCGTTCCCCTGTGAGAGTCAGTGTGTGTGGAACCCGTGCCTCAGTGAGTGTCAGTGTGTGTGGAACCCGTACCCCAGTGAGAGTCAGTGTGTGTGGAACCCGTGCCTCAGTGAGTGTCAGTGTGTGTGGAACCCGTACCCCAGTGAGAGTCAGTGTGTGTGAGACCCGTACCTCAGTGAGAGAGTGTGTGTGGGACCCGCACCCCTGTGAGAGTCAGTGTGTGTGGAACCCGTATCCCAGTGAGAGTCAGTGTGTGTGGGACCCGTACCCCAGTGAGAGTCAGTGTGTGTGGGACCCGTTCCCCAGTGAGAGTCAGTGTGTGTGGAACCCGTGCCTCAGTGAGTGTCAGTCTGTGTTTGGATTGATTCAGGTTTATGGAGAGAGAATTAAACAAAGGGATTAGTTTGGAATTAGCTAAGGGTTGGAATCATCATAATGGGCCTAATAGCCTGCTCCTTCGATGGTTCTGCACAAATGTGAGCTTTTAGATGAAGGAAAGTGTGTCTGATTTTAGAGGGTCTGACAGGGTAGATGCTGAAAGGCTGTTTTCCCCTCCCACCGTCCCCGGCTGGAGAGTCTAGAACTGGGTGGGGTGCGGTCCCAGTCTCAGGATAAGGGGTCGGCCATTTGGGACTGAGATGAGGAGAAATGTCTTCACTCAGAAGGTTGTGAATCTTTGGAATTCTCTACCCGAGAGAGCTGTAGGTGCTCAGTTGTTGAGTCTATTCAAGACTACGATTGAGAGATTTTTGGGCACTGAGGGAATCAAGGGATTGGGTGAGAAAGGGGAGATGAGGTAGAAGATCAGCCATGATCTTATTGGAGGGGCTGAATGGCTTCCTCTAGCTCCTGTTCTTAGGCCTGCCTGGTGATTTGTTCAGTGAATGAATTGTGTGCATTCCTGCTCTGTCTAACATCCTGACCCTCACAGTGTGTTTGGTCTCCTAACAGCCTACGAGTGCCCTGAAAACAGTCACTATGAGGCCTGCGGGAGAGCCTGCGAGCCAACATGCCAAGACCCAGATGCTGTGACCCACTGCTCATTACCCTGCGTGGAGAGCTGCCAATGCGACACAGGGCATGTCCTAGTTGAGGGTAAGTGCGTGCCCTCGGCTGCCTGTGGTTGCACCCACCAGGGCCTCTACTACAAACCCAACGAGAGATTCTGGGCAGATGACAAGTGCCATGTCGAGTGCTTTTGTGACCCAGCCTTGAAGATGGTGGTGTGCGAGGAGAAGCAGTGTAAATCCAACGAGCTGTGTGCCACTGTTGACGGGGTTCGAGGTTGCATCCCAGCCAGCTATTCCACCTGCTCGGCCTCTGGGGACCCACACTACATCACCTTCGATGGGACCAGGTACAACTTCATGGGAACCTGCGTCTACAAGCTGTCAGTCCTGTGCTCGAAGGATGCTGATCTCACCCACTATGAGGTGCTCGTGCAGAACAATCACCGAGGCAGCAAGGCTGTCTCTTACACCAAGGTGGTGACCGTCAAGGTTTATCAGACCACTATTGTTCTCAGTGTGGCTGAACCACAGAGGATTCTGGTGAGTTTCCCCTTCAACTGCTCAGGACTGACGGGGATTCGCAGGCTGGTGCTCGGGTAACTTGGAGGGAAACAGTGAGGCAACTGGGAGCAGGAGAGAGAATTGATGAGGCTGATTACAAGCACCCTGTCCCTCAATCCCAATGACCCATTTTCTCCCCATATCCCTCAATCCCCACCTACCCAGCCTCTCCCCATATCCCTCAATCCCCACCTACCCAGCCTCTCCCCGTATCCCTCAATCCCAATGACCCATTTTCTCCCCATATCCCTCAATCCCAATGACCCATTTTCTCCCCATATCCCTCAATCCCCACCTACCCAGCCTCTCCCCATATCCCTCAATCCCCACCTACCCAGCCTCTCCCCGTATCCCTCAATCCCAATGACCCATTTTCTCCCCATATCCCTCAATCCCCACCTACCCAGCCTCTCCCCATATCCCTCAATCCCCACCTACCCAGCCTCTCCCCATATCCCTCAATCCCCACCTACCCAGCCTCTCCCTGTATCCCTCAATACCCACCTGCCCACATTTTCCCCATTACCCTCAATCCCAATGACCCACCTTCTCCCCGTATCCCTCAATCCCCACCTACCCAGCCTCTCCCCATATCCCTCAATCCCCACCGACCCACCTTCTCCCCATTACCCTCATTCCCAACGATCCACCTTCTCCCCATATCCCTCAATCCCACCCACCTTCTGCCCATATCTCTCAATCCCCACCTACCCAGCCTCTCCCCGGATCCCTCAATCCCCACCTACCCAGCCTCTCCCCGTATCCCTCAATCCCCACATGCCCACATTCTCCCCATTACCCTCAATCCCAATGACCGACCTTTGCCCCATTACCCTCAATCCCAATGACCCACCTTGTCCCCATATCCCTCAATCCCACCCACCTTCTCCCCATTACCCTCAATCCCAATGACCCACCTTGTCCCCATATCCCTCAATCCCACCCACCTTGTCCCCATATCCCTCAATCCCACCCACCTTCTCCCCATATCCCTCAATCCCACCCACCTTCTCCCCATATCTCTCAAACCCCACCTACCCAGCCTCTCCCCATATCCCCCAATCCCCACCTACTCACCTTCTCCCCAATCCCCTCATTCCCAACGGTCCACCTTCTGCCCGTATCCCTCAATACCCACCCACCCAACGTCTCCCCGTATCACTCAATACCCACCTGCCCACATTCTCCCCATTACCCTCAATCCCAATGATCCAGTTTATCCCCATATCCCTCAATCCCACCCACCCACCTTCTCCCCACAACCCTCAATCCCCACCTACCCATCATCTCCCTGTATCCCTCAATCCCCACCTTCTCCCCATAACCCTCAATCCCCAACTACCCACCTTCTCCCCATATCCCTCAATCCCCACCTTCTCCCCATATCCCTCAATCCCCAACTACCCACCTTCTCCCCATATCCCTCAATCCCCAACTACCCACCTTCTCCCCATATCCCTCAATCCCCACCTTCTCCCCATATCCCTCAATCCCCAACTACCCACCTTCTCCCCATATCCCTCAATCCCCACCTTCTCCCCATATCCCTCAATCCCCACCTCCCCACCTTCTCCCCATATCCCTCAATCCCCAACTACCCACCTTCTCCCCATATCCCTCAATCCCCACCTTCTCCCCATATCCCTCAATCCCCAACTACCCACCTTCTCCCCATATCCCTCATCCACACCTACCCCACTTCGCACCATTTTTAAAAATTAATTCATGAGATGTGGGTGTCGCTGGCTAGAACAACATTTATTGCCCATCCCTAATTGTCCTTGAGAAGGTGATGGTGAGCTGCCTTCTTGAATCGCTGCAGTCCATGTGGGGTTGGTGCACCCACAATGCTACTAGGAAGGGAGTTCCAGGATTTTGACCCAGCGACAGTGAAGGAACAGCAATATAGTTCCAAGTCAGGATGGTGTGTGACTTGGAGGGGTACTTGCAGGTGGTGGTGTTCCCATGCATCTGCTGCCCTTGTCCTTCTAGGTGGTAGAGGTCACGGGTTTGGAAGGTGCTGCCTAAGGAGACTTGGTGCGTTGCTGCGGTGCATATTGTACACTGTTGCCACTGTGTGTCGGTGGTGGAGGGAATGAATGTTTGTGGATGGAGTACCAATCAAGCGGGCTGCTTTGTCCTGGATGATGTCGAACTTCTTGAGTGTTGTTGGAGCTGCACCCATCCGGGCAAGCTAGATCGCACTGTCGATGACACCTTCCATCACTTTACTGATGATTGAGAGTAGACTGATGGGGTGGTAATTGGCTAGGTTGGACTTGTCCTGCTTTTGGTGTACAGGACATACAATTTTCCACATTGCCGGTTGGATGCCAGTGTTGTAGCTGGAACAGCTTTGTGAGGAGTGCGTCAAGTTCTGGAGCACAGGTCTTCAGTACTATTTACAGAATATTGTCAGGGCCCATAGCCTTTGCAGTATCTAGTGCCTTCAGTCGTTTCTTGATATCATGTGAAGTGAATCGAATTGGCTGAAGGCTGGCATCTGTGATGGTTGCAAATGCTTCAGCCTTATTTTTCACACAGATGCTCTGGGTTCCCCCATCATTGAGGATGGGGATATTTGTGGAGCCACCTGCTCCAGTTAGTTGTTTAATTGTCCATCACCATTCACGACTGGATGTGACAGGACTGCAGAGCTTGGATCTGATCCATTAGTTATGGGATCTCTTAGCTCTGTTTATTGCGTGCTGCTTATGCTGTTTGGCAAGCAAGTAGTCCTGTGTTGTAGCTTCACCAGGTCAACAACTCAATTTGAGGTATGCCTGGTGCTGCTCATGGCATGCCCTCCTGCACTCTTCATTGAACCAGGGTTGGCCCCCGGCTTGATGGTAATGGTAGAGTGGGGAATATGCCGGGCCATGAGTCTACAGATTGTGGTTGAGTACAATTCTATTGCTGCTGATAGTCCACAGTGCCTCATGGATGCCCAGTTTTGCTTTGCTAGATTTGTTCACTGGTCGTGTCACAAAACACGATAGAGGGTATCCTCAATGTGAAGACGGGACTGTGAGGTGGTCACTCCTACCAATACTGTCATGGACAGATGCATCTGCGGTAGGCAGATTGGTCAGGACAAGGTCAAGTACATTTTTCCCTGTTGTTGGTTCCTTCACCACCTGTCGCAGACCCAGTCTAGCAGCTATGTCCTTTCGGACTTGGCCAGCTTGATCAGTAGCGGTGCTACCGAGCCACTCTTGGTGAGGGACATTGAAGTCGCCCACCCAGAGTACATTCTGCGCCCTTGCCACCCTCAGTGCTTCCTCCATGTTCTGTTCAACATGGAGGAGTACTAACTTATCAGCTGAGGGAGGGGGGGGGGCAGCAGGTGGTAATCAGCAAGAGGTTTCTTTGCCCAAGTCTCATGGCATCAGGTCTATAAGCTGTGATTCGGTGAGTATGACTATGTCAGGCTGTTGCTTGACTGGTCTGTGGGACAGCTCTCCCACCAAGCCCCCAGATATTAGTATGGAGGAATTTGCAGGGTCGGCAGGGCTGGGTCTGCCGTTGTCATTTCCTGTGCCGAGGTCGATTCCGGGTGGTCTGTCCTGTTTTATTGGCTTTGTAGCGGTTACATACAACTGAGTGGCTTGCTAGGTCATTTCAGAGGGCATGTAAGAGTCAACCACATTGCTGTGGGTCTGGAGTCAGGTAGAGGCCAGACCAGGTGAGGACAGCAGATTTCCTTCCAGAAAGGACATTAGTGAACCAGATGGGTTTTTACAACAATCGACAATGGTTTCATGGCCATCATCAGACTAGTTTTTTTAATTCCAGATTTATTAACTGAATTCAAACCTTCTGTCGTGGTGGCACTCGAACCCATGTCCCCAGACAGAGCAATACACTGGCTCTCTGGGTTACTAGTCCGGAGACAATACCATTACACCACCGCCTCCCCTCAATCCCCACCTATCCAACTTCACCCCATATCCCTCAGTACCCACCTTCTCCCAATATCCCTCAATCCTACTGGCCCACCATCTGCCCATATCCCTCAATTCCACCTTCCGCATTCCAGGACAGTACTGAGGGAGTGTTGCACTGTCAAAGGGTCAGTACTGAGGGAGCGCCGGACTGTCGGAGGGTCAGTACTGAGGGAGCGCGGCACTGTTGGAGGGTCAGTGTTGAGGGAGCGCGGCACTGTTGGAGGGTCAGTGTTGAGGGAGTGCTGCACTGTCGGAGGGTCAGTGCTGAGGGAGTGCTGCATTGTCAGACGGTCAGTGCTGAGGGAGTGCTACACTGTCGGAGAGTCAGTACTGAGGGAGTGCTCCATTGTCGGACGGTCAGTACGAGGGAGCCCGACACTGTCAGAGGGTCAGTACTGAGGGAGTGCTGCACTGTTGGAGGGTCATTACTGAGGGAATGCTGCATTGTCAGAGGGTCAGTACTGAGGGAGTGCTACACTGTCAGAGGGTCAGTACTGAGGGAGCGCCGGAGGGTCAGTACTGAGGGAGCGCGGCACTGTTGGAGGGTCAGTACTGAGGGAGCGCCGGACTGTCGGAGGGTCAGTACTGAGGGAGCGCGGCACTGTTGGAGGGTCAGTACTGAGGGAGTGCTACACTGTCGGACAGTCAGTACTGAGGGAGTGCTACACTGTTGGAGGGTCAGTACTGAGGGAGTGCTACACTGTCGGAGACTCAGTACTGAGGGAGTGCTGCATTGTCAGAGGGTCAGTACTGAGGGAGCACTGTGCTTTCCGAGTTTTCGTCTTTCAGAGGAGGCATTAAACCAAGGACGCAGTCCGTGCCCTCAGGTAGGTGTAAAAGATTCCACGGCCATTATTTGGAAGGAGACCAGGGTGGGTGGGGGTGGAGTAAGTTCTCCCCAGTGTCCTGGGGCTAATATTTATATATAAACTGGTCATTATCACATTGTTATTTGTGGGATCTTGCTACATGCAGATTGGCTGCTGCGTTTCCTGCATTACAACAGTGAGTGGACTGTGAAACGTTCTGCGATGCCTAGAGTGGGTGAATGTTGCTGATGAAATATAGGTTCTTAACTGTTTTTTTTCCTCAGGTGAATGGCCTACTTTCTGCGCTCCCCTATTACTTTGACACTGACCGGATCTCCATCTACAGAAGTGGCTGGACAGCTGTGGTCCAGACAGACTTCGGCCTCAAGGTAACATTTGACTGGCAGAGTCACGTCACAGTCACGTTGCCCAGCACCTACTCGGGAGCTGTCTGTGGCCTCTGCGGCAACTATGATGGGAGCACCAATAACGATCTGCTGCTGCCCAGTGGCAAGGTAACTGTGGGTGCAGATAGCTTCGGAAACAGCTGGAAGGTGGCAGACGCGCCCGGCTGCGTCTCTGGCTGTGGACAGGCCTGCCCAGAGTGTGGCAAGAGCGACGCAGCCAAGTACAGCGAAGACAGGTTTTGTGGCATGATTCACAGCAAGTTGGGGCCCTTCCGGGACTGCTTCAAGGCCGTGGACCCCACCCGATTTTTCCAAGATTGCCTTTACGACCTCTGCCACTACCGGGGGCTAGGCAAAGCCCTCTGCGATGCCCTCAGTCTCTACACGGCCGCTTGTCAGGAGGCCGGGGCCAAAGTCTACCAGTGGAGAAGCGACAACTTTTGCCGTGAGTAGCTTCCACAGAATTGTTGGTTTTCTCAGAGGGTTTCCGTTGGGCGAAAGAGCTTCAGAGTCGGGTATAATGACACAGATATTTCCAGCACAGAAACAGGCCATTCGTCCCAACAGGCGCATACCGGTGTTAATGCTCCACAGGAGCCTTTCCCCATCCCTACTCCATCTCACGTTAACAGTTTGGATTTAGATTGTGCCTTTTAATGCAGTAAATCATTTCAAAAGTGCTTCAGAGCAGCAATTATCCAACGTAATTTGACACTGAGCCACAAAAGCAGAAACTCGGACAGGATTTGGTCAAAGTGGTTGGTTTTAAAGAGCGTCTCAAAGGAGGAGAGGGAGCAAAGCGGAGTGGGTTATGGAGGGAATTCCAGAGCTTAGGGCCCAGGCAGGGAAGGCATAGCCGCCAATGGTGGAGCAATGGGAATCGGGGGATGTACGAGAGGCAGGAATTAGAGGAATGCAGAGATCTCGAAGGGTTGGACAATTCTGGCCTCTCGGCCATCCCCCGATTCCCATCGTTCCACCATTGGCGGCTGTGCCTTCGGCTGCCTGGGCCCTAAGCTCCAGAATTCCCTCCCTAAACCTCTCCGCCTCTCTCTCTCCTCCTTTAAGACATTCCTTAAAACCGACCTCTTTGACTGAGCTTTTGGCTGCCTATCCTAATATCTCATGTGGCTTGGTGTCAAATTTTGTCCAATGTACCCTCCTGTGAAGTGCCTTGTGACATTTTGCTCCATTTGGGGGAGGCGCTGATGTAGTGGTATTGTCACTGGACTAGTAACCAGAGACCCAGGGTATTGCTCTGTCTGGGGACATGGGTTCGAATCCCACCACAGCAGAAGGTGGAATTTGAATTTAATTAATAAATCTGGAATTAAAAGCTATTCTGATGATAGCCATGAAACCATTGTTGATTGGTGTAAAAATCCATCTGGTTCACTAATGTCCTTTAGGGAAGGAAATCTGCTGTCCTTATCTGGTCTGGCCTACATGTGACTCCAGACCCACAGCAATGTGATTGACTCTTACAGACCCTCTGAAATGGCCTAGCAAGCCACTCAGTTGTATCTAACCGCTACGAAGTCAATAAAACAGAATGAAACCGGACGAGCCACCTGGCATCGACCTAGGCACCGGAAACAACAACGGCAAACCCAGCACTGTCAACCCTGCAAAGTCCTCCTTAATAACATCTGGGGGCTTGTGCCAAAGTTGGGAGAGCTGTCCCACAGACTAGTCAAACAACAGCCTGACATAGTCATACTCACCAAATCATACCTGACAGAGAATGTCCCAGACACTGTCATCACCATCCCCGGGTGTATCCTGTCCCACCGGGAGGACAGATCCACCAGAGGTGGTGGCACTGTGCTGTACAGTCAGGAGGGGATTGCCCTGGGAGTTCTCAACATCGACTCCGGACCCCATGAAGTCTCATGGCATCAGGTCAAACATGGGCAAGGAAACTTCTTGCTGATTACCACCTACCGCCCTCCCTCAGCTGATAAGTCAGTACTCCTCCATGTTGAACACCACTTGGGGCAAGCACTGAGGGTGGCAAGGGCGCAGAATGTACTCTGGGTGGGGAACTTCAATGTCCATCATCAAGAGTGGCTCGGTAGCACCACTACTGACCGAGCTGGCCGAGTCCTAAAGGACATATCTGCCAGACTGGGTATTCGGCAGGTGGTGAGGGAACCAACAAGAGGGAAAAACGACTTGACCTCGTCCTCACCAATCTGCCTGCCGCAGATGCATCTGTCCATGACAGTATTGTTAGGAGTGACCACCACATAGTCATTGTAGAGATGAAGTCCCGCCTTCACATTGAGGATACCCTCCATCGTGTTGTGTGGTGTTACCATCGTGCTAAATGGGATAAACTTCAAACAAATCTAGCAATGCAATACTGGGCATCCATGAGGCGCTGTGGGTCATCACCAGTAGCAGAATTGTACTCAACCACAATCTGTAACCTCATGGCCCAGTATATCCTCCACTCTACCATTACCATCAAACCAGGAGACCAACCCTAGTTCAATGAAGAGTGCAGGAGGGCATGCCAGGAGCAGCACCAGGCATACCTCAAAATGAGGTGTAAACCTGGTGAAGCTCCAACACAGGACTATTTGCGTGCCAAACTTCATAAGCATCATGCGATAGACAGAACTAAGCGATCCCATAACCAATGGATCAAATCTAAGCTCTGCAGTCCTGCCACATCCAGCCGTGAATGGTGGTGGACAATTAAACAACTAACTGGAGGAGGTGGCTCCACAAATATCCCCATCCTCAATGAGGGGGGAGCCCAGTAGATCAGTGCGAAAGAAAAGGCTGAAGCATTTTCAACAATCTTCAGCCAGAAGTGCCAAGTTGATGATCCATCTCGGCCTCCTCCTGAAGATCCCAGCATCACAGATGCCAGACTTCAGCCAATTCGATTCACGCCACATGATATCAGGAAACGACTGAAGGGACTGGATACTGCAAAGTCTATGGGCTCTAACAATATTCCGGCAATAGTACTGAAGACCTGTGCTCCAGAACTTGCTGCGCCCCAAGCCAAGCTGTTCCAGTACAGCAACAACACTGGCATTTACCCCGCAATGTGGAAAATTGCCCAGGTATGTCCTGTCCACAAAAAGCAGGACAAGTCCAACCCGGACAATTACCGCCCCATCAGACTATTCTCAATCATCAGTAAAATGATGGAAGGTGTCATCAACAGTTCCATTAAGTGGCACTTGCTTCGCAATAACCTGCTCAGAGACGCTCAGTTTGGGTTCCGCCAGGGCCACTCAGCTCCTGACCTCATTACAGCCTTGGTTCAAACATGGACAAAAGAGCTGAACTCAAGAGGTGAGGTGAGATTGACTGCCCTTGACATCAAGGCAGCATTTGACCGAGTATGACATCAAGGAGCCCTAGCAAAACTGAAGTCAATGGGAATCAGGAGGAAGAATCTCTGCTGGTTGGAGTCATACCTAGCGCAAAGGAAGATGGTTGTTGCAGGTCAATCATCTCAGCTCCAGGACATCACTGCAGCAGTTCCTCAGGGTAATGTCCTGGGCCCAACCATCTTCAGCTGCTTCATCAATGACCTTCCTTCAATCATAAGGTTAGAAGTGGGGATGTTCGCTGATGATTGCACAATGTGCAGCACCATTCGTGACTCCTCAGAAACTGAAGCAGTCCGTGTAGAAATGCAGCAAGACCTGGACAATGTCCAGGCTTGGGCTGATGAGTGACAAGTAACATTCATGCCACACAAGTGCAAGGCAATGGCCATCTCCAACAAGAGAGAATCTAACCATCTCCCCTTGACATTCAATGGCATTACGATCACTGAATGCCCCCACTGTGAACATCCTTGGGGTTACCATTGACCAGAAACTGAACTGGAGTAGCCATATAAATACCGTGGCCACAAAAGCAGGTCAGAGGCTCGGAATCCTGCAGTGAGTAACTAACCTCCTGACTCGCCAAAGCCTGTCCACCATCTACAAGGCACAAGTCAGGAGTGTGAAGGAATACTCTCCACTTGCCTGGATGGGTGCAGCTCGACATCATCCAGGACTAAGCAGCCCGCTTGATTGGCACCCCATTCACAAACATTCACTCCCTCCACCACCAATGCACAGTGGCAGCAGTGCGTACCATCTACAAGATGCACTGCAGCAATGCACCAAGGTACGTTAGACAGCAACTTCCAAACCCGTGAGCTCTACCAACTGGAAAGACAAGGGCAGCAAATGCATGGGAACACCACACCTGCAAGTTCCGCTCCAAGTCACACACCATCCTGACATGGAACTATATCACAGTTCCTTTATTGTCGCTGGGTCAAAATCTTGGAACTCCCTTCCTAACAGCACTGTGGGTGTACCTATCTCACATGGGCTGCAGCAGTTCAACAAGGCAGCTCACCACCACCTTCTCAAGGGCAACTATGGATGGGCAATAATTAAAGGCGCCATATAAATGCAAGTTATTGGAATCGCTGTTCCTTCATCATCATTGAAATTCTGGAACGCCCGATATTCACCACAGGAACTGCAGCATTTACACCAGTAGGCCCGACGCTATCTTCTCCAGGGGCAACTTGGGATGAGTGGTGATTGGCTGCTTTGCCAATGATGCCCACATCCCTTGAATTAATTGAAATATACCCTTGTCTCCAAGCAGCATCCATGGGATCCTACACCAGGCTGACCCAGTGCTATTGCCTTGAGTTCGTGAACGCAGGGCTTGTCGATCAGCTCTGTGGGTGAACAATGAGACATCCTGCTTGTCAGATATTTTTGCGGACTCTTCTTGTGCCTCCAGCAGTGAACTCACTGGATGTGTGGCAGCAGCTGGCCAATCTACAAGGGTTGTCCTGCAATTACACAAATGGAAGGTTGGAGGTGGGTGGTCATGTGACAATGTCTTGCGTCCAGCCCTAACTGCAGGCACTCACTCATTTGTCCGGGCTCTCTCCCCTGAGCCAGAACATCATCTGATCTAGCCTCCACTCCAGAGAGTTGATCCAGTACTGAGGGAGCGCCACACTGTGGGAGAGTCAGTACTGAGGGAACACCGCACTGTGGGAGGGTCGGGACTGAGGGAGTACCACACTGTCGGAGGGTTAGCACTGAGGGATTGCTGCGCTGTCGGAGGGTTAGCACTGAGGGATTGCTGCGCTGTCGGAGGGTCAGTTTTGAGGGAGTACCACACTGTCGGAGGGTCAGCACTGAGGGAGTGCTGTGCTGTCGGAGGGTCAGTACTGAGGGAGTGCTGTGCTTTCGGAGGGTCAGTACTGCGGGAGTGCCACACTGTCGGAGGGTCAGTACTGAGGGAGTGCTGTGCTGTCGGAGGGTCAGTACTGAGGGAGTGCCACACTGTCGGAGGGTCAGCACTGAGGGAGCGCCGCACTGTCGGAAGGTCAGCACTGAGGGAGCGCTGCACCGTAGGAGGGTCAGAACTGAGATGGCGCCGCACAGTCGGTGGGTCACGACTGAGAGAGTGCCGCACTGTTGGAGGTGTTGTCTTTGAGATGAGTCCTTAATCTGAGGATCTGATTGTTGTCTCCCCTCTCAGGTGGGTGTGAAAGATCCCACATCCACTATTTGGGAGTTCTCCCCGGTGTCCTGGGGCCAATATTTATCCCTCAACGAACATCACTGAAAAAAGGTCACCAACTCATTGCTGTATGTGGGCTCTTGCTGTGCATGAAATGACTGCTGTGTTTCCTACAAGTAACGACACTTCCTAAAAAACGTACTTGATTTGCTGTGAAGCACTCTGGAACATCCTGAGGGGGTGAAAGGCGCTGGAGAAATGGGAGTTCCTGTCTTTAAAATTGCAAAGTACTGGGACAATTGTGTTGAATTTTAATGCTTACTACCAATGCAGACTGAAGAGAATTTTTCCTCTGTGTTTGACTTTGTTTGAAGAGTGTGTGCATCTTGTGTTATGTCAGGATTTTTTCTAACCTTCCTGTCATTCACTCTCTGGCAGCTGCTGATTGTCCAAAGAATGCCTTTTACGAACTGTGTGGCTCTGGCTGTCCAGCCACGTGCTATAGTTTGACCGCTCCAGATGGCTGTCAGACCCCTTGCAAGGAGAGCTGCCAGTGCGACGATGGCTTCATCCTCAGCGGCGACCAGTGCCTCCCTCTGTCTGAGTGCGGCTGCGTGTACAATGGGGGCTACCGTAAGAAAGGGGAGGTCTTCTACCCCAGCGGCCTTTGCAAGGAGAGGTGTACGTGTCTGGGTGATGGAGAGTTGCAGTGTGTCGCCTCCACTTGTGGGGCAGGAGAAGTTTGCAAAGTGGCCAACGGGGTCCAGGGCTGCCACCCCGCCAGCTATGGCAAGTGCGTGGCATCCGGGGACCCACACTACATCTCCTTCGACGGGCGGAGGTTCGATTTCCAAGGCACCTGCACCTACATCTTGTCCAAGGTGGTGACGCCAGGTGGTAGCCTGGTGGATTTCAATGTGTCAGTGGAGAATGTGAAATGGGGCAACGGGAAAGTGGCTGTAACACGGTTGGTTGTAGTGGATGTCTACGGCCATCGCTTCACATTGGAGCAAGGGGTGAAGTGGAAAGTCCAGGTGAGTCTTTTGGAGGGGGGAGTTTGTCAGTCATCACCTCCGGACTTGTCTATTTCAAGGCCGGACTCCCACATTCCATCCTCTGTAAACATCAACTCATCCAAACTTCTGCTGCCCTGTATCCTAACTCACGCCAGTCCTGTTCATCCATCACTCCCCACTGCTTGCTGACCGACACTGGCTCCCTGTCCAAAAACACCTCCTTTTTTAAAATTCTGCTCTGCCTGTTCAAATCCCTCCTTGGCCTCGCCCCATCCTACCTCCCTACCCCTGTAATATCCTCCGAGATCTCTGTGCTCCTCCAATTCCAGCCTCTCACCCATCCCCCAATTCCCATTGCTCCACCATCGGTGGCCGTGTTTTCAGCTGCCTGGGCCCTAAGCTCTGGAATTCCCTCTCTCCTCCTTTAAGAAGCTCCTTAAACCGACCTCTTTGACTAAGTTTTTGGTCACCTGTCCCGAATATCTCCTTATGTGGCTCAGAGTTATATTCTGTCTGATTTATACTCCCGTGAAGCACTTTGGGCACATTTTACTACATTAAAGACGTTACATCAATGCATGTAGTTGTTGTTTATGTATCTTCACGCTCTTCCCTTGGAAAGCAGTGTGAGGTAACGGAAGGATATGCAAACTGGTTAAACTGTCAACATTCCTTCCATGGCCATGACCGTGTCTATCCCAGTCGACAGTGATGGTGAGGCAGGGGAGGGGTGGCGGGCGGGGGGGCGTAATTCTGTCCTATACAGGCATGGGGAGGATGGTTTTATGGGCGATGCGATGAAGAGGGTAGGGGAGGGACCACCCACCCCACCAGACTCAAGCATCCTACTGGATGGTAGACCTGGAATTCCAAGACTCAGCTCGCCAGGACTGTCCGGAGTGGGGTTTGAACCTTCAAATTTCGAGCACCTAGGCAAGGAACGCTATCCTCCACCAGAGCTAATGTGCAAAGGGAACGCTACTGTACGGTGGTGATTGGTGCGAGATGAGAGGAAGGGGAGGCATGAGGAATGGTAATTTGAATGAGCTACATTGGCCAGTAATCACCCATATCCTAAATTTTTCCCCTTTAAGTACTGATCCAATTCCCCTTTTGAAAGTTACTATTGAAACTGCTTCCACTGTCCTTTCAGGCAGCGCATTCCAGATCACAGCAAGTCACTGCATCAAAAAAATTCTCCTCATCTCCCGCTCCGGTTCTTTTACCGATTACCTTCAATCTGTGTCCCTCTGGTTACCGCTCCTCCTGCCACTGTAAACAGTTTCTCCTTATTTACTCCACCAAAACCCCTCATGATTTTGAACACCTTGATTAAATTTTTCTTGTGCCATCTGCTTACTTGGTCCCCTTGTTTCCTCAGGTTGATGGAGAACTGTTTAACCTGCCCTTCCAGCTACGCTGTGAGAGAGTAAAAGTAACTCAAGAAGGGAACAAGATTGTTTTGCGGACGGAGTTCGGTCTACAGGTGATGTACGACACTGTGTATTATGTGGCAGTGGTGGTCCCCAGCACCTACAAGGGCAAACTGGGAGGCCTGTGCGGAAACTACAACGATGAAAAGACGGACGACTTCACCCTCCCCGGTGGGAAGACGACCACTGATGTGACGGAATTTGGCTCAAACTGGAAGGTCTTTGTCAAAGGGGCACAGTGTAATGATGGCTGCGGGAACGAGTGCCCGAGGTGTGATGCGGCTAAGAAATCCTTGTTCAGCAAGGAGAAAGCGTGTGGCCTCATCAAGGCTGCCAAAGGGCCATTTGCCACATGTGCCAAGGTGGTGAGCCCTGACCAGTTCTTTGACAACTGCTTGTACGACCTGTGTGAGGCAAATGGACAGCCTGAGGTACTCTGTGACAGCCTCCAAGCCTACACCATTGCCTGCCAGGCTGCTGGGGTTCAGATCCAATCCTGGAGAAACAAGGACTTCTGTCGTAAGTATCAGATCGGTCAGGAAAAAAAAGCTCCTGTCAAACCAACGTCACAACTTAGTTCCCCAGTTACTCGTAGCCCCCACCCCAGTCCTACCAACTATGACCTGAATGAGCAGCCTCTCACCAGCTTCCCCAACCCACTCAAACGTGGGGACTCCAGGGAACTGCTAACAGCCTCAACATTGGCTTTCCGTTCACTCTGAGTCCAGGTAGAGAATGTGCATCACAGCTCAGTCCAGTCTTCTGCTTAGGGCAAACAGAGCAGGAGACAATGGAAGTCGGTGCGCAAAATTGGCTGCTTCCTTCTTCCCCACCAGGCCCGGCACTCTCATTCCCTCCCCAACACAAAGGGGTACTGAGGCTAGTTCTAAAGCCCAGGCTAAGTTAACTCAGCACATGGGCAAGGGGTGCTGAGTCAAGCTGACATTTTCAAAAGGCATTCGATAAGGTGCCACATAAAAGATTAATAGGCAAGATAAGGGTTCATGGTGTTGAGGCTAATATATTAGTGTGGATAGAGGATTGGTTAACACACAGAAAGCAGAGAGTGGGCATAAATGGGGCATTTTCAAGTTGGCAGGCAGTGAATAGTGGGATGCTGCAAGGACCAGTGCTGAGGCCTCAGCTATTTACACTCTATATTAATAACTTGGATGAAGAGACAGAGAGTAATGTATCTAAGTTTGCTGATGGTGCAAAGCTCAGTGAAAAGGTAAGCTATGGATGTAGAGAGGTTGCAAAGAGTTATAGACAGGTTAAGTGAGTCGACAAATGGAGTATAATATAGGGAAGTGTGAAGTTGTTCACTTTGGTCGTTAAAATAGAAAAGCAGAATATTTTTAAAAGGTGTGAAACTGGTAAGTGTTGATGTTCAGAGAGACTTGGGGGTACACATACAAGGAACACTCAAAGTTAACATGCAAGTGCAGCAGGCTATTCGGAAGGCAAGTGGCATGTTGGCCTTTATGGCAAGGGGATTGGAGTACAGGAATAAAAAAGTCTTACTAAAATTGTACATGGCTTTGGTGAGACTGCATCTGGAATACTGTGTTCAGTTTCAGTCTTCATATTTAAGATAGGATAGACTTGTACTGGAGGCAGTGCAGTGAAGATTTACTGAATTGGTCTATGGGATGAGAGGCTGAGTAAATTGGGCCTATATTCTCTGGAGTTCTGAAGAATGAGAGGTGATCTAATTGAGACATACAAGATTGTGAAAGGGTTTGATAGGGTAGAAGCTGAGAGATTGTTCACACAGGTCGGGGAATCTAGAACACGGGGACACAGTCTCAGGATAAGGGGTCAATCATTCAGGACTGAGATGAGGAGAAATTACTTCACTCAAAGGGTTGTGAACCTTTGGAATTCTCTACCCTAGAGGGTTGTGGATGCTCCATCATTGAAACATTTAAGGCTGGGATAAATAGATTTGCAGTCTTGCAGGGAATCAAGGGTTATGGGCAGTGGGCAGGAAATTGGAATTGAAGCCCAAGATCAGCCATGATCATATTGAATTGTGCAGCAGGCTTGATGGGCTTATGGTCTACTCCTGCTCCTATTTCTTGTGTTCTTGTGACAGAAATCGATACGACATGTTGGTCCATGTCTTGCTGCAGAGTTAATGTTCACCCCATAGCAAGAGATGTTGCTTTAGGAAAGGAGTCTACTGCACCCAACAAGGGCATCTCCTGAACTGATGATCACCACCTTCCCCTCATATCCCTCAACTCTACCTACCTACCCCCCATCCCTCAATCCCCACCATCTCCCTCAATACCCACCTACCCACCTTCTCCCCATATCCCTCAAATCCCACCTACCTACCTTCTCCCCATATCCCTCAATCTCACCGACTGATCTTCTCCCCATATCCCTCAATCCCCACCTTCTCTCCATATTCCTCAATCTCACCCACCCACCTTCTCCCCATATACCTCAATCTCACCCACCCAACTTCTCCCCATATCCCTCAATCCCCACCTTCTCTCCATATTCCTCAATCTCACCCACCCACCTTCTCCCCATATACCTCAATCTCACCCACCCAACTTCTCCCCATATCCCTCAATCCCCACCTTCTCTCCATATTCCTCAATCTCACCCACCCACCTTCTCCCCATATACCTCAATCTCACCCACCCAACTTCTCCCCATATCCCTCAATCCCCATCTTCTCCCCATATCACTCATCCCCAGGTTCCCACCTGCTCTCCATATCACTCAATCACTTCTCCCCCCAGAAACACATCTCATTGACAATGTCCGCATCACTGCTGTTTCCCTACATTATTCCAGGACTCAATTCCCGCTGACCTCCTTTCTCGTTGCCATCTTCCTGTATTTTTCACCAGTTGCTGTGGGATTCCAGCCTTGTATCTGCACATTTCCATTCAGCAGTGAAAACTCAGCCTATCTTTGAAAAGCTTCCTACATCACGTTTCCTGCTTTCTTCTCCTCTTGGCAGCTCTCTCCTGTCCAGCCAACAGCCACTATGAGCTCTGTGCCGATACCTGCGAAGATACCTGTGCTGAAATCATCACTCCAGGCGACTGTGATGACACATGCTCCGAGGGCTGTCAGTGCGATGCTGGTTATGTCTTCAGTGGCAATGAGTGTGTTCCCCTGGAAACCTGTGGCTGCGTTTATCAGGGGAGATACTTCAAGGTACCTCTGTCTACCTTTTCAATACTGAGAATTGCAGTGTTAGTACACCAGTGTAACAGTGTAGAGGCAGCTTTACTCTGTATCTATCCACGTTTTTCTTTTCTTTTCTAACCCGCTTTTTTTATTGGGACAGTGTAGAGGGAGCTTTCCTCTGCATCTAATCCTGTGCTGTACCTGTCCTGGGAGTGTTTGATGGGGACACTGTAGAGGGAGCTTTACTCTGTATCTAACCCCCGTACTGTACCTGTCCTGGGAGTGTTTGATGGGGACAGTGTAAAGGGAGCTTTACTCTGTATCTAACCCCCGTACTGTACCTGTCCTGGGAGTGATTGATGGGACAGTGTAGAGGGAGCTTTACTCTGTATCTAACCCCCGTGCTGTCCTTGTCCTGGGAGTGTTTGATGGGGACAGTGTAGAGGGAGCTTTACTCTGTATCTAACCCCCGTGCTGTACCTGTCCTGGGAGTGTTTGATGGGGACAGTGTAGAGGGAGCTTTACTCTGTATCTCACCCCCCTGCTGTACCTGTCCTGGGGAGTGTTTGATAGGGACAGTGTCGAGGGAGCTTTACTCTGTATCTAACCATTTTGTTTTGCTTTTAATCGTTTTATTTCTTGGAGGGTCTTGGAGAGGGAGCGGAGGGAGATTTACTGGAATGGTCCCAGGGATGAGGGACTTCAGTTAATGTGGAGAGACTGGGAGAAGCTGGGATTGTTCTCCTTAGAGCAGAGAAGGTTAAGGGGGAGATTTAATCGAGGCGCTCAAAATCATGAGGGGTTTTCGATGGAGTAAATGAGGAGAAACTGTTCCCAGTGGCAGTAGGGTCGGTAACCGGAGGGACACAGATTGAGGATAATCGGTAAATGAACCAGAGGTGGTGGGGGGGGAGGGGAGAGAAGAGGAGAATGTTTTTGACGCAGTGAGTTGTTGTGATCTGGAACGCGCTGCCTGAAAGGGCGGTGGAAGCAGATTCAATAGTAACTTTCAAAAGGGGGAATTGGAGAAATACTTAGTCAAAGAGAGATACAGCACTGAAACAGGCCCTTCGGCCCAACAAGTGCATGCCGACCATCAACCACCCATTTATACTAATCCCATTTCTCTCTCTCATGCCCACCTTCCCTCAATTCTCATACCACCTACCTACAATAGGGGCAATTTACAATGGCCAATTTACCTGTCAACCTGCAAGTCTTTGGCATGTGGGAGGAAACCAGAGCACCCGGAGGAAAGACATGTGGTCACTTGCAAACTCCGCACTGGCAGTACCCACAACCGAACCCAGGTCGCTGGAGCTGCGAGGCTGCGGTGCTAACCACTGTGCCACCCTTGATAGATAAAAACTTGCAGATTTATGGGGAAAGAGCAGGGGGTGAGTAGGACTAATTGGATAGCTCTTTCAAAGAGTCGGCACAGGCACGAAGGGCTGAATGGCCTCCTCCTGTGCTATATGATTCTGTGATTCTCCTGAATTTTATCTGATAATGTATCTTGGAGAGTGGTAGGACTGGAAGAGGTTAGAGATAGGGAGGTGAGAGACCATCCATTTTTTTGTGTGTAAAATAATATAAAAACATATCTATACTAAAGAGCACTGTGCACAGTTCCGGTCTCCATATACCTTGGTTAGAGCACACTCGGAGCACTGTGCACAGTTCCAGTCTCCATGTACCTTGGTTAGAGCACACTTGGAGCACTGTGCACAGTTCCAGTCTCCATGTACCTTGGTTAGACCACACTTGGAGCACTGTGCACAGTTCCGGTCTCCATATACCTTGGTTCGAGCACACTCGGAGCACTGTGCACAGTTCCAGTCTCCATGTACCTTGGTTAGAGCACACTTGGAGCACTGTGCACAGTTCCAGTCTCCATGTACCTTGGTTAGACCACACTTGGAGCACTGTGCACAGTTCCGGTCTCCATATACCTTGGTTAGAGCACACTTGGAGCACTGTGCACAGTTCCGGTCTCCATATACCTTGGTTAGAGCACACTCGGAGCACTGTGCACAGTTCCAGTCTCCATATACCTTGGTTCGAGCACACTCGGAGCACTGTGCACGGTTCCGGTCTCCATATACCTTGGTTAGAGCACACTTGGAGCACTGTGCACAGTTCCGGTCTCCATATACCTTGGTTAGAGCACACTTGGAGCACTGTGCACAGTTCCAGTCTCAATATACCATGGTTAGACCACACTCAGAACACTGTGCACAGTTCCGGTCTCCATATACCTTGGTTAGAGCACACTTGGAGCACTGTGTACAGTTCCAGTCTCTATATACCTTGGTTAGAACACACTTGGAGCACTGTGCACAGTTCCGGTCTCCATATACCTTGGTGAGAGCACACTTGGAGCACTGTGTACAGTTCCAGTCTCTATATACCTTGGTTAGAGCACACTCGGAGCACTGTGCACAGTTCCGGTCTCCATATACCTTGGTTAGAGCACACTCGGAGCACTGTGCACAGTTCCAGTCTCAATATACCACGGTTAGACCACACTCAGAACACTGTGCACAGTTACAGTCTTCAGATACCTTGGTTAGACCACACTTGGAGCACGGTGCACCGTTCCAATCTCCATATTATAAAAATGGGTATAGAGTCACTGCAGAAGGTGTAAAAAAATCACAATGGTGATCCCAGAACTGAGATGTAATAACTATCAGGAAAGAGTGAACAGGCCAGGGCTCTTTTCTCTGGAAAACAGAAGACTGAGGGGAGACCTGATAGAGGTCTTTAAAATGATGAAGTAGTTTCAATAGCGTAGACGTAGAGAAGATGTTTCCACGTCTGGAGGGTGCGGGGGGAGACCAGAACTAGGGGCCATCAATATAAGATAGTAACTAATAAATCCAATGGGGAATTCCGGAGAAACTTCTTTTCCCAGAGAGTGGTGAGAATGTGGAACTCGCTCCCACAGGGAGTGGTTGAGGTGAATAGATGGAGGGGGGTGGGGGGTGGGAGGAGGCTCATGTGGAGCAGAAACACCAGCATGGAGCAGATGGGCTGAATGGCCTGTTTCTGCAATGTGGTTTTGATGCACTCTTACAGATGTGTTCTCTGTTGCTTGCAGGCGAATGAGATCATTTTCACGCAGGATTGCATGGAGAAGTGCACGTGCTTTCCTACAGGTGCGGTGCAGTGCGAGAAGGTCGGCTGCTCAGCCAATGAGGTGTGCCAGCTGAGGAATGGGGTGCGAGGCTGTTACATAACAGAGGGCGTCTGCTCGGTCAAGGAGGGCCAACAGTTTGCCACCTTCGATGGCACGGCTGGTCAGATCCAGGCACCGGGCACGTATGAGCTGGTCTCAGTCTGTGATGAGAGCTCAGCAGTCTGGTTCCGGGCACTCGTGGAGTTCAGGACCTGCTGCAAGCATGGGAAGCTGGGTGGCGCAGCCGTCTACATGTATTTCGAGGGAGCCTTCATTGCTGTGACCGAGGAGAAGAGCATCTGGGTAAGAAGCAAAGAGCCCTGGGACTCGACGGGCTCCAGCTCACATTCCACCATGCCAATAGATCTGTAAATGTGCTGGTCCCCATGTTTACAGAAATACCTCTCTCTAGCAGAGAACGCTGAGTGAACCCTGTGGTGGCCAGGACCCCCATTCCCCCTGCGGTGGCCAGGACCCCCATTCCCCCTGCGGTGACCAGGACCCCCATTCCTGAGACACTCTGGTCAGAGAAACTGGTGTGTGTTCATCTCCTGCTGTCTGTGAGGCTCAGTCGCTCCCCGGGGGCATGGGGAGTGGTCACCTGCTCTGTGTATCGGGGCCTCGGTTCCTCCCGGGTCAGAGGGGAGGGGGGGTCCTGTTCTGTGTGTTTGGGGGCTCAGTCGTTCAGGGGTCTCCTGCTCTGAACGTGGAGGCTCAGTCCCTCCCCGGGGGTCTCCTGCTCTGAATAAGGGGGCTCAGTCCGTTGCTGGGGGTTTCCTGCTCTGTGTTGGTGATTCAGTCCCTCCCCGAGAGGGGACTGCCCCTCTGTGTTGGTGGCAGGGGGTCGGGGTTCTCAGTAATGTAAGTATATTATGTCAGACTCCCAGTGATCAAAGCAGAAAGCTGGATTCCAGGCTAACAGAGTAACAATTGACTGCTGATTGATGTAGATGGATTGGTTGGTTCCAGGAAGGGATGAGGTTATTGGATGGATGATTAGGTGGGTGAATGTTGTGCTGCACAAGGACCTGTGACAGATTATTCCTGGTCTGTAACACTGCCTTTTCCTGACCCAGGTGAACGGACGTCAACTGAAACAAAACCAACTCCCATTCAAAGCTACCTCCAAAGTGAGCATCAGGATTGACTTGGGTGCAGTGATTGTGGAACACACTGCCAAGCTCCAGGTGTCGTTCCGTGGATTTGGAGATCTCATGGTGACTGTAGCCGGCACATTTAGCAACCAACTGTGTGGTGCCTGCGGCAACTTCGATGGCAGCACTAATGGCGAGCTGAGGATGCCCAATGGGAAGGTCACTACTGACATCCAGCAGTTCTTCAGGGCATGGCTGGCAAAGGAGTTCTCCAGCTGGTGAGTCTCCCCATTAGAATGTCTGCCTGTACCAAGCTGGTACTCTGTCTCTCTGTCCCTCTCGGCCCCTCCGTCTCTCTAAACATGAAGCTCATGGAATTGGAGGTAACTTATTGACCTGGTGAGGAGATTGGCTGAGTGGAGGGAGACCGAAATCAGAATAATGGGCAGGTCCTCTAATTGGCAGGATGTGACTAGTGATGTCCCGCAAGGATCTGTGTCGAGACCTCAACTATTTACCATATTCATTAACTTAATGACGGGACAGAAAGCTACAATTCCCAAATTTGTCAATGATGCAAAGGTAGGAGGCATTGTAAGCAGTGTAGATGGAAGCACAAAATTACAAAAGAGATCTTGGCTGATCATAAGGGATGGGATCAGTACATTCGTAAGGGAGGATCTCAGATCGAAAGAACAAAATGTGGAATCTGTTTGGGCGGAGCTAAGAAACAGCAAGGGGCAGCAAACATTGGGAGAAGTTGTTTATAGGCCACCAAACATTAGTGATAGAGTGGGGCATGGTATTAATCAGCAGATTAGAGAAGTATGTGGCATGGGTAATACAGTAATCATGGGTGACCTTCATCTGCATATAGACTGGGTAAATCTAATGAGCACTAATGCTGTGAATGACGCGTTTCTGGAGTGTGCTTGGGTTTTCCAGAGCAGTATGTTGAGGAACTGACTAGAAAAAAGGCTATTTTAGATCTAGTATTATGTAATGAGAAAGGGTCAATTATAATCTTGTTATAAAGGAATCTTTAGGAATGAATGACCATAATATGATAGAATTTTACATTATGTTTGAAAGTGAGGTAGTTCAATCTGAAGCCCGGGTGTTAAATTTGATCAAAGGAAATTATGAAGGTATGAGGGGCAAATTGGCTGAGGTGGATTGGGAAAATACATTAAAATGTATGGCAGTGCATAGGCAATGGATAGTCTTTAAAGAAATATTACATAGTTTACAGCAACTATACATTCTTTCAAGGCACAAAACCCCCAGACGTAAAGGAAGTCAACCCTGGATAACAATGGAAGTTAGGGATTGTCGAAGATTAAAAGAAAAGTTCTATAAAGTTGCCAGAAATAGAGTAAACCTGAAGATTGGGAGGATTTTAGAATACAGCAAAGGAGGACCAAGAAACTGATAAAGAAAGGGAGAATAGAATATGAATGTAAACTAGCAAAAAACATAAAACGGACTGCAAAAGCTTCTATAGGTACCTAAAAAGGAAACGTTTAGCTAAGACAAATGTGGGTCCATTACAGGAAGAGTCAGGAGAATTTATAATGGGCAATAGAGAAATGAGAGAAGCTAAATGATTACTTTGTGTTTGTCTTCACTGAGGAAGATACAAGAAATCTTCCAGAATGAGAGATTCAGGAGAATGAGGAATTGAAGGAAATTAGTATTAGTAAGAAGGTTGTATTGGAGAAATTAATGGGACTGAAGGTTGATAAGTCCCCAGGACCTGATATTCTACATCCCAGAGTGTTGAAAGAGGTAGCTATGGAGATAGTGGATACATTGGTGATCATCTTCCCAAATTCTATAGATTCTGGAATGGTTCCTGCAGATTGGAAGGTCGCAAATGTCACCCCACTATTTAAGAAGGGAGGGAGAGAGAAAACAGGGAATTACAGACCTGTTAGCCTTACATCAGTCATTGGGAAAATGCTGGAATCTATTCTAAAGTGATAAATGGGCACTTGGATAATAATGATCTGATTGGGCAGAGTCAACATGGATTTATGAATGGGAAATCATGTTTGATGAAACTGTTGGAGATTTTTGAGGATGTTACCAACAGAATTGATAAAGGGGAGTCGGTGGATGTGGTATACTTGGATTTTCAGAAGGCTTTTGATAAAGTCCCCCACAGGAGGTTGGTTAGTAAAATTAAAGCACATGGGAGAGGAGGTAACATGGATTAAGGATTGGTTAACAGACAGAAAACAGAGAGTAGGAATAAACGGGTCATTCTCCCGTTGGCAGGCTGTGACTAGTGGGGAAGCGAGGAGTGAGAGGCCGGAGAGCAGGATAGGGGGAAGCGGGGAGTGAGCAGCCGGAGAGCAGGCTGGTGGGAAGTGGAGAATGAGCGGCCGGAGAGAGAGGTGGGGGGAAGTGGGCAGTGAGCGGCCAGAGAGCAGGATGGCACTGAAACTTCACACAATTATGGAGGGCGTGCAGCACTGTCAGAGATGCTGTCCTCTGATGAGACTTTAAACAGTGCAGTGTGCTCCGTGTATCAAACGTGTCCATTGTGTGGTGGCATGGGTTGAAGTTGGTTTTCTGTGATTAATTGAGCAGTGCCCTCTTTAATCCTGGCAGCTGCCTGATCATTGCAGACAGTAACGTTTCAGTGGAATAGGCTGCATTTGCGCATGTACTAGTACAGTCCCACCTAGTGGATTTCAATGTCAGCAAACATGAGGTCGTCCACTTGGATCTAAAGAGGATCAAACAGGGACCTTTCTAAATGATGAAAAGCTAGAAAGAGTGAAGGTCCAAAGTCTTGGGGGATCCAGGTACAAAGATCATTAAATGTCATGGAGAGGTACAGAGAATAATCAAATTATTGTATCAGTGACTGCCTTACATTGATGGCCCCTAGTTGTGGTCGTGTCCACAAGTGAAAACTTTGTCTCTACGTCTACCCTATTAATCCCCTTTATGATTTTAAAAGCCCTCAATCAGGTCACCCCACAGCCTTCTCTAACAATTTTACAATTCCAACCCTTTTTTTTTTACATTTACAGTTTAGAACAAAGAACAAAGAACAAAGAAAATGACAGCACAGGAACAGGCCCTTCGGCCCTCCAAGCCTGCGCCGATCCAGATCCTCTACCTCCACCTTAATTTAAGAAATATCATCCAGTCTCGGGTCATCAGATTGCTGAAGATGCAACGCTGTCTGCCTCGTTGCAAGTCATTCCAATTCTGTGCCGACAATGAATATTTTTCGAATTAGACAAGTAAATCGAACTGAAAGGATTTTGTAAAGCGAAGAGGGAGTGGGGTTAATTTACTGTACACTTCATATCAAATAAAATGAGATTATTGCATTACTTGAACAGTGTTTTAAATTGACAGAGAAATATCACACAGCACTAAGGTACACAGAGGGCAAATAAGACAGGGTAGATATTGAAGGATGCAGGGAGTGAGGGGGAGAGGGATTAAATTGGATGGGATAGGAAAGGGTAGGGGGAGTGAGATAAGAGGAGAATTAGACTGGGTGGGATATTAAATGGGACAGGATGTGAGTGGGATTCTACTGAGTGAAATGTGAACGTGTGTGGGGAATGATGGAGGTTGGATTAGACAGTGCTGATCGGGGGGAAAGAGTTGGGCTATGACAGGGCGGTCTTTACGAGGGAGTTGTAGTATTGGAAAGAGGGATCTTGAGGAAGTAGGTGTATAGAAGGGAGGGCTCTAGATGGGGGATTTGGGATATTGGAGGAAGGGGTGTCGAAGGGGGATTTGGGATATTGGAGGAAGGGGAGCCGATGGGGGAATTGGGATATTGGAGAAAGGGGTGCCGATGGGGGAATTGGGATATTGGAGGAAGGGGTGTTGATGGGGGAATTGGGATATTGGAGGAATGGGTGTCGATGGGGATGTTGAGATATTGGAGGAATGGGTGTCGATGGGGATGTTGAGATATTGGAGGAATGGGTGTCGATGGGGATGTTGGGATACTGGAGTAAGTGCTATCGATGGGAGATTTGGGATACTGGAGAAAGGGATGTACGTGGGGGTGTTTGCATATTGGAGGAAGGGGTGTCGATGGGGGATGTGGGATATTGGAGGAAGGGTTGTCAATTGGGATTTTGGATATTGGAGGAAGGGGTGTCGATGGGAGATTTGGGATATTGGAGGAAGGAGAGTCGATTGGGATTTTGGATATTGGAGGAAGGGGTGTCGACTGGGATTTTGGATATTGGAGGAAGGGGTGTCGATGGGAGATTTGGGATATTGGAGGAAGGAGAGTCGATTGGGATTTTGGATATTGGAGGAAGGGGTGTCGATTGGGATTTTGGATATTGGAGGAAGGGGTGTCGATGGGAGATTTGGGATATTGGAGGAAGGAGAGTCGATGGGGTATTTTGGATATTGGAGAAAGGGGTGTCGATGGAGATGTTGAGATATTGGATGAAGGGGTGTCGATGGGGGATTTGGGATATTGGAGGACGGGGTGTCAATGGGGAGTTCAGGGTATTGGAAGAAGGGTCGTGGATGAGGCTTTGGGCTATTGGAAGAAGGAGGGTCGTTGGGAGATCTGGGATACTGATGGAATGGGGTGTCGAAGGGGGATTTGGGGTATTGGAGGAAGGGGTATCGATGGGGATTTGGGATATTGCAGGAAAGGGTGTCGATGGGGGATTTGGGATATTGGAGGAAGGGGTGTCGATGGGGGATTTCGGATATTGGAGGAAGGGGTGTCGATCGGGGATTTGGGATATTGGAGGAAGAGGTGTCGATGGGGGTTTTGCGTTATTGGAGAAAGGGGTGTCGATGGGTGATTTGCGAATTGGAGGAAGGAGAGTCGATGGGGTATTTTGGATATTGGAGGAAGGGGTGTCAATGGGGTCTATGGGCTATTGGAGGAAGGCGTGTCGATGGGGTATTTTGGATATTGGAGAAAGGGGTGTCGATGGGGGATTTGGGATATTGCAGGAAAGGGTGTCGATGGGGGATTTGGGATATTGCAGGAAAGGGTGTCGATGGGGGATTTGGGATATTGCAGGAAAGGGTGTCGATGGGGTATTTTGGATATTGGAGAAAGGGGTGTCGATGGGGGATTTGGGATATTGGAGGAAAGGGTGTCGATGGGGGATTTGGGATATTGCAGGAAAGGGTGTCGATGGGGGATTTGGGATATTGCAGGAAAGGGTGTCGATGGGGGATTTGGGATATTGGAGGAAGGGGTGTCGATGGGGGATTTGGGATATTGGAGGAAGGGGTGTCGATCGGGGATTTGGGATATTGGAGGAAGGGGTGTCGATCGGGGATTTGGGATATTGGAGGAAGAGGTGTCGATGGGGGTTTTGCGTTATTGGAGGAAGGGGTGTCGATGGGAGATTTGGGATATTGGAGGAAGGAGAGTCGATGGGGTATTTTGGAAATTGGAGGAAGGGGTGTCAATGGGGTCTATGGGCTATTGGAGGAAGGCGTGTCGATGGGGTATTTTGGATATTGGAGAAAGGGGTGTCGATGGGGGATTTGGGATATTGGAGGAAGGGGTGTCGATGGGGGATTTGGGATATTGGAGGAAGGGTTGTCAATTGGGATTTGGGATGTTGGAGGAAGTTGGTGTCGATGGGGGATTTGGGATATTGGAGGAAGGGGTGTCGATGGGGGATTTGCGTTATTGGAGGAAGGGGTGTCGATGGGTGATTTGCGAATTGGAGGAAGGAGTGTCGATTGGGGATTTGGGATATTGGAGGAAGGGTGGCGAGGGGTGATTTGGGATATTGGAGGAAGGAGTGTCAATGGGGGATTTGGGATATTGGAGGAAGGGGTGTCGATGGGGGATTTGGGATATTGGAGGAAGGGGTGTCGAAGGGGGATTTGGGATATTGGAGGAAGGGTGGCGAGGGGGGATTTGGGATATTGGAGGAAGGAGTGTCGATGGGCAAATTTGGATATTGGAGGAAGGGCTGTTGATGTGGGATTTGGGATATTAGAGGAAGGAGTGTCGATGGGAAATTTGGGATATTGGAGGAAGGAGTGTCGATGGGGGATTTGGGATATTGGAAGAAGGAATGTCGATGGGGAATTTGGGATATTGGAGGAAGGAGTGTCTAGGGGGGATTTGGGATATTGGAGGAAGGAGTGTCTAGGGGGGATTTGGGATATTGGAGGAAGGAGTGTCTAGGGGGGATTTGGGATATTGGAGGAAGAGGTGTTGATGGGAGATTTGGGCTATTTGAGGAAGGATTGTCGATGGGGAATTTGGGATATTGGAGGAAGGGGTGTCGATGGGGGATTTGGGCTCTTGGTGGAATTAGAGTCGATGGGGGATTTGGGATATTGGAGGAAGGGGTGTTGATGGGGGAATTTGGGATATTGGAGGAAAGGGTGTCGATGGGGGATTTGGGATATTGGAGGACGGGGTGTCAATGGGGAATTCAGGGTATTGGAAGAAGGGTCGTGGATGAGGCTTTGGGCTATTGGAAAAAGGAGGGTCGGTGGGAGATCTGGGATACTGATGGAATGGGGTGTCGAAGGGGGATTTGGGGTATTGGAGGAAGGGGTATCGATGGGGATTTGGGATATTGCAGGAAAGGGTGTCGATGGGGGATTTGGGATATTGGAGGAAGGGGTGTCGATAGGGGATTTGGGATATTGGAGGAAGGGGTGTCGATGGGGGATTTGCGTTATTGGAGGAAGGGGTGTCGATGGGTGATTTGCGAATTGGAGGAAGGGGTGTCGATTGGGATTTTGGATATTGGAGGAAGGGGTGTCGATGGGGTTTTGGGATATTGGAGGAAGGAGAGTCGATGGGGTATTTTGGATTTTGGAGGAAGGGGTGTCAATGGGGTCTATGGGCTATTGGAGGAAGGAGTGTCGATGGGGTATTTTGGATATTGGAGAAAGGGGTGTCGATGGGGGATTTGGGATATTGGAGGAAGGGTGTCGATGGGGGATTTGGGATATTGGAGGAAGGGGTGTCCATGGGGTATTTTGGATATTGGAAGAAGGGGTGTCGATGCGGGATTTGGGATATTGGAGGAAGTGTTTCAATTGGGATTTTGGATATTGGAGGAAGGGGTGTCAATTCGGATTTTGGAGATTGGAGGAAGGGGTGTTGATGGGGGTGTTGGGATATTGGAGGAAGGCGTGTCGATGGGGGATTTGGGCTATTGGAGGAAGGAGTGTCGATGGGGTATTTGGGATGTTGGAGGAAGGAGTGTCGATGAGGTATTTGGGACATTGGAGGAAGGGATGTCAATTGGGATTTGGGATATTGGAGGAAATGGATGTCGATGGGGGATTTGGGATATTGGAGGAAGGGGTGTCAATTGGGATTTGGGATACTGGAGGAAGGGGTTTCGATGAGGATTTGGGATATTGGAGCAAGGGTGCCGATCATGGATTTGGGATATTGGATGAAGGGGTGTCGACGGGGGATTTATATTGGAGGAAGGGGTGTCGATGGGGGATTTGGGCTCTTGGTGGAATTAGGGTCAATGGGGGATTTGGGATATTGGAGGAAGGGGTGTTGATGGGGCATTTGCGATATTGGATGAAGGTGTCGATGGGGGGATTTGGGATATTGGAGGAAGGGGTGTCCATGGGGTATTTTGGATATTGGAAGAAGGGGTGTCGATGGGGGATTTGGGATATTGGAGGAAGTGTTTCAATTGGGATTTTGGATATTGGAGGAAGGGGTGTCAATTGGGATATTGGAGATTGGAGGAAGGGGTGTTGATGGGGTATTTGGGATGTTGGAGGAAGGAGTGTCGATGAGGTATTTGGGACATTGGAGGAAGGGATGTCAATTGGGATTTGGGATAATGGAGGAAATGGATGTCGATGGGGGATTTGGGATATTGGAGGAAGGGGTGTCAATTGGGATTTGGGATACTGGAGGAAGGGGTGTCGATGAGGATTTGGGATATTGGAGGAAGGGGTGTCGGGGGGGATTTGTATTGGAGGAAGGGGTGTCGATGGGGGATTAGGGCTCTTGGTGGAATTAGGGTCGATGGGAGATTGTGGATATTGGATGAAGAGTGTCGATGGGGGAATTTGGGATATTGGAGGAAGGGGTGTCGATGGGGTATTTGGGATATTGGAGGAAGGAGTGTCGATTAGGTATTTGGGACATTGGAGGAAGGGTTGTCGATTGGGATTTGGGATATTGGAGGAAATGGGTGTCGATTGGGATTTGGGATATTGGAGGAAATGGGTGTCGATGGGGGATTTGGGATATTGGAGGAAGGGTTGTCAATTGGGATTTGGGATACTGGAGGAAGGGTGCCGACGGGGATTTGGGATAATGGATGTCGGGGTGTCGACGGGGGATTTGTATTCGAGGAAGGGGTGTCGATGTGGGATTTGGGCTCTTGGTGGAATTAGGGTCGATGGCGGATTTGGGATATTGGAGGAAGGTATGTCGAGGGGGAATTTGGGATATTGGAGGAAGGGTGTCGATGGGGGAATTTGGGATATTGGAGGAAGGGGTGTCGATGGGGGATTTGGGATATTGGAGGAAACGGTGTCGATGGGGGATTTGTATTGGTGAAAGGAGTGTCGATGGGGTATTTGGGATATTGGAGGAAGGGGTGTCGAGGGGGGATTTGGGATATTGGAGGAAGGGGTGTTGATGGGAAATTTGGGATATTGGAGGAAGGGCTGTTGATGTGGGATTTGGGATATTAGAGGAAGGAGTGTCGATGGGAAATTTGGGATATTGGAGGAAGGAGTGTCGATGGGGGATTTGGGATATTGGCGGAAGGAATGTCTAGGGGGGATTTGGGATATTGGAGGAAAATTTGGGCTATTCGAGGAAGGATTGTCGATGGGGGATTTGGGATACTGGATGAAGGGGTGTCGACGGGGGGTGTGGATTGGAGGAAGGGGTGTCGATGGGGGATTTGGGCTCTTGGTGGAATTAGGGTCGATGGGGGATTTTGGATATTGGAGGAAGGGGTGTCGAGGGGGGATTTGGGATATTGGAGGAAGGGGTGTTGATGGGAAATTTGGGATATTGGAGGAAGGGGTGTCGATGGGGGATTTGGGATAATGGATGTCGGGGTGTCGACGGGGGATTTGTATTCGAGGAAGGGGTGTCGATGGGGGATTTGGGCTCTTGGTGGAATTAGGGTCGATGGGGGATTTTGGATATTGGAGGAAGGTGTGCTAATGGGGCTTTTGGGTTATTGGAGGAAGGAGTGTCGTTGGGAGATCTGGGATACTGATGGAATGGGGTGTCATAGAACATAGAACATAGAACATACAGCACAGAACAGGCCCTTCGGCCCACAATGTTGTGCCGATCCTTTGTCCTCTGTCAAGGACAATTTAATCTATACCCCATCATTCTCCTTTATCCATATACCTATCCAAAAGCCTTTTGAAAGTCCCTAAAGTTTCTGACTCAACAACTTCCCCGGGCAAGGCATTCCATGCCTCGACCACTCTCTGGGTAAAGAACCTTCCCCTGACATCCCCCTTATATCTCCCACCCTTCACCTTAAATTTATGACCCCTTGTAACGCTTTGCTCCACCCGGGGAAAAAGTTTCTGACTGTCTACCCTATCTATTCCCCTGATCATCTTATAAACCTCTATCATGTCACCCCTCATCCTTCTCCTTTCTAATGAGAAGAGGCCTAGAATGTTCAGCCTTTCCTCGTAAGACTTATTCTCCATTCCAGGCAACATCCTGGTAAATCTCCTCTGCACCCTCTCCAAGGCTTCCACATCCTTCCTAAAATGAGGCGACCAGAACTGCACACAGTACTCCAAATGAGGCCTTACCAAGGTCCTGTACAGCTGCATCATCACCTCACGGCTCTTAAATTCAATCCCTCTGCTAATGAACGCTAACACCCCATATGCCTTCTTCACAGCCCTATCCACTTGAGTTGCAACTTTCAATGATCTATGCACATAGACCCCAAGGTCTCTCTGCTCCTCCACATGCCCAAGAACCCTACCGTTAACCCAGTATTTTGCATTCATGTTTGTCCTTCCAAAATGGACGACCTCACACTTTTCAGGGTTAAACTCCATCTGCCACTTTTCAGCCCAACACTGCAATCTATCCAAGTCCCTTTGCAGACGACAATAGCCCTCCTCGGTATCCACAACTCCACCAACCTTTGTATCATCTGCAAATTTACTGACCCACCCTTCGACTTCCTCATCCAAGTCGTTAATAAAAATCACAAACAGGAGAGGACCCAGAACTGATCCCTGCGGCACGCCACTGGTAACTGGGCTCCAGGCTGAGTATTTACCATCTAAGACCACTCTCTGCCTTCTATCAGTTAGCCAATTCTTAATCCAACTGGCCACATTCCCCACTATCCCATGCCTCCTGACTTTCTCCATAAGTCTACCATGGGGGACCTTATCAAATGCCTTACTAAAATCCATGTACACCACATCCACTGGTTTACCCTCATCCACTTGCTTGGTCACCTGCTCAAAGAATTCAATCAGGCTTGTGAGGCAAGACCTACCCCTCACAAAACCGTGCTGACTGTCCCGAATCAAGCAGTGTCTTTCCAGATGCTCAGAAATCCTATCCCTCAGCACCTTTTCCATCAACTTGCCTACCACCGAAGTAAGACTAACTGGCCTGTAATTCCCAGGGTTGTTCCTATTCCCTTTCTTGAACAGGGGCACAACATTTGCCACCCTCCAATCACCTGGTACCACCCCCGTCAGCAGAGAAGATGAAAAGATCATTGCCAGCGGCTCTGCAATTTCATCCCTTGCTTCCCATAACATCCTTGGATATACCCCGTCAGGCCCGGGAGACTTGTCTATCTTCAAGTTATTCAAAAACCCCAACACATCTTCCCTCCTAACGAGCACTTCCTCGAGCTTACCAGTCTGCTTCCCACCGTCCTCTTCAGTAATACACCCCTTCTCATTTGTAAATACCGAAGAGAAGTACTCATTCAAAACCTCACTTATCTCTTCCGGCTCAACACACAGTCTCCCGCTATTGTCCTTGACCGGACCTACGGTCCCCCTAGTCATCCTCATATTTCTGACATACGCGTAAAAGGCCTTGGGGTTTTCTTTTATCCTACCCGCCAAGCATTTTTCATGCCCTCTCTTAGCTCTCCTAATCCCTTTCTTCAGATCCTTCCTGGCCATCTTGTATCCCTCCAGAGCTATGCCTGTGCCCTTTTTCCTCAACTTTATATACGCATCCTTCTTCTTCCTAACAAGACTCTCAACCTCTCTTGTCAACCACGGTTCCCTCACATGACCATCCCTTCCCTGTCTAACAGGGACATGCTTATCAATGGCCCCTACTATCTGCTCCTTGAAAAAGTTCCACATTTCGACCGTGCCCTTCCCTGCCAGCATATGCTCCCAACTTATGCTCCTCAGTTCCTGCCTGACAGCATCATATCTACCCTTCCCCCAATTGTAAACCTTGCCCTGTTGCACATACCTATCCCTCTCCATTACCACAGTGAATGCTACAGAATTGTGATCACTATCTCCAAAGTGCTCGCCCACCAACAGCTCTATCACTTGCCCTGGTTCATTACCTAGTACCAAATCCAATATTGCCTCCCCTCTGGTCGGGCAGTCTACATACTGAGTCAGAAAAGCTTCCTGGACATACTGCACAAACACTACCCCATCCAAACTATTCGATCTAAAGAGTTGCCAATCAATATTTGGGAAGTTGAAATCCCCCATAATTACTACCCTGTGACTTCTGCTCCTTTCCAAAATCTGTTTCCCAATCTGCTCTTCCACCTCCCTGCTGCTATTGGGGGGCCTATAGAAAACTCCCATCAAGGTGACTGCTCCTTTCCTGTTCCTGACCTCAACCCACAGTGCCTCAGTCGGCAGATCCTCCTCGAAAATTCTTTCAGCAGTTGTTACACTATTTCTAACTAACAATGCCACCCCCCCACCTCTTTTACCACCATTCCTAATCTTATGAAAACATCTATAACCAGGTACCTCCAAAAACCATTCCTCCCCCTCACCTATCCACGTTTCAGTGATGGCCACAACATCGTAGTCCCAAGTGCCCATCCACGCCTTCAATTCACTCACCTTATTCCTGATGCTTCTTGCGTTGAAGTACACGCACTTTAACCCTTCTCCGTGCCCATCTGTCCTCTGTGACAGTGCTACCTTCCCCAATACCTCACTACACTCTTTGTCTTTCTGAGTGGACCCACTGGTCCCTGGATTACAAATCCGGTTCCCATCCCCCTCCCAAACTAGTTTAAACCCTCCCGAACAGTACTAGCAAACCTCCCTCCCAGGATATTGGTGCCCCTCTGGTTCAGATGCAGCCCGTCCTGTTTGAACAGGTCCCATCTTCCCCAGAATGCAGTCCAATTATCCAAGAACTGGAAGCCCTCCCTCCTACACCATTCCTGCAGCCACGTGTTCAGCTGTGCTCTCTCCCTATTCCTAGCCTCACTATCACGTGGCGCCGGCAACAAACCAGAGATAACAACTCTGTCCGTCCGAGCTTTCAGCTTCCAGCCTAACTCCCTAAACTCACTTCTAACATCTGTGCCACCCTTCCTTCCTACGTCGTTGGTGCCAATGTGCACCACGACCTCTGGCTGCTCCCCCTCCCCTTTAAGGATCCTGAAGACGCGATCACAAACATCACGGACCCTGGCACCAGGGAGGCAACAAACCATCCGTGCGTCTCGCCTGCGCCCACAGAACCGCCTGTCCGTACTCCTCACCATCGAGTCCCCGATGACTAGTGCTCTCCCATTCTCCCTCCTTCCCTTCTGAGCCACAGTGCAGGACCCCGTGCCAGAGGCCCGGTCACTGCAGCCTGCCCCCGATAGGCCGTCCCCCCCAACAGTATCTAAAACTGTATACTTGTTGTTGAGGGGAACGACCACAGGAGATCCCTGCACTGACCTCTTCCCACCTCTAACTGTTACCCAGCTGCCTTTGATTTGTGGAGTAACGACCTCCGTGTAGCTTCTATCTATCAACCCCTCAGCTTCCCGAATGATCCTCAGTTCATCCAGCTCCAGCTCCAATTCCCTAACACGGTCTGATAGGAGCTGGAGACGGATGCACTTCCAGCAGGTGAAGTCGGCAGGGCCACCGGAGGTTCCCCTCACCTCGAACATTCTGCAGGAGGAGCAATACACTACACTGGCTGCCATTTCTTTTATTCAATTACCCCTTAGTTAAGTACAACTATAGATATTAACAAAAACAGTAAATAGCTTACCTGCTCAGTCCTTTTTGGTTAGAGGAGGAGGGTAAAAAGGGTCTTATTATTAGGTTAGAGGAGGAGGATGGGTGGGAGACACTACATGTGTAGTGGCTCGGATTTACTCAGCTCCGCACCTTTAAGGAAAATACCTACCCAGGAGTCCTCGCTGCCGACCAGCTTCCGGTTCCTCCGGTGCCAAAAGAAACTCAAAGACAAGGAAAACAGTAAGTAAAACAGTAAGTACTTACTTTTAAAACACAGCTCCTGATGCCTTCACTCACCCACCGAAGAGTCGCTACCTTCTCCTGCTGCTCCGCCGGGAAATGAGGCCGAGTCCACGGAGCTCCGCACCTTTAAGGAAAATACCTACCCAGGAGTCCTCGCTGCCGACCAGCTTCCGGTTCCTCCGGTGCCAAAAGAAACTCAAAGACAAGGAAAACAGTAAGTAAAACAGTAAGTACTTACTTTTAAAACACAGCTCCTGATGCCTTCACTCACCCACCGAAGAGTCGCTACCTTCTCCTGCTGCTCCGCCGGGAAATGAGCCGGGAATGGGGTGTCGAAGGGGGATTTGGGGTATTGGAGGAAGGGGTGTCAATGGGGGATTTGGAGGAAGGGGTGTCAATGGGGGATTTGGGATATTGCAGGAAGGGGTTTCGATGGGCGTTTTGGGATATTGGAGGTAGGGGTGTCAATGGTGGATTTGGGATATTGGAGATAGGGGTGTCAATGGTGGATTTGGGATATTGGAGGAAGGGCTGTAGATGGGGGATTTGGCATATTGGAGGACAGGGTGTCGAAAGGGGATTTGGGATATTGCAGGAAGGGGTGTCGATGGGCGTTTTGGGATATTGGAGATAGGGGTGTCAATGGGGGATTTGGGATATTGGAGGAAGTGTTGTCAATTGGGATTTTGGATATTGGAGGAAGGGGTGTTGATGGGGGAATTTGGGATATTGGAGGAAGGGGTGTTGATGGGGGTGTTGGGATATTGGAGTAAGGAGTGTCCGGTGCCAAAAGAAACTCAAAGACAAGGAAAACAGTAAGTAAAACAGTAAGTACTTACTTTTAAAACACAGCTCCTGATGCCTTCACTCACCCACCGAAGAGTCGCTACCTTCTCCTGCTGCTCCGCCGGGAAATGAGGCCGAGTCCACGGAGCTCCGCACCTTTAAGGAAAATACCTACCCAGGAGTCCTCGCTGCCGACCAGCTTCCGGTTCCTCCGGTGCCAAAAGAAACTCAAAGACAAGGAAAACAGTAAGTAAAACAGTAAGTACTTACTTTTAAAACACAGCTCCTGATGCCTTCACTCACCCACCGAAGAGTCGCTACCTTCTCCTGCTGCTCCGCCGGGAAATGAGCCGGGAATGGGGTGTCGAAGGGGGATTTGGGGTATTGGAGGAAGGGGTGTCAATGGGGGATTTGGAGGAAGGGGTGTCAATGGGGGATTTGGGATATTGCAGGAAGGGGTTTCGATGGGCGTTTTGGGATATTGGAGGTAGGGGTGTCAATGGTGGATTTGGGATATTGGAGATAGGGGTGTCAATGGTGGATTTGGGATATTGGAGGAAGGGCTGTAGATGGGGGATTTGGCATATTGGAGGACAGGGTGTCGAAAGGGGATTTGGGATATTGCAGGAAGGGGTGTCGATGGGCGTTTTGGGATATTGGAGATAGGGGTGTCAATGGGGGATTTGGGATATTGGAGGAAGTGTTGTCAATTGGGATTTTGGATATTGGAGGAAGGGGTGTTGATGGGGGAATTTGGGATATTGGAGGAAGGGGTGTTGATGGGGGTGTTGGGATATTGGAGTAAGGAGTGTCGATGGGGTATTTGGGATATTGGAGGAAGGGTGTCGATGGGGGAATTTGGGATATTGGAGGAAGGGGTGTCGATGGGATATTTGGGTTATTGGAGAAAGGGGTTTCGTTTGGAGATTTGGGATATTGGAGGAAGTGTTGTCAATTGGGATTTTGGATATTGGAGGAAGGGGTGTTGATGGGGGTGTTGGGATATTGGAGTAAGGAGTGTCGATGGGGGAATTTGGGATATTGGAGGAAGGGGTGTCGATGGGGGATTTGGGATATTGGAGGACGGGGTGTGAATGGGGAGTTCGCGGTATTGGAAGAAGGGTCGTGGATGAGGCTTTGGGCTATTGGAGGAAGGGGTGTCGATGGGAGATTTGGGATATTGGAGGAATGGGGTGTCGATTGGGGATTTGGGATATTGGAGGAAGGGGTGTCAATGGGGAATTCGGGGTATTGGAAGAAGGAGTGTGGATGAGGCTTTGGGCTATTGGAGGAAGGGGTGTCGATGGGAGATTTGGGATATTGGAGGAATGGGCGTCGATGGGAGATTTGGGATATTGGAGGAATGGGGTGTCGATTGGGGATTTGGGATATTGGAGGAAGGGGTGTCGATGAGGGATTTGTATTGGAGCTAGGGGTGTTGATGGGGAATTTGGGCTTTTGGAGTAAGGAGTGTCGAAGGGGGGTTTGGAATGTTGGAGGAAGGGGTGTCGAGGGGGTATTTGGGTATTGGAGGAAGGGGTGTTGATGGGGGAATTTGGGATATTGGAGGAAAGGGTGTCGATGGGGGATTTGGGATATTGGAGGACGGGGTGTCAATGGGGAGTTCAGGGTATTGGAAGAAGGGTCGTGGATGAGGCTTTGGGCTATTGGAAAAAGGAGGGTCGGTGGGAGATCTGGGATACTGATGGAATGGGGTGTCGAAGGGGGATTTGGGGTATTGGAGGAAGGGGTATCGATGGGGATTTGGGATATTGCAGGAAAGGGTGTCGATGGGGGATTTGGGATATTGGAGGAAGGGGTGTCGATAGGGGATTTGGGATATTGGAGGAAGGGGTGTCGATGGGGGATTTGCGTTATTGGAGGAAGGGGTGTCGATGGGTGATTTGCGAATTGGAGGAAGGGGTGTCGATTGGGATTTTGGATATTGGAGGAAGGGGTGTCGATGGGGTTTTGGGATATTGGAGGAAGGAGAGTCGATGGGGTATTTTGGATTTTGGAGGAAGGGGTGTCAATGGGGTCTATGGGCTATTGGAGGAAGGAGTGTCGATGGGGTATTTTGGATATTGGAGAAAGGGGTGTCGATGGGGGATTTGGGATATTGGAGGAAGGGGTGTCGATGGGGGATTTGGGATATTGGAGGAAGGGGTGTCCATGGGGTATTTTGGATATTGGAAGAAGGGGTGTCGATGCGGGATTTGGGATATTGGAGGAAGTGTTTCAATTGGGATTTTGGATATTGGAGGAAGGGGTGTCAATTCGGATTTTGGAGATTGGAGGAAGGGGTGTTGATGGGGGTGTTGGGATATTGGAGGAAGGCGTGTCGATGGGGGATTTGGGCTATTGGAGGAAGGAGTGTCGATGGGGTATTTGGGATGTTGGAGGAAGGAGTGTCGATGAGGTATTTGGGACATTGGAGGAAGGGATGTCAATTGGGATTTGGGATATTGGAGGAAATGGATGTCGATGGGGGATTTGGGATATTGGAGGAAGGGGTGTCAATTGGGATTTGGGATACTGGAGGAAGGGGTTTCGATGAGGATTTGGGATATTGGAGCAAGGGTGCCGATCATGGATTTGGGATATTGGATGAAGGGGTGTCGACGGGGGATTTATATTGGAGGAAGGGGTGTCGATGGGGGATTTGGGCTCTTGGTGGAATTAGGGTCAATGGGGGATTTGGGATATTGGAGGAAGGGGTGTTGATGGGGCATTTGCGATATTGGATGAAGGTGTCGATGGGGGGATTTGGGATATTGGAGGAAGGGGTGTCCATGGGGTATTTTGGATATTGGAAGAAGGGGTGTCGATGGGGGATTTGGGATATTGGAGGAAGTGTTTCAATTGGGATTTTGGATATTGGAGGAAGGGGTGTCAATTGGGATATTGGAGATTGGAGGAAGGGGTGTTGATGGGGTATTTGGGATGTTGGAGGAAGGAGTGTCGATGAGGTATTTGGGACATTGGAGGAAGGGATGTCAATTGGGATTTGGGATAATGGAGGAAATGGATGTCGATGGGGGATTTGGGATATTGGAGGAAGGGGTGTCAATTGGGATTTGGGATACTGGAGGAAGGGGTGTCGATGAGGATTTGGGATATTGGAGGAAGGGGTGTCGGGGGGGATTTGTATTGGAGGAAGGGGTGTCGATGGGGGATTAGGGCTCTTGGTGGAATTAGGGTCGATGGGAGATTGTGGGTATTGGATGAAGTGTGTCGATGGGGGAATTTGGGATATTGGAGGAAGGGGTGTCGATGGGGTATTTGGGATATTGGAGGAAGGAGTGTCGATTAGGTATTTGGGACACTGGAGGAAGGGTTGTCGATTGGGATTTGGGATATTGGAGGAAATGGGTGTCGATTGGGATTTGGGATATTGGAGGAAATGGGTGTCGATGGGGGATTTGGGATATTGGAGGAAGGGTTGTCAATTGGGATTTGGGATACTGGAGGAAGGGTGCCGACGGGGATTTGGGATAATGGATGTCGGGGTGTCGACGGGGGATTTGTATTCGAGGAAGGGGTGTCGATGTGGGATTTGGGCTCTTGGTGGAATTAGGGTCGATGGCGGATTTGGGATATTGGAGGAAGGTATGTCGAGGGGGAATTTGGGATATTGGAGGAAGGGTGTCGATGGGGGAATTTGGGATATTGGAGGAAGGGGTGTCGATGGGGGATTTGGGATATTGGAGGAAACGGTGTCGATGGGGGATTTGTATTGGTGAAAGGAGTGTCGATGGGGTATTTGGGATATTGGAGGAAGGGGTGTCGAGGGGGGATTTGGGATATTGGAGGAAGGGGTGTTGATGGGAAATTTGGGATATTGGAGGAAGGGCTGTTGATGTGGGATTTGGGATATTAGAGGAAGGAGTGTCGATGGGAAATTTGGGATATTGGAGGAAGGAGTGTCGATGGGGGATTTGGGATATTGGCGGAAGGAATGTCTAGGGGGGATTTGGGATATTGGAGGAAAATTTGGACTATTCGAGGAAGGATTGTCGATGGGGGATTTGGGATACTGGATGAAGGGGTGTCGACGGGGGGTGTGGATTGGAGGAAGGGGTGTCGATGGGGGATTTGGGCTCTTGGTGGAATTAGGGTCGATGGGGGATTTTGGATATTGGAGGAAGGTGTGCTAATGGGGCTTTTGGGTTATTGGAGGAAGGAGTGTCGTTGGGAGATCTGGGATACTGATGGAATGGGGTGTCGAAGGGGGATTTGGGGTATTGGAGGAAGGGGTGCCAATGGGGGATTTGGGATATTGCAGGAAGGGGTGTCGATGGGCGTTTTGGGATATTGGAGATAGGGGTGTCAATGGTGGATTTGGGATATTGGAGATAGGGGTGTTGATGGGGGTGTTGGGATATTGGAGTAAGGAGTGTCGATGGGGTATTTGGGATATTGGAGGAAGGGTGTCGATGGGGGAATTTGGGATATTGGAGGAAGGGGTGTTGATGGGGGTGTTGGGATATTGGAGTAAGGAGTGTTGATGGGGTATCTGGGATATTGGAGGAAGGGTGTCGATGGGGGAATTTGGGATATTGGAGGAAGGGGTGTCGATGGGATATTTGGGTTATTGGAGAAAGGGGTTTCGTTTGGAGATTTGGGATATTGGAGGAAGTGTTGTCAATTGGGATTTTGGATATTGGAGGAAGGGGTGTTGATGGGGGTGTTGGGATATTGGAGTAAGGAGTGTCGATGGGGGAATTTGGGATATTGGAGGAAGGGGTGTCGATGGGGGATTTGGGATATTGGAGGACGGGGTGTGAATGGGGAGTTCGCGGTATTGGAAGAAGGGTCGTGGATGAGGCTTTGGGATATTGGAGGAAGGGGTGTCGATGGGGGATTTGGGATATTGGAGGACGGGGTGTGAATGGGGAGTTCGCGGTATTGGAAGAAGGGTCGTGGATGAGGCTTTGGGCTATTGGAGGAAGGGGTGTCGATGGGAGATTTGGGATATTGGAGGAATGGGGTGTCGATTGGGGATTTGGGATATTGGAGGAAGGGGTGTCAATGGGGAATTCGGGGTATTGGAAGAAGGAGTGTGGATGAGGCTTTGGGCTATTGGAGGAAGGGGTGTCGATGGGAGATTTGGGATATTGGAGGAATGGGCGTCGATGGGAGATTTGGGATATTGGAGGAATGGGGTGTCGATTGGGGATTTGGCATATTGGAGGAAGGGGCGTCGATGAGGGATTTGTATTGGAGCTAGGGGTGTTGATGGGGAATTTGGGCTTTTGGAGTAAGGAGTGTCGAAGGGGGGTTTGGAATGTTGGAGGAAGGGGTGTCGAGGGGGTATTTGGGTATTGGAGGAAGGGGTGGCGATGGGGGATTTGGGCTATTGAAGGAGGGAGCGTCGATGGGTATTTGGAATATTGGAGGAATGGGTGTTGAAGGGGGATTTGGGGTATTGGAGGTAGGGGTGTTGGGATATTGGAGGAAGGGATGTCGTTGGGGGGTTTTGGGATATTGGAGGAAGGGATGTCGATGGGGATTTGTGAATTGGAGGAAGGGGTGTCAATGGGTGTTATTGGGATATTGGAGAAAGGGGTGTCGATAGGGTATTTGGGATATTGGATGAAGGGGTGTCGATATGGGTTTTGGTATAGTGTAGGAAGGGGTTTCGATCGGGGTGTTGGGCTATCGGAGGAAGTTGATCAACTTTGCTTCCAATTTCCACCCTTCTCTCACCTTTACATGGTCCATCTCTGACACTTCCCTTCCCTTCCTCGACTTCTCTGTCTCCATCTCTGGGGATAGGTTGTCTACCAATATCCATTATAAGCCTACCGACTCCCACAGCTACCTCGACTACACTTCTTCATACCCTACCTCCTGTAAGAACTCCATTCCATTCTCCCAGTTTCTCTGTCTCCGACGCATCTGCTTTGATGATGCTACCTTCCATGACGGCGCTTCTGATATGACCTCCTTTTCCTCAACCGAGGATTTCCCCCCACTGTGGTTGACGGGGCCCTCAACCGTGTCCGACCCATTCCCCGCACCTCCACACTCACCCCTTCCCCTCCCTCCCAGAACCGTGACAGGGTTCCCCTTGTCCTCACTTTTCATCCCACCAGCCTCCATATCCAAAGGATCATCCTCCGCCATTTTCGCCACCTCCAGCGTGATGCCACTACCAAACGCATCTTCCCCTCCCTTCCCCTGTCAGCATTCCGAAGGGATCGTTCCCTCCGCGACACCCTGGTCCACTCCTCCATTACCCCCACCACCTCGTCCCCGTCCCAGGGCACCTTCCCCTGCAATCGCAGGAGGTGTAATACCTGCCCATTTACCTCCTCTCTCCTCACTATCCCAGGCCCCAAACACTCCTTTCAGGTGAAGCAGCGATTTACTTGTACTTCTTTCAATGTAGTATACTGTATTCGCTGCTCACAGTGTGGTCTCCTCTACATTGGGGAGACCAAGCGCAGACTGGGTGACCGCTTTGCGGAACATCTCCGCTCAGTCCGCAAGCAGGACCCTGAGCTTCCGGTTGCTTGCCATTTCAACACTCCCCCCTGCTCTCATGCTCACATCTCTGTCCTGGGATTGCTGCAGTGTTCCAGTGAACATCAACGCAAGCTCGAGGAACAGCATCTCATCTACCAATTAGGCACACTACAGCCTGCCAGACTGAACATTGAGTTCAATAATTTCAGAGCATGACAGCCCCCCATTTTACTTTCATTTTTAGTTATTTTTTCTTCCTTTTTTTACATTCTTTTTTACATTTTTTACCATCTTTTTTTTGCATTTATTTCATTTCATCTTAGTTGGTTCAGTTTGCTTACCCACTGTTTTTCTTCAGGTTTGCACTTGCTGCTGTTCAATATTCAGTGTATTTACACCTAATCTGTACTCATGCTTTGTCTTTCAACACACCATTAACATATTGTTTGCCTTTGTTCCATGACCTTTTGGTCAGCGATGTGGCCTTGTCCAATCTACACCTTCTCCTTTGTTATCTCTTGCCCCACCCCCACCTCACTTGCTTATAATCTGTGACTTTTCTAATATTTGTCAGTTCCGAAGAAGGGTCACTGACCCGAAACGTTAACTCTGCTTCTCTTTCCACAGATGCTGCCAGACCTGCTGAGTCATTCCAGCATTTCTTGTTTTTATTTCAGATTTCCAGCATCCGCAGTATTTTGCTTCTCTTTTGTTCTCTCTTGCACACCCCCCCCCCCCCACCACTCCACCCCCACCCTGCTTTACTTGCTTATAACCTTTTACATTTCTAATATTTGTAAGTTCTCAATACGGGTCACTGACCCGAAACGTTAACTCTGCTTCTATCTCCACAGATGCTGCCAGACCTGTTGAGTATTTCCAGCATTTCTTGTTTTTATTTCACATTTCCAGCATCTGCAGTATTTTGCTTTTATATTACCATATTTTAGGTGGCAGTTAGGCCATGTCATTGATCTGAAACTACTGGTTTTAAGAACTGCTTGAGAATTGGCGTCCAGTCTCCCTCCTCAGCACGGATTACAAATCTTAGCCTGGGCTATGTCTACCCGCCTGGGCTCCTTGCTGGCACACATGTTGCTTTCCCGGGCCGGTCCATCCAGGACAACATCCACCTGATCCGGGACCTGATCCATCTTTCCCAGAGGACTGGTCTGTCAGTTCCTTTCTCTCTCTCGATCAGGAGCTGGTGTTCGATAGGGTGCTTCACGAATACCTTTTCGGGACTCTGCGCGCTTTCGGACCCGGATGGCATTTTGAGGCCCGGTTCTGAATTTAGTACGCCGCCGCAGAGCGTCTGGTCAAAGATAGGGCGGCACAGTGGCGCAGTGGTTAGCACTGCAGCCTCACAGCTCCAGGGACCCGGGTTCGATTCTGGGTACTGTCTGTGTGGAGTTTGCAAGTTCTCCCTGTGTCTGCGTGGGTTTTCTCCGGGTGCTCCGGTTTCCTCCCACAAGCCAAAAGACTTGCAGGTTGGTAGGTAAATTGGCCATTATAAATTGTCACTAGTATAGGTAGGTGGTAGGGAAATATAGGGACAGATGGGGATGTGGTAGGAATATGGGATTAGTGTAAGATGAGTATAAATGGGTGGTTGATGGTCGGCACAGACTCGGTGGGCCGAAGGGCCTGTTTCTGTTTCAGTGCTGTATCTCTAATACAGATCTAATAATGGGTCCTCGATGGCGTCCCTACGCTCTGGGAGAGGAATGTGTCAGGGATGCCCCATGTCCGGCCAATTGTATACCAGCTGCGTGGAGCCCTTCCTGTGCCTGCTTCGCAGGAGGTTGACTCCGCGTGAGCCGGCCATGTGGGTCGTCCTCTCGGATTACGCCGACAACGTGCTCCTCTCAGTCACAAATCTCATTGACTTGTGGAGGATACACGACTGCCAGCAGACCTCCGCAAGGATCAATTGGTAAAAATGTTCCGGACTCCTGGTGGGTCAGTGGCGGGTGGACTCCCTGCCGGAAGAGTTGACACCTTTTGCGTGGAGCACCATGCACCTCCTCTATCTGGCAGTTCACCTTAGCCGCACTGAGGAAGCCTGGCCGGCAAACTGGCAGGAATTGGAGGCCAAAAACACCACTCGGCTGGGGCGCTGGACAGGACTGCTCCGAGTGCTTTCCGAGCGCTGGTCATAAACCAACTGGTGGCCTCCATGTTGTGGTACCGGTTGGTCACTTTGGCCCCGCCCCCTGAATTTGTCACCAAGATCCAAAAGAAACTCATCGATTTCTTCTGGGGCAAGAGGAAACACTTGGTCTCTGTCGCGGTTTTGAGTCTCCCGAACGCGGAGGGTGGCCAGTCGCTGGTGTGCGTCCGCACCCAGGCTGCGACTCCCGGCTTCGGACCCTGCAGAGATACCTATACGTCGAGCGTCCTCCCAGATGGTGTGCACTGGCGACGTATTTTTTCCGCCAGTGTCACTGCCTTCAAGACGACACGCAGCTCCTGGCGGGGACGGTCCGGCGGGCGGAGGAGTAGCCGAAACCCCCGGGACGCCCCTCACTGCGGGTGGCGAGGGGGCTCGGAAGAGCAGAGCACTCCCGGCCGATCTGAGCCCCGCTCGGACGGAACTGCTCATCGGACCCAGACCCCGAAACCCTCCTCGGGAGCCGGTCCCGCACAACCCGAGCGGCCTCTCGGAAATGCCCTCCGTGCCATTCCAATCGGCGCGGAGGGGTTTCCTGTACGGGCTTCTCCTGCACACTCTCCACTTCCTCGCCCTCGTCAGCCGGCCGGACACGCCCTGGCGGTCCGCGTTGCCATCTGGCGGCGAGGGGAAACCCCGATGGAGGTCTCTCTACGCGGGAGTCTTCCCCCTTTACATTGGGGACCTGGAGTGGAGGGCGCTGCACAGAGCAGGCCCGTGCAATAGACTTTTAAGTCTGCGGCCTGGTTCCATGTTCCATGTTTATACGGAGTGTGCGAGGTTGCAGCCCCTCTTTGAGTATTTTGAAGGGGCTGCTCCTCACGTTCCGGCTGCACTGCATCCCCACGCTCCTGATCTTTGGGCACCCGGTGAGGAGGGGCGTGGGTCGGGAGGAGGATTTCCTCGTCAGTCTGCTCCTGGGCCTGGCCAAGGTGGCAATTCACAGGTCCAGGTTGCGGGCTGTCGGGGGGTCCGTCCTCTCTGATTGCCTGCCCCGAGGTTACGTTCACGCCCGGGTGTCCCTGGAGAAGGAACATGTGGTGTCCGCCGGTACGTCGAAGCCTTCCGCAACCGGTGGGCACCGCAGGGACTGGAGTGCATCATGGACACCGAGAATGGCATTTTAATTTGAGTTTGTTTAAATTATCGATTTTTTTCAATGAAGTTATTTTTATAAAATGTATATAAAGGGGGACTTTGGTATGAAAGGCCCCCTCGACATCAAAAAAGGGGGTTAGATGCAGAGTTACACTCCCTCTGCACTGTCCCCAAAAAACACTCCCAGGAAACAGCGTGCATTTATAAAGCAACTTTCACCTGGTTACAAACATCCCAAGGTGCCTCACAGGAGTGTAAATCGGACAAAATTTGACCCTGGGCCTTAACAGTAGATATTAGGGACAGACAACTAAAAGCTCGGTCCGAGAGGTCAGTTTTAAGCAGCGTCTTAAAGGAGGAGAGAGATAGGTGGAGAGGTTTAGGGAGAGAATTCCAGAGCTTAGGGCCCAGGCAGCTGAAGGCATGGCTGCCAATGGTGGAGCGATGAAAATCAGGGGATGCATGAGAGGTCAAAATTGTCCAAGTCTCCAAGATCTCTGTGTTCCTCAGTACTGACCCTGTCTGGAGTGGGAGCACGAACCCTCGATTTTCTGACTGTTTGGCTGCTGATCACTCTCAGAGCAGAATTAAAATCAGGCTCCATTCTCATTCATGGGCCAGGGTCGCACATGCACCCCTCTAACTGAGACAAGCCCCAAACCCAAGGCGTTTACCATGAGGGAGGGCACCCCCCTATGCAGTAACTGCACTGGGATATGAAATGTGGTTAATGTAAGTTACACCACGCCCCCTGGCCTTGGACTGTAAATCCCAGCTCCCTGCTCTCTCTGCCTCCCTCTGACATACACGATGCCATTTACAGCGTCGTACCTTTGTTATAACATCCCATGACTCCATTCTTTATGCCACACTTTTCATCAGTCGTGCAGGAGATCTCTTCACAAACCAACCCGACCGCAGAACACATGCATCTTTCCTTGCAGTCCTTCTGAATCACCACATCATCAAGCTGTGGAGGGAACAAACAGGAGACTGTTAGCATGAGGAAGGTATCCCCAGAATGTGGTCAGTATTGAGAGGATATCCCCAGGAGTGTGTCAGTATCAGGAGGGTATCCCCAGGAGTGTGTCAGTATTGAGAGGATATCCCCAGGAGTGAGTCAGTATTGAGAGGATATCCCCAGGAGTGTGTCAGTATCAGGAGGATATCCCCTGGAGTGTGTCAGTATTGAGAGGATGTCCCCAGGAGTGTGTCAGTATTGAGAGACTATTCCCAGGAGTGTGTCAGTATTGGGAGGATATCCCCAGGAGTGTGTCAGTACGGACAGGCTATCCCCAGGAGTGTGTCAGTACGGACAGGCTATCCCCAGGAGTGTGTCAGTATTGAGAGGGTATTCCCAGGTGTATGTCCTTATTGAGAGGATATCCCCAGGAGTATGTCATTGTGGACAGAGTATCGCCAGGAGTGTGTCAGTATAGGGAGGATATCCCCAGGAGTGTGTCAGTAGTGAGAGGATATCCCCAAGAGTGTGTCAGTCGTGGGAGGATATCCCCAGGAGTGTGTCAGTAGTGGGAGGATATCCCCAGGAGTGTGTCAGTATTGGGAGGATATCCCCAGGAGTGTGTCAGTAGTGAGAGGATATCCCCAGGAGTGTGTCAGTATTGAGAGGGTAACCCCAGGAGTGTGTCAGTACGGACAGGCTATCCCCAGGAGTGTGTCAGTATTGAGAGGGTATCCCCAGGAGTGTGTCAGTATTGGGAGGATATCCCCAGGAGTGTGTCAGTATTGGGAGGATATCCCCAGGAGTGTGTCAGTATTGAGAGGGTAACCCCAGGAGTGTGTCAGTACGGACAGGCTATCCCCAGGAGTGTGTCAGTATTGAGAGGGTATCCCCAGGAGTGTGTCAGTATTGAGAGGATATCCCCAGGTGTGTGTCAGTATTGAGAGGGTAACCCAGGAGTGTGTCAGTATTGGGAGGATATCCCAGGAGTGTGTCCGTATTGAGAGGGTATCCCCAGGAGTGTGTCCGTATTGAGAGGGTATCCCCAGGAGTGTGTCACTATTGAGAGGGTATCCCCAGGAGTGTGTCAGTTTTGAGAGGTTATCCCCAGGAGTGTGTCAGTATTGAGAGGGTATCCCCAGGAGTGTGTCAGTATTGAGAGGTTATCCCCAGGAGTGTGTCAGTATTGAGAGGATATCCCCAGGAGTGTGTCAGAATTGAGAGGATATCCCCAGGAGTGTGTCAGTATTGAGAGGGTATCCCCAGGAGTGTGTGAGTATTGGGAGGATATCCCCAGGAGTGTGTCAGTATTGAGAGGATATCCCCAGGAGTGTGTCAGTATTGAGAGGGTATCCCCAGGAGTGTGTCAGTATTGAGAGGGTATCCCCAGGAGTGTGTCAGTATTGGGAGGATATCCCCAGGAGTGTGTCAGTATCAGGAGGGTATCCCCAGGAGTATGTCAGTATTGGGAGGATATCCCCAGGAGTGTGTCAATATCAGGAGGGTATCCCCAGGAGTGTGTCAGTATTGAGAGGATATCCCCAGGAGTGTGTCAATATCAGGAGGGTATCCCCAGGAGTGTGTCAGTATTGAGAGGATATCCCCAGGAGTGTGTCAGTATCGAGAGGATATCCCCAGGAGTGTGTCAGTATCAGGAGGGTATCCCCAGGAGTGTGTCAGTATCAGGAGGGTATCCCCAGGAGTATGTCAGTATTGGGAGGATATCCCCAGGAGTGTGTCAGTATCGAGAGGATATCCCCAGGAGTGTGTCAGTATTGGGAGGATATCCCCAGGAGTGTGTCAGTATCAGGAGGGTATCCCCAGGAGTATGTCAGTATTGGGAGGATATCCCCAGGAGTGTGTCAGTATCGAGAGGATATCCCCAGGAGTGTGTCAGTATCAGGAGGGTATCCCCAGGAGTGTGTCAGTACGTATGCAGCACTCCCTCAGTCCTGCCCCTCCGACATGCAGCACTCCCTCAGTACTGACTGACCAACAGTACAGCGCTCCCTCAGTGCTGAACCTCCAATTGTGCAACACACCCTCAGCACTGACCCTCGGACAGTGCAGCGCTCCCTCAGTACTGACCCTCCGACAGTGCAGCACTCCCTCAGTACTGACCCTCCAACAGTACGGCACTCCCTCAGTACTCACCCTACGACTGTGCAGCCTTCCCTCAGTAATGACCCTCAGAAAATGCAGCACTCACTCAGTACTGACCCTCCGACATGCAGCACTGCCTCAGTACTGACCCTCCGACATGCAGCACTGCCTCAGTACTGACCCTCCGACATGCAGCACTGCCTCAGTACTGACCCTCCGACAGTACGGCACTCCCTCAGTACTCACCCGACGACTGTGCAGCCTTCCCTCAGTAATGACCCTCAGAAAATGCAGCACTCACTCAGTACTGACCCTCTGACATGCAGCACTCCCTCAGTACTGACCGACCAACAGTACAGCGCTCCCTCAGTGCTGTACCCCCAACTGTGCAAAACACCCTCAGCAAAACACCCTCAGCACTCAGTTTCGGGTGGATATGCGTGGAAAGTTCTTTACGCAGAGGGTGGTGGGTGCCTGGAACGCGTTGCCAGCGGAGGTGGTAGACGCGGGCACGATAGCGTCTTTTAAGATGTATCTAGACAGATACATGAATGGGCAGGAAGCAAAGAGATACAGACCCTTAGAAAATAGGCGACATGTTCAGATAGAGGATCTGGATCGGCGCAGGCTTGGAGGGCCGAAGGGTCTGTTCCTTTGCTGTAATTTTCTTTGTTCTTTGTTCACTGACCCTCGGACAGTGCAGCACTCCCTCAGTACTGACTCTCCGACAGTGCAGCACTCCCTCAGTACTGACCCTCCGACAGTTCGGCACTCCCTCAGTACTGTCTCTCCGACAATGTAGCGTTCCATCAGTTCTGAACCTCCGACAGTGCAGCACTCCCTCAGTACTGACCCTCCGACAGTGCGGCACTCGCTCAGTACTGACCCTACAACTGTACAGCGCTCCCTCAGTACTGAAACTCCGACAGTGCAGCACTCCCTCAGTACTGACCCTACGACAGTGCGGCGCTCCCTCAGTACTGACCCTCCAACAGTGCAGGACTCCCTCAGTACTGACCCTCCGACAGAGCAGCGCTCCCTCAGTACTGACCCTCCGACAGTGCGGCACTCTCTCAGTACTGACCCTCCGACAGTGTAGCACACCCTCAGTACTGACCCTCCAACAGTGCAGCACTCCCTCAGTACTGACTCTCCGACAGTGCAGCACTCCCTCAGTACTGACCCTCCGACATTGCGGCACTCCCTCAGTACTGACCCTCCGACTGCGCAGCACTCCCTCAGTACTGACCCTCTGACAGTGCGGCACGATGCTCTGTAGCTGATTTCGAAGGTCACGTACCCCTTCATGGTTTCCAAACCAACCTGCTTGGGTTGGTTTCGGAAAGTGTTGATAGGTTTGTTTGTTCGGTGGATGTGGGCCCAAAGGAGTCTCCTGGAACAAAGAGTGAGATTTTTCAGATGCTTAAATAGCAAGATTAGAGTTGCTAAAATGACTGGATTTGCACATCTTTCAGTGGGAGAGGCCACAACAAATGCAGTTGGGAATCAGTGAATAATACAGCACAGGAAGAGGCCATTCTACCCATCGTGCCTGTGTTGGCTCTTTGAAAGATCTATCCAATTTCGTCCCCACTCTCCCCCCCCCCCCCCACCCCCTGCTTTCCCCCATCCTCCTGCAAATTTTTCCCCTTCAAGTATTTCTCCAATTCCCCTTTTGAAAGTTATTATTGAATCTGCTTCCACCGCCCTTTCAGGCAGCGCGTTCCAGATCACAACAACTCACTGCGTCAAAAACATTCTCCTCCTCTCCCCCCCTCTGGCTCTTTTCCCAACTTGTTTTCATTCCTGTGTGTGAGGAGAGTGAAGTTAAAGGGACCGCGAGGGCAGGTGGTTGGCTGATCCTTAACATCCAGACCTCCTGTTTGTGAGCTCTCTGTGTTGCACCGACTGGCTCTGAGGTCTTATGCTGCACAGATTCCCACCCAGGAGCCGTCTTTCACACTCTCCCATATCCTGGCACAGCTCTGAGACCCGGCAGCCAACCCACCTTTGTTACACACACAGATTGCCCCTGTTAAACAGACAAACAACTTGCGGTTACATCTGGCCATTATCAGCTCACTCAGTGTCCCAGCTCTGTCCACATGCAAACTGTGGAGAGATGCACACAGCTGCTTGGGGGAGGGGCATGTTAGAGACAGACGGACGGAGGCAGAGAGAGAGAGGGCCAGAGAGTGACAGCGAGAGAGAGAGAGAGCATGGACGAAAAGGAGAAAATGAGAGAGAAAGAGACAGTGAAAGAGAGTGAGGGAGAGACGGAACCAGAGAGAGAGAGACAAAGAATGAGAGCGAGAGGGGGAAAGAAAGATGGAGAGAGAAAGAGAGAGAGGCAGAGAAAGAAACATAGAGATAGAAAGAGAGACAGAAAGAGTGGGACCTCTGAGATCTCTGCACTCTGCCCATCCCCCGATTCCCATCGCTCCACCATTGGCGGCCGTGCCTTCAGCTGCCTGGGGGCCCTAAGCTCTGGAATTCCCTCCCTAAACCTCTCCGCCTCTCTCTCTCCTCCTTTAAGACACTCCTTAATAAAACCGACCTCTCTGACCGAGCTTTTGGTCGCCGGTCCCTAAAATCTCCTGATGTGGCTCGGGGTGAAATTGTGTCTGATTTGTGCCCCTGTGAAGCACCCTGGGACATTTTACAATGTCAAAAGTGCTATATAAATGCAGTTGAGAGTCACAGAGTGAGACAAGAGAGATAGTCAGAGAGTGAGTGAGACAGACAGAGTGAGTGAGACAGAGAGTGAGACAAGAGAGATAGTCAGAGAGTGAGTGAGACAGACAGAGAGAGTGAGACAGAGAGTGAGACAAGAGAGATAGTCAGAGAGTGAGTGAGACAGACAGAGTGAGTGAGACAGAGAGTGAGTGAGTGAGACAGACAGAGAGAGTGAGACAGAGAGAGTGAGACAAGAGAGATAGTCAGAGAGTGAGTGAGACAGACAGAGTGAGTGAGACAGAGAGTGAGTGAGACAGAGAGAGTGAGACAGAGTGAGACAAGAGAGATAGTCAGAGAGTGAGTGAGACAGACAGAGTATGAGACAGACAGGGTGAGGGAGACAGACAGAGAGTGAGTGAGACAGAGAGAGTGAGTGAGACAGAGTGAGACAAGAGAGATATTCAGAGAGTGAGTGAGACAGACAGAGTGTGAGACAGACAGGGTGAGGGAGACAGAGAGAGTGAGTGAGACAGACAGACAGAGTGAGTGAGACCAACAGAGAGAGTGAGACAAACAGAGAGAGTGAGACAAACAGAGAGCGTGAGACAGACAGAGTGAGTGAGAGACAGAGAGAGAGTGAGAGCATGAGAGACAGAGAGAGACACAGGTTTATGAGGTTATGTTAAATCCTTTATAAAGTCCTGCTAGTCCCCAGCAGGAGGATTGTGTCCAACTCCGGGCGCCACTACCTTTCGGACGGGTGTCCAGTCCTTGGAGAGGGTGCGGAGGGAGATTTACTGGAATGGTCCCAGGGATGAGGGACTTCAGTGAATGTGGAGAGACTGGAGAAGCTGGGATTGTTCTCCTTAGAGCAGAGAAGGTTAAGGGGGAGATTTAATCGAGGCGTTCAAAATCACGAGGGGGGTTTCGATGGAGTAAATGAGGAGAAACTGTTCCCAGTGGCAGGAGGGTCGGTAACCAGAGGGACACAGATTGAGGATAATCGGTAAAAGAACCAGAGGCGGGGGGGGGAGAGAGGAGGAGAATGTTTTTGACGCAGTGAGTTGTTGTGATCTGGAACGCGCTGCCTGAAAGGGCGGTGGAAGCAGATTCAATAGTAACTTTCAAAAGGGGGAATTGGGGAAATACTGGAAGGGGAAAAAATTGCAGGGCGATGGGGAAAGAGCGGCGGAGGGGGGGAGGGGAGTGAGGACTAATTGGATAGATCTTTCAAAGAGCCAGTACAGGCACGATGGGCTGAATGGTCTCCTCCTGGGCTGCTTGTTTCGAGGATTCTCATTTCTAAGGATGGCACCTACATTTCCATGGACTGTTTCGAATCGTATCCGGGAGGTCCCTGCCCTCCTACATCAGTCACTGTCCCTGGAGGCCCAGTTAAATCACAGTACACAGGTTAAAAAATAATAGGGTAATAATAGTAGGGGATTTCAACTTCCCCAATATCAACTGGAATAGTCTTAGTCCAAAAGGCTTCTAGGGGGCGGAATTCTGAAAATGCATACAGGAGAGCCTTTTGAGCCAGTACGTAGAAAGTCCTGCAAGAGAAGGGGCGGTACTGGACCTAATCCGAGGGAATGAAGCCAAACAAGTGGTAGAAGTGTCAGTGGGGGTGCATTTCAGCGATAGTGACCATAACTCTGTAAGATTTAAGGTAGCTATGGAAAAGGACAAAGATGGATCGGAAATAAAGGTACTGAATTGGGGGAAGGCCGATTTCAATATGATAAAACAGGATCTGGCCAAAGTGGTCTGGGAGCAGCTACATGTAGGAAAGTCGACATCAGACCAGTGGGAGTCATTCAAAGAGGAAATAGTGAGGGTTCAGAGCCAACATGTACCCGTAAAGGTGAAGGGTAGGACCAACAAGTCCAGGGAACCCTCGATGTCAAGTGATATAAAGGAGTGGATCAGGAAAAAAAGGAGATTTCTGGCAGATTCAGAGTGCTGAATACAGCAGAGGCATGAGAGTATAGAAAGTGTAGGGGGGGGGGGGTACTTATAAAATTAATTAGGAGAGCGAAGAGGGGACATGAAAAAACACTGGCGGGCAAGATAAAGGAAAATCCAAAGGCGTTTTATAAGTATATTAAGGGCAAGATGATAACCAGGGAAAGAGTAGGGCCCATTAGGGACCAAAGTGGCAATCTGTGTGTGGAGCTGGAGGATGTAGGTGAGGTTTGAAATGATTACTTTTCATCTCTGTTCACTTTGGAGAAGGACGATGTCGGTGTAGAGATCAGGGAGGGGGATTGTAACATACGTGAACATATTAGCATTGAAAGGGATGAAGTATTAGATGTTTTAGCGGGCTTAAAAGTAGATAAATCCCCAGGCCCAGATGAGATGTATCCCAGGCTATTATGTGAGGCAAAGGAGGAGATTGCAGGGGCTCTGACAAATTTTCAACTCCTCTCTGGCCACAGGAGAAGTACCAGAGGACTGGAGGACAGTGAATATGGTACCATTATTCAAGAAGGGTAGCAGGGATAAACCAGGTAATTACAGGCCGGTGAATCTAACATCAATGTTGGGAAACTATTGGAAAAAGTTCTGAGGGACAGGATTAATGTCCACTTGGAGAGGCAGGGATAAATCAGGGATATTCAGCACGGCTTTGTCAGGGGGGAGATCGTGTCTAACTAACTTGATTGAATTTTTCAAGGAGGTGACTAGATGTGTGGATGAGGGTAAAGCAGTTGATAGTCTACATGGACTTCAGTAAGGCTTTTGATAAGGTCCCGCGATGGGAGATTGGTTAAGAAGGTAAGAGCCCATGGCATCCCGGGCAATTTGGCAAATTGGATCCAAAATTGGCTTAGTGGCAGGAGGTGATGGTCGAGGGTTGTTTTTGCGAGTGGAAGCCTGTGACCAGTGGTGTACCACAAGGATCGGTGCTGGGATCCTTGCTGTTTGTAGTGTACATTAATGATTTAGACGTGAATTAAGGAGGTATGATCAGTAAATTCGCAGATGGCACGAAAATTGGTGGTGTCGTAAATAGTGAGGAGGAAAGCCTGAGATTACAGGATGATATAGATGGGCTGGTAAGATGGGTGGAGCAGTGGCAAATGGAATTTAATCCTGAGAAGGGTGAGGTGATGCATTTTGGGAGGACTAACACGGCAAGGGAATATACAATGGATGGTAGGACCCTAGGAAGTACAGAGGGTCAGAGGGACCTTGGTGTACTTGTCCATAGATCACTGAAGGCAGCAACACAGGTAGATAAGGTGGTTAGGAAGGCATATGGGATACCTGCCATTTTTAGCCGAGGCACAGAATATAAGAGCAGGGAGGTTATGATGGAGCTGTATAAAATGCTAGTTAGGCCACAGTTGGAGTACTGTGTACAGTTCTGGTCACCACACTATAGGAAGGATGTGATTGCACTGGAGAGGGTGCAGAGGAGATTCACCAGGATGTTACCTGGGCTGGAGCATTTCAGCTATGAAGAGAGACTGAAAAGGCTGGGGTTATTTTCCTTCGAGCAGAGAAGGCTGAGGGGGGACCTGATTGAGGTATACAAAATTATGAGGGGCATTGATAGATTAGATAGGAAGAAACCTTTGCCCTTAGCGGAGGGGTCAAAAACCGGGGGCTTAAATTTAAGGTAAGGGGCAGAAAGTTTAGGGGAGATTTGAGGAAAAACATTTTCACTCAGAGGGTGGTTGGAATCTGGAACACACTGCCTGAAGGAGTGGTAGAGGCAGGAACCCTCATAACATTTAAGAAGTATTTAGATGAGCACTTGAAACGCCATAGCATACAAGGCTATGGGCCAATTGATGGAAAACGGGAGTAGAGTAAGCTGCTTGATGGCTGGCACAGACGCGATGGGACAAAGGGCCTGAATCTAAACTGTATAACTCTATGACTATGACACCTGGTTTGGAAAGAGATGATTCATTAAAAGAGGAGTGTCTGTTTTTTGACCTTTCTTAATATGCAAATGTTTCTTGTTGTAACTTGGTTGCCTGGTTTATGGGAGATTGCCAGAAGCAGATATGGGATATTGGCACATCAATAATCCAATTAAACACTTAGCACCTTTCAAACAACGTGCTGAGATCAGAGATTGAGAGTGACACTTACCCACAAGGTGGAATGTACAAAAGTAAACTGCAAATGCACGAAAGCGCACACCACCCAACAACGGTTTGGGGACTTGGAATCTGCAGGCACACACTGTAAACCGTATCCCAGTGAGAGTCAGTGTGTGTGGAACCCGTACCCCAGTGAGAGTCAGTGTGTGTGGAACCCGTACCCCAGTGAGAGTCAGTGTGTGTGGAACCCGTACCCCAGCGAGAGTCAGTGTGTGTGGGACCCGTACCCCAGTGAGAGTCAGTGTGTGTGGGATCCGTACCCCAGCGAGAGTCAGTGAGTGTGGAACTCATACCTCAATAAGAGTCAGTGTGTGTGGGACCCGCACCCCAGTGAAAGTCAGTGTGTGCGGGAACCGTATCCCAGTGAGAGTCAGTGTGTGTGTGGAACCCGTACCCCAGTGAGAGTCAGTGTGTGTGTGGAACCCGTACCCCAGTGAGAGTCAGTGTGTGTGGGATCCGTACCCCAGCGAGAGTCAGTGTGTGTGGGACCCGTACCCCAGTGAGAGTCAGTGTGTGTGGGATCCGTACCCCAGCGAGAGTCAGTGAGTGTGGAACTCATACCTCAATAAGAGTCAGTGTGTGTGGGACCCGCACCCCAGTGAAAGTCAGTGTGTGCGGGAACCGTATCCCAGTGAGAGTCAGTGTGTGTGAGACCCATACCCCAGCGAGAGTCAGTGTGTGTGGAACCCGTACCCCAGTGAGAGTCAGTGTGTGTGGGACCCGTACCCCAGTGAGAGTCAGTGTGTGTGGGACCCGTACCCCAGTGAGAGTCAGTGAGTGTGGGACCCGTACCCCAGTGAGAGTTAGTGAGTGTGGAACTCATACCTTAGTAAGAGTCAGTGTGTGTGGGACCTGCACCCAAGTGAGAGTCAGTGTGCGTGGGACCCGTACCCCAGTGAGAGTCAGTGAGTGTGGGACCCGTACCCCAGTGAGAGTTAGTGAGTGTGGGACCCGTACCCCAGTGAGAGTTAGTGAGTGTGGAACTCATACCTTAGTAAGAGTCAGTGTGTGTGGGACCCGCACCCCAGTGAGAGTCAGTGTGCGTGGAACTCATACCTCTACACTCACCCCTTCCCCTCCCTCCCAGAACCGTGACAGGGTTCCCCTTGTCCTCACTTTTCATCCCACCAGCCTCCATATCCAAAGGATCACCCTCCGCCATTTTCGCCACCTCCAGCGTGATGCCACTACCAAACGCATCTTCCCCTCCCTTCCCCTGTCAGCATTCCGAAGGGATCGTTCCCTCCGCGACACCCTGGTCCACTCCTCCATTACCCCCACCACCTCGTCCCCGTCCCAGGGCACCTTCCCCTGCAATCGCAGGAGGTGTAATACCTGCCCATTTACCTCCTCTCTCCTCACTATCCCAGGCCCCAAACACTCCTTTCAGGTGAAGCAGCGATTTACTTGTACTTCTTTCAATGTAGTATACTGTATTCGCTGCTCACAGTGTGGTCTCCTCTACATTGGGGAGACCAAGCGCAGACTGGGTGACCGCTTTGCGGAACATCTCCGCTCAGTCCGCAAGCAGGACCCTGAGCTTCCGGTTGCTTGCCATTTCAACACTCCCCCCTGCTCTCATGCTCACATCTCTGTCCTGGGATTGCTGCAGTGTTCCAGTGAACATCAACGCAAGCTCGAGGAACAGCATCTCATCTACCAATTAGGCACACTACAGCCTGCCAGACTGAACATTGAGTTCAATAATTTCAGAGCATGACAGCCCCCCATTTTACTTTCATTTTTAGTTATTTTTTCTTCCTTTTTTTACATTCTTTTTTACATTTTTTACCATCTTTTTTTTGCATTTATTTCATTTCATCTTAGTTGGTTCAGTTTGCTTACCCACTGTTTTTCTTCAGGTTTGCACTTGCTGCTGTTCAATATTCAGTGTATTTACACCTAATCTGTACTCATGCTTTGTCTTTCAACACACCATTAACATATTGTTTGCCTTTGTTCCATGACCTTTTGGTCAGCGATGTGGCCTTGTCCAATCTACACCTTCTCCTTTGTTATCTCTTGCCCCACCCCCACCTCACTTGCTTATAATCTGTGACTTTTCTAATATTTGTCAGTTCCGAAGAAGGGTCACTGACCCGAAACGTTAACTCTGCTTCTCTTTCCACAGATGCTGCCAGACCTGCTGAGTCATTCCAGCATTTCTTGTTTTTATTTCAGATTTCCAGCATCCGCAGTATTTTGCTTCTCTTTTGTTCTCTCTTGCACACCCCCCGCCCCCCCCCCACCACTCCACCCCCACCCTGCTTTACTTGCTTATAACCTTTTACATTTCTAATATTTGTAAGTTCTCAATACGGGTCACTGACCCGAAACGTTAACTCTGCTTCTATCTCCACAGATGCTGCCAGACCTGTTGAGTATTTCCAGCATTTCTTGTTTTTATTTCACATTTCCAGCATCTGCAGTATTTTGCTTTTATATTACCATATTTTAGGTGGCAGTTAGGCCATGTCATTGATCTGAAACTACTGGTTTTAAGAACTGCTTGAGAATTGGCGTCCAGTCTCCCTCCTCAGCACGGATTACAAATCTTAGCCCGGGCTATGTCTACCCGCCTGGGCTCCTTGCTGGCACACATGTTGCTTTCCCGGGCCGGTCCATCCAGGACAACATCCACCTGATCCGGGACCTGATCCATCTTTCCCAGAGGACTGGTCTGTCAGTTCCTTTCTCTCTCTCGATCAGGAGCTGGTGTTCGATAGGGTGCTTCACGAATACCTTTTCGGGACTCTGCGCGCTTTCGGACCCGGATGGCATTTTGAGGCCCGGTTCTGAATTTAGTACGCCGCCGCAGAGCGTCTGGTCAAAGATAGGGCGGCACAGTGGCGCAGTGGTTAGCACTGCAGCCTCACAGCTCCAGGGACCCGGGTTCGATTCTGGGTACTGTCTGTGTGGAGTTTGCAAGTTCTCCCTGTGTCTGCGTGGGTTTTCTCCGGGTGCTCCGGTTTCCTCCCACAAGCCAAAAGACTTGCAGGTTGGTAGGTAAATTGGCCATTATAAATTGTCACTAGTATAGGTAGGTGGTAGGGAAATATAGGGACAGATGGGGATGTGGTAGGAATATGGGATTAGTGTAAGATGAGTATAAATGGGTAGTTGATGGTCGGCACAGACTCGGTGGGCCGAAGGGCCTGTTTCTGTTTCAGTGCTGTATCTCTAATACAGATCTAATAATGGGTCCTCGATGGCGTCCCTACGCTCTGGGAGAGGAATGTGTCAGGGATGCCCCATGTCCGGCCAATTGTATACCAGCTGCGTGGAGCCCTTCCTGTGCCTGCTTCGCAGGAGGTTGACTCCGCGTGAGCCGGCCATGTGGGTCGTCCTCTCGGATTACGCCGACAACGTGCTCCTCTCAGTCACAAATCTCATTGACTTGTGGAGGATACACGACTGCCAGCAGACCTCCGCAAGGATCAATTGGTAAAAATGTTCCGGACTCCTGGTGGGTCAGTGGCGGGTGGACTCCCTGCCGGAAGAGTTGACACCTTTTGCGTGGAGCACCATGCACCTCCTCTATCTGGCAGTTCACCTTAGCCGCACTGAGGAAGCCTGGCCGGCAAACTGGCAGGAATTGGAGGCCAAAAACACCACTCGGCTGGGGCGCTGGACAGGACTGCTCCGAGTGCTTTCCGAGCGCTGGTCATAAACCAACTGGTGGCCTCCATGTTGTGGTACCGGTTGGTCACTTTGGCCCCGCCCCCTGAATTTGTCACCAAGATCCAAAAGAAACTCATCGATTTCTTCTGGGGCAAGAGGAAACACTTGGTCTCTGTCGCGGTTTTGAGTCTCCCGAACGCGGAGGGTGGCCAGTCGCTGGTGTGCGTCCGCACCCAGGCTGCGACTCCCGGCTTCGGACCCTGCAGAGATACCTATACGTCGAGCGTCCTCCCAGATGGTGTGCACTGGCGACGTATTTTTTCCGCCAGTGTCACTGCCTTCAAGACGACACGCAGCTCCTGGCGGGGACGGTCCGGCGGGCGGAGGAGTAGCCGAAACCCCCGGGACGCCCCTCACTGCGGGTGGCGAGGGGGCTCGGAAGAGCAGAGCACTCCCGGCCGATCTGAGCCCCGCTCGGACGGAACTGCTCATCGGACCCAGACCCCGAAACCCTCCTCGGGAGCCGGTCCCGCACAACCCGAGCGGCCTCTCGGAAATGCCCTCCGTGCCATTCCAATCGGCGCGGAGGGGTTTCCTGTACGGGCTTCTCCTGCACACTCTCCACTTCCTCGCCCTCGTCAGCCGGCCGGACACGCCCTGGCGGTCCGCGTTGCCATCTGGCGGCGAGGGGAAACCCCGATGGAGGTCTCTCTACGCGGAAGTCTTCCCCCTTTACATTGGGGACCTGGAGTGGAGGGCGCTGCACAGAGCAGGCCCGTGCAATAGACTTTTAAGTCTGCGGCCTGGTTCCATGTTCCATGTTTATACGGAGTGTGCGAGGTTGCAGCCCCTCTTTGAGTATTTTGAAGGGGCTGCTCCTCACGTTCCGGCTGCACTGCATCCCCACGCTCCTGATCTTTGGGCACCCGGTGAGGAGGGGCGTGGGTCGGGAGGAGGATTTCCTCGTCAGTCTGCTCCTGGGCCTGGCCAAGGTGGCAATTCACAGGTCCAGGTTGCGGGCTGTCGGGGGGTCCGTCCTCTCTGATTGCCTGCCCCGAGGTTACGTTCACGCCCGGGTGTCCCTGGAGAAGGAGCATGTGGTGTCCGCCGGTAGGTCGAAGCCTTCCGCAACCGGTGGGCACCGCAGGGACTGGAGTGCATCATTGACACCGAGAATGGCATTTTAATTTGAGTTTGTTTAAATTATCGATTTTTTTCAATGAAGTTATTTTTATAAAATGTATATAAAGGGGGACTTAGGTATGAAAGGCCCCCTCGACATCAAAAAAGGGGGTTAGATGCAGAGTTACACTCCCTCTGCACTGTCCCCAAAAAACACTCCCAGGAAACAGCGTGCATTTATAAAGCAACTTTCACCTGGTTACAAACATCCCAAGGTGCCTCACAGGAGTGTAAATCGGACAAAATTTGACCCTGGGCCTTAACAGTAGATATTAGGGACAGACAACTAAAAGCTCGGTCCGAGAGGTCAGTTTTAAGCAGCGTCTTAAAGGAGGAGAGAGAGAGGTGGAGAGGTTTAGGGAGAGAATTCCAGAGCTTAGGGCCCAGGCAGCTGAAGGCATGGCTGCCAATGGTGGAGCGATGAAAATCAGGGGATGCATGAGAGGTCAGAATTGTCCAAGTCTCCAAGATCTCTGTGTTCCTCAGTACTGACCCTGTCTGGAGTGGGAGCACGAACCCTCGATTTTCTGACTGTTTGGCTGCTGATCACTCTCAGAGCAGAATTAAAATCAGGCTCCATTCTCATTCATGGGCCAGGGTCGCACATGCACCCCTCTAACTGAGACAAGCCCCAAACCCAAGACGTTTACCATGAGGGAGGGCACCCCCCTATGCAGTAACTGCACTGGGATATGAAATGTGGTTAATGTAAGTTACACCACGCCCCCTGGCCTTGGACTGTAAATCCCAGCTCCCTGCTCTCTCTGCCTCCCTCTGACATACACGATGCCATTTACAGCGTCGTACCTTTGTTATAACATCCCATGACTCCATTCTTTATGCCACACTTTTCATCAGTCGTGCAGGAGATCTCTTCACAAACCAACCCGACCGCAGAACACATGCATCTTTCCTTGCAGTCCTTCTGAATCACCACATCATCAAGCTGTGGAGGGAACAAACAGGAGACTGTTAGCATGAGGAAGGTATCCCCAGAATGTGGTCAGTATTGAGAGGATATCCCCAGGAGTGTGTCAGTATCAGGAGGGTATCCCCAGGAGTGTGTCAGTATTGAGAGGATATCCCCAGGAGTGAGTCAGTATTGAGAGGATATCCCCAGGAGTGTGTCAGTATCAGGAGGATATCCCCTGGAGTGTGTCAGTATTGAGAGGATGTCCCCAGGAGTGTGTCAGTATTGAGAGACTATTCCCAGGAGTGTGTCAGTATTGGGAGGATATACCCAGGAGTGTGTCAGTACGGACAGGCTATCCCCAGGAGTGTGTCAGTATTGAGAGGGTATTCCCAGGTGTATGTCCTTATTGAGAGGATATCCCCAGGAGTATGTCATTGTGGACAGAGTATCGCCAGGAGTGTGTCAGTATAGGGAGGATATCCCCAGGAGTGTGTCAGTAGTGAGAGGATATCCCCAGGAGTGTGTCAGTCGTGGGAGGATATCCCCAGGAGTGTGTCAGTAGTGGGAGGATATCCCCAGGAGTGTGTCAGTATTGGGAGGATATCCCCAGGAGTGTGTCAGTATTGGGAGGATATCCCCAGGAGTGTGTCAGTATTGGGAGGATATCCCCAGGAGTGTGTCAGTATTGGGAGGATATCCCCAGGAGTGTGTCAGTATTGGGAGGATATCCCCAGGAGTGTGTCAGTATTGAGAGGGTAACCCCAGGAGTGTGTCAGTACGGACAGGCTATCCCCAGGAGTGTGTCAGTATTGAGAGGGTATTCCCAGGTGTGTGTCAGTATTGAGAGGGTATCCCAGGAGTGTGTCAGTATTGGGAGGATATCCCAGGAGTGTGTCCGTATTGAGAGGGTATCCCCAGGAGTGTGTCCGTATTGAGAGGATATCCCCAGGTGTGTGTCAGTATTGAGAGGGTATCCCCAGGTGTGTGTCAGTATTGAGAGGGTATCCCAGGAGTGTGTCAGTATCAGGAGGATATCCCCAGGAGTGTGTCAGTATTGAGAGGATATCCCCAGGTGTGTGTCAGTATTGAGAGGGTATCCCAGGAGTGTGTCAGTATTGGGAGGATATCCCCAGGAGTGTGTCAGTATTGAGAGGGTAACCCCAGGAGTGTGTCAGTACGGACAGGCTATCCCCAGGAGTGTGTCAGTATTGAGAGGGTATCCCCAGGAGTGTGTCAGTATTGAGAGGGTATCCCCAGGAGTGTGTCAGTATTGAGAGGATATCCCCAGGAGTGTGTCAGTATCAGGAGGATATCCCCAGGAGTGTGTCAGTATTGAGAGGATATCCCCAGGTGTGTGTCAGTATTGAGAGGGTATCCCAGGAGTGTGTCAGTATTGGGAGGATATCCCAGGAGTGTGTCCGTATTGAGAGGGTATCCCCAGGAGTGTGTCCGTATTGAGAGGGTATCCCCAGGAGTGTGTCACTATTGAGAGGGTATCCCCAGGAGTGTGTCCGTATTGAGAGGGTATCCCCAGGAGTGTGTCCGTATTGAGAGGGTATCCCCAGGAGTGTGTCACTATTGAGAGGATATCCCCAGGAGTGTGTCAGTATTGAGAGGATATCCCCAGGAGTGTGTCAGAATTGAGAGGATATCCCCAGGAGTGTGTCAGTATTGAGAGGGTATCCCCAGGAGTGTGTCAGTATTGGGAGGATATCCCCAGGAGTGTGTCAGTATTGAGAGGATATCCCCAGGAGTGTGTCAGTATTGAGAGGGTATCCCCAGGAGTGTGTCAGTATTGAGAGGGTATCCCCAGGAGTGTGTCAGTATTGGGAGGATATCCCCAGGAGTGTGTCAGTATCAGGAGGGTATCCCCAGGAGTATGTCAGTATTGGGAGGATATCCCCAGGAGTGTGTCAATATCAGGAGGGTATCCCCAGGAGTGTGTCAGTATTGAGAGGATATCCCCAGGAGTGTGTCAATATCAGGAGGGTATCCCCAGGAGTGTGTCAGTATTGAGAGGATATCCCCAGGAGTGTGTCAGTATCGAGAGGATATCCCCAGGAGTGTGTCAGTATCGAGAGGATATCCCCAGGAGTGTGTCAGTATCAGGAGGGTATCCCCAGGAGTGTGTCAGTATCAGGAGGGTATCCCCAGGAGTATGTCAGTATTGGGAGGATATCCCCAGGAGTGTGTCAGTATCGAGAGGATATCCCCAGGAGTGTGTCAGTATTGGGAGGATATCCCCAGGAGTGTGTCAGTATCAGGAGGGTATCCCCAGGAGTATGTCAGTATTGGGAGGATATCCCCAGGAGTGTGTCAGTATCGAGAGGATATCCCCAGGAGTGTGTCAGTATCAGGAGGGTATCCCCAGGAGTATGTCAGTATTGGGAGGATATCCCCAGGAGTGTGTCAGTATCAGGAGGGTATCCCCAGGAGTATGTCAGTATTGGGAGGATATCCCCAGGAGTGTGTCAATATCAGGAGGGTATCCCCAGGAGTGTGTCAGTACGTATGCAGCACTCCCTCAGTCCTGCCCCTCCGACATGCAGCACTCCCTCAGTACTGACTGACCAACAGTACAGCGCTCCCTCAGTGCTGAACCTCCAATTGTGCAACACACCCTCAGCACTGACCCTCGGACAGTGCAGCGCTCCCTCAGTACTGACCCTCCGACAGTGCAGCACTCCCTCAGTACTGACCCTCCAACAGTACGGCACTCCCTCAGTACTCACCCTACGACTGTGCAGCCTTCCCTCAGTAATGACCCTCAGAAAATGCAGCACTCACTCAGTACTGACCCTCCGACATGCAGCACTGCCTCAGTACTGACCCTCCGACATGCAGCACTGCCTCAGTACTGACCCTCCGACATGCAGCACTGCCTCAGTACTGACCCTCCGACAGTACGGCACTCCCTCAGTACTCACCCTACGACTGTGCAGCCTTCCCTCAGTAATGACCCTCAGAAAATGCAGCACTCACTCAGTACTGACCCTCTGACATGCAGCACTCCCTCAGTACTGACCGACCAACAGTACAGCGCTCCCTCAGTGCTGTACCCCCAACTGTGCAAAACACCCTCAGCAAAACACCCTCAGCACTCAGTTTCGGGTGGATATGCGTGGAAAGTTCTTTACGCAGAGGGTGGTGGGTGCCTGGAACGCGTTGCCAGCGGAGGTGGTAGACGCGGGCACGATAGCGTCTTTTAAGATGTATCTAGACAGATACATGAATGGGCAGGAAGCAAAGAGATACAGACCCTTAGAAAATAGGCGACATGTTCAGATAGAGGATCTGGATCGGCGCAGGCTTGGAGGGCCGAAGGGTCTGTTCCTTTGCTGTAATTTTCTTTGTTCTTTGTTCACTGACCCTCGGACAGTGCAGCACTCCCTCAGTACTGACCCTACGACTGTGCAGCCTTCCCTCAGTATTGACCCTCAGAAAATGCAGCACTCCCTCAGTACTGACCCTCCAACAGTGCAGGACTCCCTCAGTACTGACCCTCCGACAGAGCAGCGCTCCCTCAGTACTGACCCTCCGACAGTGCGGCACTCTCTCAGTACTGACCCTCCGACAGTGTAGCACTCCCTCAGTACTGACCCTCCGACAGTTCGGCACTCCCTCAGTACTGTCTCTCCGACAATGTAGCGTTCCATCAGTTCTGAACCTCCGACAGTGCAGCACTCCCTCAGTACTGACCCTCCGACAGTGCGGCACTCCCTCAGTACTGACCCTACAACTGTACAGCGCTCCCTCAGTACTGAAACTCCGACAGTGCAGCACTCCCTCAGTACTGACCCTACGACAGTGCGGCGCTCCCTCAGTACTGACCCTCCAACAGTGCAGGACTCCCTCAGTACTGACCCTCCGACAGAGCAGCGCTCCCTCAGTACTGACCCTCCGACAGTGCGGCACTCTCTCAGTACTGACCCTCCGACAGTGTAGCACTCCCTCAGTACTGGCCCTCCAACAGTGCAGCACTCCCTCAGTACTGACTCTCCGACAGTGCAGCACTCCCTCAGTACTGACCCTCCGACATTGCGGCACTCCCTCAGTACTGACCCTCCGACTGCGCAGCACTCCCTCAGTACTGACCCTCTGACAGTGCGGCACGATGCTCTGTAGCTGATTTCGAAGGTCACGTACCCCTTCATGGTTTCCAAACCAACCTGCTTGGGTTGGTTTCGGAAAGTGTTGATAGGTTTGTTTGTTCGGTGGATGTGGGCCCAAAGGAGTCTCCTGGAACAAAGAGTGAGATTTTTCAGATGCTTAAATAGCAAGATTAGAGTTGCTAAAATGACTGGATTTGCACATCTTTCAGTGGGAGAGGCCACAACAAATGCAGTTGGGAATCAGTGAATAATACAGCACAGGAAGAGGCCATTCTACCCATCGTGCCTGTGTTGGCTCTTTGAAAGATCTATCCAATTTCGTCCCCACTCTCCCCCCCCCCCCCCCCCCACCCCCTGCTTTCCCCCATCCTCCTGCAAATTTTTCCCCTTCAAGTATTTCTCCAATTCCCCTTTTGAAAGTTATTATTGAATCTGCTTCCACCGCCCTTTCAGGCAGCGCGTTCCAGATCACAACAACTCACTGCGTCAAAAACATTCTCCTCCTCTCCCCCCCTCTGGCTCTTTTCCCAACTTGTTTTCATTCCTGTGTGTGAGGAGAGTGAAGTTAAAGGGACCGCGAGGGCAGGTGGTTGGCTGATCCTTAACATCTGTGACCTCCTGTTTGTGAGCTCTCTGTGTTGCACCGACTGGCTCTGAGGTCTTATGCTGCACAGATTCCCACCCAGGAGCCGTCTTTCACACTCTCCCATATCCTGGCACAGCTCTGAGACCCGGCAGCCAACCCACCTTTGTTACACACACAGATTGCCCCTGTTAAACAGACAAACAACTTGCGGTTACATCTGGCCATTATCAGCTCACTCAGTGTCCCAGCTCTGTCCACATGCAAACTGTGGAGAGATGCACACAGCTGCTTGGGGGAGGGGCATGTTAGAGACAGACGGACGGAGGCAGAGAGAGAGAGGGCCAGAGAGTGACAGCGAGAGAGAGAGAGAGAGCATGGACGAAAAGGAGAAAATGAGAGAGAGAGAGAGACAGTGAAAGAGAGTGAGGGAGAGACGGAACCAGAGAGAGAGAGACAAAGAATGAGAGCGAGAGGGGGAAAGAAAGATGGAGAGAGAAAGAGAGAGAGGCAGAGAAAGAAACATAGAGATAGAAAGAGAGACAGAAAGAGTGGGACCTGAGATCTCTGCACTCTGCCCATCCCCCGATTCCCATCGCTCCACCATTGGCGGCCGTGCCTTCAGCTGCCTGGGGGCCCTAAGCTCTGGAATTCCCTCCCTAAACCTCTCCGCCTCTCTCTCTCCTCCTTTAAGACACTCCTTAATAAAACCGACCTCTCTGACCGAGCTTTTGGTCGCCGGTCCCTAAAATCTCCTGATGTGGCTCGGGGTGAAATTGTGTCTGATTTGTGCCCCTGTGAAGCACCCTGGGACATTTTACAATGTCAAAAGTGCTATATAAATGCAGTTGAGAGTCACAGAGTGAGACAAGAGAGATAGTCAGAGAGTGAGTGAGACAGACAGAGTGAGTGAGACAGAGAGTGAGACAAGAGAGATAGTCAGAGAGTGAGTGAGACAGACAGAGAGAGTGAGACAGAGAGTGAGACAAGAGAGATAGTCAGAGAGTGAGTGAGACAGACAGAGTGAGTGAGACAGAGAGTGAGTGAGTGAGACAGACAGAGAGAGTGAGACAGAGAGAGTGAGACAAGAGAGATAGTCAGAGAGTGAGTGAGACAGACAGAGTGAGTGAGACAGAGAGTGAGTGAGACAGAGAGAGTGAGACAGAGTGAGACAAGAGAGATAGTCAGAGAGTGAGTGAGACAGACAGAGTATGAGACAGACAGGGTGAGGGAGACAGACAGAGAGTGAGTGAGACAGAGAGAGTGAGTGAGACAGAGTGAGACAAGAGAGATATTCAGAGAGTGAGTGAGACAGAGTGTGAGACAGACAGGGTGAGGGAGACAGAGAGAGTGAGTGAGACAGACAGACAGAGTGAGTGAGACCAACAGAGAGAGTGAGACAAACAGAGAGAGTGAGACAAACAGAGAGCGTGAGACAGACAGAGTGAGTGAGAGACAGAGAGAGAGTGAGAGCATGAGAGACAGAGAGAGACACAGGTTTATGAGGTTATGTTAAATCCTTTATAAAGTCCTGCTAGTCCCCAGCAGGAGGATTGTGTCCAACTCCGGGCGCCACTACCTTTCGGACGGGTGTCCAGTCCTTGGAGAGGGTGCGGAGGGAGATTTACTGGAATGGTCCCAGGGATGAGGGACTTCAGTGAATGTGGAGAGACTGGAGAAGCTGGGATTGTTCTCCTTAGAGCAGAGAAGGTTAAGGGGGAGATTTAATCGAGGCGTTCAAAATCACGAGGGGGGTTTCGATGGAGTAAATGAGGAGAAACTGTTCCCAGTGGCAGGAGGGTCGGTAACCAGAGGGACACAGATTGAGGATAATCGGTAAAAGAACCAGAGGCGGGGGGGGGAGAGAGGAGGAGAATGTTTTTGACGCAGTGAGTTGTTGTGATCTGGAACGCGCTGCCTGAAAGGGCGGTGGAAGCAGATTCAATAGTAACTTTCAAAAGGGGGAATTGGGGAAATACTGGAAGGGGAAAAAATTGCAGGGCGATGGGGAAAGAGCGGCGGAGGGGGGGAGGGGAGTGAGGACTAATTGGATAGATCTTTCAAAGAGCCAGTACAGGCACGATGGGCTGAATGGTCTCCTCCTGGGCTGCTTGTTTCGAGGATTCTCATTTCTAAGGATGGCACCTACATTTCCATGGACTGTTTCGAATCGTATCCGGGAGGTCCCTGCCCTCCTACATCAGTCACTGTCCCTGGAGGCCCAGTTAAATCACAGTACACAGGTTAAAAAATAATAGGGTAATAATAGTAGGGGATTTCAACTTCCCCAATATCAACTGGAATAGTCTTAGTCCAAAAGGCTTCTAGGGGGCGGAATTCTGAAAATGCATACAGGAGAGCCTTTTGAGCCAGTACGTAGAAAGTCCTGCAAGAGAAGGGGCGGTACTGGACCTAATCCGAGGGAATGAAGCCAAACAAGTGGTAGAAGTGTCAGTGGGGGTGCATTTCAGCGATAGTGACCATAACTCTGTAAGATTTAAGGTAGCTATGGAAAAGGACAAAGATGGATCGGAAATAAAGGTACTGAATTGGGGGAAGGCCGATTTCAATATGATAAAACAGGATCTGGCCAAAGTGGTCTGGGAGCAGCTACATGTAGGAAAGTCGACATCAGACCAGTGGGAGTCATTCAAAGAGGAAATAGTGAGGGTTCAGAGCCAACATGTACCCGTAAAGGTGAAGGGTAGGACCAACAAGTCCAGGGAACCCTCGATGTCAAGTGATATAAAGGAGTGGATCAGGAAAAAAAGGAGATTTCTGGCAGATTCAGAGTGCTGAATACAGCAGAGGCATGAGAGTATAGAAAGTGTAGGGGGGGGGGGTACTTATAAAATTAATTAGGAGAGCGAAGAGGGGACATGAAAAAACACTGGCGGGCAAGATAAAGGAAAATCCAAAGGCGTTTTATAAGTATATTAAGGGCAAGATGATAACCAGGGAAAGAGTAGGGCCCATTAGGGACCAAAGTGGCAATCTGTGTGTGGAGCTGGAGGATGTAGGTGAGGTTTGAAATGATTACTTTTCATCTCTGTTCACTTTGGAGAAGGACGATGTCGGTGTAGAGATCAGGGAGGGGGATTGTAACATACGTGAACATATTAGCATTGAAAGGGATGAAGTATTAGATGTTTTAGCGGGCTTAAAAGTAGATAAATCCCCAGGCCCAGATGAGATGTATCCCAGGCTATTATGTGAGGCAAAGGAGGAGATTGCAGGGGCTCTGACAAATTTTCAACTCCTCTCTGGCCACAGGAGAAGTACCAGAGGACTGGAGGACAGTGAATGTGGTACCATTATTCAAGAAGGGTAGCAGGGATAAACCAGGTAATTACAGGCCGGTGAATCTAACATCAATGTTGGGAAACTATTGGAAAAAGTTCTGAGGGACAGGATTAATGTCCACTTGGAGAGGCAGGGATAAATCAGGGATATTCAGCACGGCTTTGTCAGGGGGGAGATCGTGTCTAACTAACTTGATTGAATTTTTCAAGGAGGTGACTAGATGTGTGGATGAGGGTAAAGCAGTTGATAGTCTACATGGACTTCAGTAAGGCTTTTGATAAGGTCCCGCGATGGGAGATTGGTTAAGAAGGTAAGAGCCCATGGCATCCCGGGCAATTTGGCAAATTGGATCCAAAATTGGCTTAGTGGCAGGAGGTGATGGTCGAGGGTTGTTTTTGCGAGTGGAAGCCTGTGACCAGTGGTGTACCACAAGGATCGGTGCTGGGATCCTTGCTGTTTGTAGTGTACATTAATGATTTAGACGTGAATTAAGGAGGTATGATCAGTAAATTCGCAGATGGCACGAAAATTGGTGGTGTCGTAAATAGTGAGGAGGAAAGCCTGAGATTACAGGATGATATAGATGGGCTGGTAAGATGGGTGGAGCAGTGGCAAATGGAATTTAATCCTGAGAAGGGTGAGGTGATGCATTTTGGGAGGACTAACACGGCAAGGGAATATACAATGGATGGTAGGACCCTAGGAAGTACAGAGGGTCAGAGGGACCTTGGTGTACTTGTCCATAGATCACTGAAGGCAGCAACACAGGTAGATAAGGTGGTTAGGAAGGCATATGGGATACCTGCCATTTTTAGCCGAGGCACAGAATATAAGAGCAGGGAGGTTATGATGGAGCTGTATAAAATGCTAGTTAGGCCACAGTTGGAGTACTGTGTACAGTTCTGGTCACCACACTATAGGAAGGATGTGATTGCACTGGAGAGGGTGCAGAGGAGATTCACCAGGATGTTACCTGGGCTGGAGCATTTCAGCTATGAAGAGAGACTGAAAAGGCTGGGGTTATTTTCCTTCGAGCAGAGAAGGCTGAGGGGGGACCTGATTGAGGTATACAAAATTATGAGGGGCATTGATAGATTAGATAGGAAGAAACCTTTGCCCTTAGCGGAGGGGTCAAAAACCGGGGGCTTAAATTTAAGGTAAGGGGCAGAAAGTTTAGGGGAGATTTGAGGAAAAACATTTTCACTCAGAGGGTGGTTGGAATCTGGAACACACTGCCTGAAGGAGTGGTAGAGGCAGGAACCCTCATAACATTTAAGAAGTATTTAGATGAGCACTTGAAACGCCATAGCATACAAGGCTATGGGCCAATTGATGGAAAACGGGAGTAGAGTAAGCTGCTTGATGGCTGGCACAGACGCGATGGGACAAAGGGCCTGAATCTAAACTGTATAACTCTATGACTATGACACCTGGTTTGGAAAGAGATGATTCATTAAAAGAGGAGTGTCTGTTTTTTGACCTTTCTTAATATGCAAATGTTTCTTGTTGTAACTTGGTTGCCTGGTTTATGGGAGATTGCCAGAAGCAGATATGGGATATTGGCACATCAATAATCCAATTAAACACTTAGCACCTTTCAAACAACGTGCTGAGATCAGAGATTGAGAGTGACACTTACCCACAAGGTGGAATGTACAAAAGTAAACTGCAAATGCACGAAAGCGCACACCACCCAACAACGGTTTGGGGACTTGGCATCTGCAGGCACACACTGTAAACCGTATCCCAGTGAGAGTCAGTGTGTGTGGAACCCGTACCCCAGTGAGAGTCAGTGTGTGTGGAACCCGTACCCCAGTGAGAGTCAGTGTGTGTGGAACCCGTACCCCAGCGAGAGTCAGTGAGTGTGGGATCCGAACCCCAGCGAGAGACAGTGTGTGTGGGACCCGTACCCCAGTGAGAGTCAGTGTGTGTGGGATCCGTACCCCAGCGAGAGTCAGTGAGTGTGGAACTCATACCTCAATAAGAGTCAGTGTGTGTGGGACCCGCACCCCAGTGAAAGTCAGTGTGTGCGGGAACCGTATCCCAGTGAGAGTCAGTGTGTGTGAGACCCGTACCCCAGCGAGAGTCAGTGTGTGTGGAACCCGTACCCCAGTGAGAGTCAGTGAGTGTGGGACCCGTACCCCAGTGAGAGTTAGTGAGTGTGGAACTCATACCTTAGTAAGAGTCAGTGTGTGTGGGACCTGCACCCCAGTGAGAGTAAGTGTGCGTGGGACCCGTACCCCAGTGAGAGTCAGTGAGTGTGGGACCCGTACCCCAGTGAGAGTTAGTGAGTGTGGGACCCGCACCCCAGTGAGAGCTAGTGAGTGTGGAACTCATACCTTAGTAAGAGACAGTGTGTGTGGGACCCGTACCCCAGTGAGAGTCAGTGTGTGTGGGACCCGTACCCCAGTGAGAGTCAGTGTGTGTGGAACCGTATCCCAGTGAGAGTCAGTGTGCATGGAACTCATATCCCAGTGAGAGTCAGTGTGTGTGGAACCCATATCCCAGTGAGAGTCAGTGTGTGTGGGACCCGTATCCCAGTGAGAATCAGTGTTTGTGGGACCCGTACCCCAGTGAGAGTCAGTGTGTGTGGGACCCGTACCCCAGTGAGAGTCAGTGTGTGTGGGACCCGTACCCCAGTGAGAGTCAGTGTGTGTGGGACCCGTACCCCAGTGAGAGTCAGTGTGTGTGGAACCCGTACCCCAGTGAGAGTCAGTGTGTGTGGGACCCGTACCTCAGTGAGAGTCAGTGTGTGTGGGACTCGTACCCGAGTGAGAGTCAGTGTTTGTGGGACCCGTACCCCAGTGAGAGTCAGTGTGTGTGAGACCAGTACCCCAGTGAGAGTCAGTGTATGTGGAACCGTACCCCAGTGAGAGTCAGTGTGTGTGGGACCCGCACCCCAGTGAGAGTCAGTGTGTGTGGGATCCGTACCCCAGTGAGAGTCAGTGTGCGTGGAACCGTATCCCAGTGAGAGTCAGTGTGCGTGGAACTCATATCCCAGTGAGAGTCAGTGTGTGTGGAACCCATATCCCAGTGAGAGTCAGTGTGTGTGGAACCGTATCCCAGTGAGAGTCAGTGTGTGTGGGACCCGTATCCCAGTGAGAGTCAGTGTTTGTGGGACCCATACCCCAATGAGAGTCAGTGTGTGTGGGACCCGTACCCCAGTGAGAGTCAGTGTGTGTGGGACCCGTACCCCAGTGAGAGTAGTGTGTGTGGGACCTGTACCCCAGTGAGAGTCAGTGTGTGTGGGACCCGTATCCCAGTGAGAGTCAGTGTGTGTGGGACCCGTATCCCAGTGAGTCAGTGTTTGTGGGACCCGTAACCCAGTGAGAGTCAGTGTTTGTGGGACCCGTATCCCAGTGAGAGTCAGTGTGTGTGGGACCCGTACCCCAGTGAGAGTCAGTGTGTGTGGGACCCGTACCCCAGTGAGAGTCAGCGTGTGTGGGACCCGTACCCCAGTGAGAGTCAGTGTGTGTGGGACCCGTACCCCAGTGAGAGTCAGTGTGTGTGGGAACCGTATCCCAGTGAGAGTCAGTGTGTGTGGGACCCGCACCCCAGTGAGAGTCAGTGAGTGTGGAACTCATACCTTAGTAAGAGTCAGTGTGTGTGGGACCCGTACCCCAGTGAGAGTCAGTGTGTGTGGGACCCGCAGCCCAGTGAGAGTCAGTGCGTGTGGGACCCGTACCCCAGTGAGAGTCAGTGTGTGTGGAACCGTATCCCAGTGAGAGTCAGTGTGCGTGGAACTGATATCCCAGTGAGAGTCAGTGTGTGTGGAACCCATATCCCAGTGAGAGTCAGTGTGTGTGGAACTGTATCCCAGTGAGAGTCAGTGTGTGTGGGACACGTACCCCAGTGAGTCAGTGTTTGTGGGACCCGTACCCTAGTGAGAGTCAGTGTGTGTGGGACCCGTACCCCAGTGAGAGTCAGTGTGTGTGGAACCGTACCCCAGTGAGAGTCAGTGTGTGTGGGACCCGCACCCCAGTGAGAGTCAGTGTGTGTGGGACCCGTACCCCAGTGAGAGTCAGTGTGTGTGGAACCGTATCCCAGTGAGAGTCACTGTGCGTGGAACTCATATCCCAGTGAGAGTCAGTGTGTGTGGAACCCATATCCCAGTGAGAGTCAGTGTGTGTGGAACCGTATCCCAGTGAGAGTCAGTGTGTGTGGGACCCGTATCCCAGTGAGAATCAGTGTTTGTGGAACCCGTACCCCAATGAGAGTCAGTGTGTGTGGGACCCGTACCCCAGTGAGAGTCAGTGTGTGTGGGAGCCGTACCCCAGTGAGAGTCAGTGTGTGTGGGACCCGTACCCCAGTGAGAGTCAGTGTTTGTGGGACCCGTACCCCAGTGAGAGTCAGTGTGTGTGGGACCCGCACCACAGTGAGAGTCAGTGTGTGTGGGATCAGTACCCCAGTGAGAGTCAGTGTGTGTGGAACCGTATCCCAGTGAGAGTCAGTGTGCGTGGAACCCATATCCCAGTGAGAGTCAGTGTGTGTGGAACCGTATCCCAGTGAGAGTCAGTGTGTGTGGGACCCGTATCCCAGTGAGAGTCAGTGTGTGTGGAACCGTATCCCAGTGAGAGTCAGTGTGTGTGGGACCCGTATCCCAGTGAGAGTCAGTGTTTGTGGGACCCGTACCCCAATGAGAGTCAGTGTGTGTGGGAACCGTACCCCAGTGAGAGTCAGTGTGTGTGGGACCCGTACCCCAGTGATAGTCAGTGTGTGTGGGACCCGTACCCCAGTGAGAGTCAGTGTTTGTGGGACCCGTAACCCAGTGAGAGTCAGTGTTTGTGGGACCCGTACCCCAGTGAGAGTCAGTGTGTGTGGGACCCGTACCCCAATGAGAGTCAGTGTATGTGGGACCCGTACCCCAGTGAGAGTCAGTGTGTGTGGAACCCGTACCCCAGTGAGAGTCAGTGTGTGTGGGACCCATACCCCAGTGAGAGTCAGTGTGTGTGGGAACCGTATCCCAGTGAGAGTCAGTGTGTGTGGGACCCGCACCCCAGTGAGAGTCTGTGAGTGTGGAACTCATACCTTAGTAAGAGTCAGTGTGTGTGGGACCCATACCCCAGTGAGAGTCAGTGTGTGTGGGACCCGCACCCCAGTGAGAGTCAGTGTGTGTGGGACCCGTATCCCAGTGATAGTCAGTGTGTGTGGGACCCGTACCCCAGTGAGAGTCAGTGTGTGTGGAACCGTACCCCAGTGAGAGTCAGTGTGTGTGGGACCCGCACCCCAGTGAGAGTCAGTGTGTGTGGGATCCGTACCCCAGTGAGAGTCGGTGTGCGTGGAACCGTATCCCAGTGAGAGTCAGAGTGTGTGGGACCCGTATCCCAGTGAGAGTCAGTGTTTGTGGGACCCGTACCCCAATGAGAGTCAGTGTGTGTGGGACCCGTACCCCAGTGAGAGTCAGTGTGTGTGGGACCCGTACCCCAGTGAGAGTCAGTGTGTGTGGGACCCGTACCCCAGTGAGAGTCAGTGTTTGTGGGACCCGTAACCCAGTGAGAGTCAGTGTTTGTGGGACCCGTATCCCAGTGAGAGTCAGTGTGTGTGGGACCGGTACCCCAGTGAGAGTCAGTGTGTGTGGGACCCGTACCCCAGTGAGAGTCAGTGTGTGTGGGACCCGAACCCCAGTGAGAGTCAGTGTGTGTGGGACCCGTACCCCAGTGAGAGTCAGTGTGTGTGGGACCCGTACCCCAGTGAGAGTCAGTGTGTGTGGGACCCGTACCCCAGTGAGAGTCAGTGTGTGTGGGACCCGCAGCCCAGTGAGAGTCAGTGTGTGTGGGACCCGTACCCCAGTGAGAGTCAGTGTGTGTGGAACCGTATCCCAGTGAGAGTCAGTGTGTGTGGAACTCATATCCCAGTGAGAGTCAGTGTGTGTGGAACCCATATCCCAGTGAGAGTCAGTGTGTGTGGAACTGTATCCCAGTGAGAGTCAGTGTGTGTGGGACACGTACCCAAGTGAGAGTCAGTGTTTGTGGGACCCGTACCCTAGTGAGAGTCAGTGTGTGTGGGACCCGTACCCCAGTGAGAGTCAGTGTGTGTGGAACCGTACCCCAGTGAGAGTCAGAGTGTGTGGGACCCGTACCCCAGTGAGAGTCAGTGTGTGTGGGACCCGCACCCCAGTGAGAGTCAGTGTGTGTGGCACCCGTACCCCAGTGAGAGTCAGTGTGTGTGGAACCGTATCCCAGTGAGAGTCAGTGTGCGTGGAACCCAGACTCCAGTGAGAGTCAGTGTGTGTGGAACCGTATCCCAGTGAGAGTCAGTGTGTGTGGGACTCGTACCCCAGTGAGAGTCAGTGTGTGTGGGACCCGCACCCCAGTGAGAGTCAGTGTGTGTGGGACCCGGACCCCAGTGAGAGTCAGTGTGTGTGGAACTGTATCCCAGTGAGAGTCAGTGTGCGTGGAACTCATATCCCAGTGAGAGTCAGTGTGTGTGGAACCCATATCCCAGTGAGAGTCAGTGTGTGTGGAACCGTATCCCAGTGAGAGTCAGTGTGTGTGGGACCCGTATCCCAGTGAGTGTGTGTGTGGAACCCGTACCCCAGTGAGAGTCAGTGTGTGTGGGACCCGTACCCCTGTGAGAGTCAGTGTGTGTGGAACCGTACCCCAGTGAGAGTCAGTGTGTGTGGGACCCGCACCCCAGTGAGAGTCAGTGTGTGTGGGACCCATACCCCAGTGAGAGTCAGTGTGTGTGGAACCGTATCCCAGTGAGAGTCAGTGTGCGTGGAACCCAGACTCCAGTGAGAGTCAATGTGTGTGGAACCGTATCCCAGTGAGAGTCAGTGTGTGTGGGACTCGTACCCCAGTGAGAGTCAGTGTTTGTGGGACCCGTACCCTAGTGAGAGTCAGTGTGTGTGGGACCCGTACCCCTGTGAGAGTCAGTGTGTGTGGAACCGTACCCCAGTGAGAGTCAGTGTGTGTGGAACTCATACCTTAGTAAGAGTCAGTGTGTGTGGGACCCGTACCCTAGTGAGAGTCAGTGTGTGTGGGACCCGTACCCCTGTGAGAGTCAGTGTGTGTGGAACCGTATCCCAGTGAGAGTCAGTGTGCATGGAACTCATATCCCAGTGAGAGTCAGTGTGTGTGGAACCCATATCCCAGTGAGAGTCAGTGTGTGTGGGACCCGTATCCCAGTGAGAATCAGTGTTTGTGGGACCCGTACCCCAGTGAGAGTCAGTGTGTGTGGGACCCGTACCCCAGTGAGAGTCAGTGTGTGTGGGACCCGTACCCCAGTGAGAGTCAGTGTGTGTGGGACCCGTACCTCAGTGAGAGTCAGTGTGTGTGGGACTCGTACCCGAGTGAGAGTCAGTGTTTGTGGGACCCGTACCCCAGTGAGAGTCAGTGTGTGTGGGACCCGTACCCCAGTGAGAGTCAGTGTGTGTGGAACCGTACCCCAGTGAGAGTCAGTGTGTGTGGGACCCGCACCCCAGTGAGAGTCAGTGTGTGTGGGATCCGTACCCCAGTGAGAGTCAGTGTGCGTGGAACCGTATCCCAGTGAGAGTCAGTGTGCGTGGAACTCATATCCCAGTGAGAGTCAGTGTGTGTGGAACCCATATCCCAGTGAGAGTCAGTGTGTGTGGGACCCGTACCCCAGTGAGAGTCAGTGTGTGTGGGACCCGTACCCCAGTGAGAGTCAGTGTGTGTGGGACCCGTACTCCAGTGAGTCAGTGTTTGTGGGACCCGTAACCCAGTGAGAGTCAGTGTTTGTGGGACCCGTATCCCAGTGAGAGTCAGTGTGTGTGGGACCCGTACCCCAGTGAAAGTCAGCGTGTGTGGGACCCGTACCCCAGTGAGAGTCAGTGTGTGTGGGACCCGTACCCCAGTGAGAGTCAGTGTGTGTGGGAACCGTATCCCAGTGAGAGTCAGTGTGTGTGGGACCCGCACCCCAGTGAGAGTCAGTGAGTGTGGAACTCATACCTTAGTAAGAGTCAGTGTGTGTGGGACCCGTACCCCAGTGAGAGTCAGTGTGTGTGGGACCCGCAGCCCAGTGAGAGTCAGTGTGTGTGGGACACGTACCCCAGTGAGAGTCAGAGTTTGTGGGACCCGTACCCTAGTGAGAGTCAGTGTGTGTGGGACCCGTTCCCCAGTGAGAGTCAGTGTGTGTGGAACCGTACCCCAGTGAGAGTCAGAGTGTGTGGGACCCGTACCCCAGTGAGAGTCAGTGTGTGTGGGACCCGCACCCCAGTGAGAGTCAGTGTGCGTGGAACTCATATCCCAGTGAGAGACAGTGTGTGTGGAACCCATATCCCAGTGAGAGTCAGTGTGTGTGGAACCGTATCCCAGTGAGAGTCAGTGTGTGTGGGACCCGTATCCCAATGAGTGTGTGTGTGGAACCCGTACCCCAGTGAGAGTCAGTGTGTGTGGGACCCGTACCCCTGTGAGAGTCAGTGTGTGTGGAACCGTACCCCAGTGAGAGTCAGTGTGTGTGGGACCCGCACCCCAGTGAGAGTCAGTGTGTGTGGGACCCGTACCCCAGTGAGAGTCAGTGTGTGTGGAACCGTATCCCAGTGAGAGTCAGTGTGCGTGGAACCCAGACTCCAGTGAGAGTCAGTGTGTGTGGAACCGTATCCCAGTGAGAGTCAGTGTGTGTGGGACTCGTACCCCAGTGAGAGTCAGTGTTTGTGGGACCCGTACCCTAGTGAGAGTCAGTGTGTGTGGGACCCGTACCCCTGTGAGAGTCAGTGTGAGTGGAAACGTACCCCAGTGAGAGTCAGTGTGTGTGGAACTCATACCTTAGTAAGAGTCAGTGTGTGTGGGACCCGTACCCTAGTGAGAGTCAGTGTGTGTGGAACCGTATCCCAGTGAGAGTCAGTGTGCATGGAACTCATATCCCAGTGAGCGTCAGTGTGTGTGGAACCCATATCCCAGTGAGAGTCAGTGTGTGTGGGACCCGTATCCCAGTGAGAATCAGTGTTTGTGGGACCCGTACCCCAGTGAGAGTCAGTGTGTGTGGGACCCGTACCCCAGTGAGAGTCAGTGTGTGTGGGACCCGTACCCCAGTGAGAGTCAGTGTGTGTGGGACCCGTACCTCAGTGAGAGTCAGTGTGTGTGGGACTCGTACCCGAGTGAGAGTCAGTGTTTGTGGGACCCGTACCCCAGTGAGAGTCAGTGTGTGTGGGACCCGTACCCCAGTGAGAGTCAGTGTGTGTGGAACCGTACCCCAGTGAGAGTCAGTGTGTGTGGGACCCGCACCCCAGTGAGAGTCAGTGTGTGTGGGATCCGTACCCCAGTGAGAGTCAGTGTGCGTGGAACCGTATCCCAGTGAGAGTCAGTGTGCGTGGAACTCATATCCCAGTGAGAGTCAGTGTGTGTGGAACCCATATCCCAGTGAGAGTCAGTGTGTGTGGAACCGTATCCCAGTGAGAGTCAGTGTGTGTGGGGCCCGTATCCCAGTGAGAGTCAGTGTTTGTGGGACCCGTACCCCAATGAGAGTCAGTGTGTGTGGGACCCGTACCCCAGTGAGAGTCAGTGTGTGTGGGACCCGTACCCCAGTGAGAGTCAGTGTGTGTGGGACCCGTACCCCAGTGAGAGTCAGTGTGTGTGGGACCCGTACTCCAGTGAGTCAGTGTTTGTGGGACCCGTAACCCAGTGAGAGTCAGTGTTTGTGGGACCCGTATCCCAGTGAGAGTCAGTGTGTGTGGGACCCGTACCCCAGTGAGAGTCAGTGTGTGTGGGACCCGTACCCCAGTGAGAGTCAGCGTGTGTGGGACCCGTACCCCAGTGAGAGTCAGTGTGTGTGGGACCCGTACCCCAGTGAGAGTCAGTGTGTGTGGGAACCGTATCCCAGTGAGAGTCAGTGTGTGTGGGACCCGCACCCCAGTGAGAGTCAGTGAGTGTGGAACTCATACCTTAGTAAGAGTCAGTGTGTGTGGGACCCGTACCCCAGTGAGAGTCAGTGTGTGTGGGACCCGCAGCCCAGTGAGAGTCAGTGTGTGTGGGACACGTACCCCAGTGAGAGGTAGTGTTTGTGGGACCCGTACCCTAGTGAGAGTCAGTGTGTGTGGGACCCGTACCCCAGTGAGAGTCAGTGTGTGTGGAACCGTACCCCAGTGAGAGTCAGAGTGTGTGGGAGCCGTACCCCAGTGAGAGTCAGTGTGTGTGGGACCCGCACCCCAGTGAGAGTCAGTGTGTGTGGGACCCGTACCCCAGTGAGAGTCAGTGTGTGTGGAACCGTATCCCAGTGAGAGTCAGTGTGCGTGGAACCCAGACTCCAGTGAGAGTCAGTGTGTGTGGAACCGTATCCCAGTGAGAGTCAGTGTGTGTGGGACTCGTACCCCAGTGAGAGTCAGTGTGTGTGGGACCCGCACCCCAGTGAGAGTCAGTGTGTGTGGGACCCGGACCCCAGTGAGAGTCAGTGTGTGTGGAACCGTATCGCAGTGAGAGTCAGTGTGCGTGGAACTCATATCCCAGTGAGAGTCAGTGTGTGTGGAACCCATATCCCAGTGAGAGTCAGTGTGTGTGGAACCGTATCCCAGTGAGAGTCAGTGTGTGTGGGACCCGTATCCCAGTGAGTGTGTGTGTGGAACCCGTACCCCAGTGAGAGTCAGTGTGTGTGGGACCCGTACCCCTGTGAGAGTCAGTGTGTGTGGAACCGTACCCCAGTGAGAGTCAGTGTGTGTGGGACCCGCACCCCAGTGAGAGTCAGTGTGTGTGGGACCCGTACCCCAGTGAGAGTCAGTGTGTGTGGAACCGTATCCCAGTGAGAGTCAGTGTGCGCGGAACCCAGACTCCAGTGAGAGTCAGTGTGTGTGGAACCGTATCCCAGTGAGAGTCAGTGTGTGTGGGACTCGTACCCCAGTGAGAGTCAGTGTTTGTGGGACCCGTACCCTAGTGAGAGTCAGTGTGTGTGGGACCCGTACCCCTGTGAGAGTCAGTGTGTGTGGAACCGTACCCCAGTGAGAGTCAGTGTGTGTGGAACTCATACCTTAGTAAGAGTCAGTGTGTGTGGGACCCGTACCCCAGTGAGAGTCAGTGTGTGTGGAACAGTATCCCAGTGAGAGTCAGTGTGCATGGAACTCATATCCCAGTGAGAGTCAGTGTGTGTGGAACCCATATCCCAGTGAGAGTCAGTGTGTGTGGGACCCGTATCCCAGTGAGAATCAGTGTTTGTGGGACCCGTACCCCAGTGAGAGTCAGTGTGTGTGGGACACGTACCCCAGTGAGAGTCAGTGTGTGTGGGACCCGTACCCCAGTGAGAGTCAGTGTGTGTGGGACCCGTACCTCAGTGAGAGTCAGTGTGTGTGGGACTCGTACCCGAGTGAGAGTCAGTGTTTGTGGGACCCGTACCCCAGTGAGAGTCAGTGTGTGTGGGACCCGTACCCCAGTGAGAGTCAGTGTGTGTGGAACCGTACCCCAGTGAGAGTCAGTGTGTGTGGGACCCGCACCCCAGTGAGAGTCAGTGTGTGTGGGATCCGTACCCCAGTGAGAGTCAGTGTGCGTGGAACCGTATCCCAGTGAGAGTCAGTGTGCGTGGAACTCATATCCCAGTGAGAGTCAGTGTGTGTGGAACCCATATCCCAGTGAGAGTCAGTGTGTGTGGAACCGTATCCCAGTGAGAGTCAGTGTGTGTGGGACCCGTATCCCAGTGAGAGTCAGTGTTTGTGGGACCCGTACCCCAATGAGAGTCAGTGTGTGTGGGACCCGTACCCCAGTGAGAGTCAGTGTGTGTGGGACCCGTACCCCAGTGAGAGTCAGTGTGTGTGGGACCCGTACCCCAGTGAGAGTCAGTGTGTGTGGGACCCGTACTCCAGTGAGTCAGTGTTTGTGGGACCCGTAACCCAGTGAGAGTCAGTGTTTGTGGGACCCGTATCCCAGTGAGAGTCAGTGTGTGTGGGACCCGTACCCCAGTGAGAGTCAGTGTGTGTGGGACCCGTACCCCAGTGAGAGTCAGCGTGTGTGGGACCCGTACCCCAGTGAGAGTCAGTGTGTGTGGGACCCGTACCCCAGTGAGAGTCAGTGTGTGTGGGAACCGTATCCCAGTGAGAGTCAGTGTGTGTGGGACCCGCACCCCAGTGAGAGTCAGTGAGTGTGGAACTCATACCTTAGTAAGAGTCAGTGTGTGTGGGACCCGTACCCCAGTGAGAGTCAGTGTGTGTGGGACCCGCAGCCCAGTGAGAGTCAGTGTGTGTGGGACCCGTACCCCAGTGAGAGTCAGTGTGTGTGGAACCGTATCCCAGTGAGAGTCAGTGTGCGTGGAACTCATATCCCAGTGAGAGTCAGTGTGTGTGGAACCCATATCCCAGTGAGAGTCAGTGTGTGTGGAACTGTATCCCAGTGAGAGTCAGTGTGTGTGGGACACGTACCCCAGTGAGAGTCAGTGTTTGTGGGACCCGTACCCTAGTGAGAGTCAGTGTGTGTGGGACCCGTAACCCAGTGAGAGTCAGTGTGTGTGGAACCGTACCCCAGTGAGAGTCAGTGTGTGTGGGACCCGCACCCCAGTGAGAGTCAGTGTGTGTGGGACCCGTACCCCAGTGAGAGTCAGTGTGTGTGGAACCGTATCCCAGTGAGAGTCACTGTGCGTGGAACTCATATCCCAGTGAGAGTCAGTGTGTGTGGAACCCATATCCCAGTGAGAGTCAGTGTGTGTGGAACCGTATCCCAGTGAGAGTCAGTGTGTGTGGGACCCGTATCCCAGTGAGAATCAGTGTTTGTGGAACCCGTACCCCAATGAGAGTCAGTGTGTGTGGGACTCGTACCCCAGTGAGAGTCAGTGTGTGTGGGATCCGTACCCCAGTGTGAGTCAGTGTGTGTGGGACCCGTACCCCAGTGAGAGTCAGTGTTTGTGGGACCCGTAACCCAGTGAGAGTCAGTGTGTGTGGGACCCGCACCACAGTGAGAGTCAGTGTGTGTGGGACCCGTACCCCAGTGAGAGTCAGTGTGTGTGGAACCGTATCCCAGTGAGAGTCAGTGTGCGTGGAACCCATATCCCAGTGAGAGTCAGTGTGTGTGGAACCGTATCCCAGTGAGAGTCAGTGTGTGTGGGACCCGTATCCCAGTGAGAGTCAGTGTGTGTGGAACCGTATCCCAGTGAGAGTCAGTGTTTGTGGGACCCGTACCCCAATGAGAGTCAGTGTGTGTGGGAACCGTACCCCAGTGAGAGTCAGTGTGTGTGGGACCCGTACCTCAGTGATAGTCAGTGTGTGTGGGACCCGTACCCCAGTGAGAGTCAGTGTTTATGGGACCCGTAACCCAGTGAGAGTCAGTGTTTGTGGGACCCGTACCCCAGTGAGAGTCAGTGTGTGTGGGACCCATACCCCAATGAGAGTCAGTGTATGTGGGACCCGTACCCCAGTGAGAGTCAGTGTGTGTGGAACCCGTACCCCAGTGAGAGTCAGTGTGTGTGGGACCCATACCCCAGTGAGAGTCAGTGTGTGTGGGAACCGTATCCCAGTGAGAGTCAGTGTGTGTGGGACCCGCACCCCAGTGAGAGTCAGTGAGTGTGGAACTCATACCTTAGTAAGAGTCAGTGTGTGTGGGACCCGTACCCCAGTGAGAGTCAGTGTGTGTGGTACCCGCACCCCAGTGAGAGTCAGTGTGTGTGGGACCCGTACCCCAGTGAGAGTCAGTGTCCGTGGAACTCATATCCCAGTGAGAGTCAGTGTGTGTGGGACTCGTACCCGAGTGAGAGTCAGTGTTTGTGGGACCCGTACCCCAGTGAGAGTCAGTGTGTGTGGGACCCGTACCCCAGTGAGAGTCAGTGTGAGTGGAACCGTACCCCAGTGAGAGTCAGTGTGTGTGGGACCCGCACCCCAGTGAGAGTCAGTGTGTGTGGGATCCGTACCCCAGTGAGAGTCAGTGTGCGTGGAACCGTATCCCAGTGAGAGTCAGAGTGTGTGGGACCCGTATCCCAGTGAGAGTCAGTGTTTGTGGGACCCGTACCCCAGTGAGAGTCAGTGTTTGTGGGACCCGTACCCCAGTGAGAGTCAGTGTGTGTGGGACCCGTACCCCAGTGAGAGTCAGTGTTTGTGGGACCCGTAACCCAGTGAGAGTCAGTGTTTGTGGGAACCGTATCCCAGTGAGAGTCAGTGTGTGTGGGACCCGTACCCCAGTGAGAGTCAGTGTGTGTGGGACCCGTACCCCAGTGAGAGTCAGTGTGTGTGGGACCCGTACCCCAGTGAGAGTCAGTGTGTGTGGGACCCGTACCCCAGTGAGAGTCAGTGTGTGTGGGACCCGTACCCCAGTGAGAGTCAGTGTGTGTGGGACCCGTACCCCAGTGAGAGTCAGTGTGTGTGGGACCCGCAGCCCAGTGAGAGTCAGTGTGCGTGGAACCCATATCCCAGTGTGAGTCAGTGTGTGTGGAACCGTATCCCAGTGAGAGTCAGTGTGTGTGGGACCCGTATCCCAGTGAGAGTCAGTGTGTGTGGAACCGTATCCCAGTGAGAGTCAGTGTGTGTGGGACCCGTATCCCAGTGAGAGTCAGTGTTTGTGGGACCCGTACCCCAATGAGAGTCAGTGTGTGTGGGAACCGTACCCCAGTGAGAGTCAGTGTGTGTGGGACCCGTACCCCAGTGATAGTCAGTGTGTGTGGGACCCGTACCCCAGTGAGAGTCAGTGTTTGTGGGACCCGTAACCCAGTGAGAGTCAGTGTTTGTGGGACCCGTACCCCAGTGAGAGTCAGTGTGTGTGGGACCCGTACCCCAATGAGAGTCAGTGTATGCGGGACCCGTACCCCAGTGAGAGTCAGTGTGTGTGGAACCCGTACCCCAGTGAGAGTCAGTGTGTGTGGGACCCATACCCCAGTGAGAGTCAGTGTGTGTGGGAACCGTATCCCAGTGAGAGTCAGTGTGTGTGGGACCCGCACCCCAGTGAGAGTCAGTGAGTGTGGAACTCATACCTTAGTAAGAGTCAGTGTGTGTGGGACCCGTACCCCAGTGAGAGTCAGTGTGTGTGGGACCCGCACCCCAGTGAGAGTCAGTGTGTGTGGGACCCGTACCCCAGTGAGAGTCAGTGTGTGTGGAACCGTATCCCAGTGAGAGTCAGTGTGCGTGGAACTCATATCCCAGTGAGAGTCAGTGTGTGTGGGACTCGTACCCGAGTGAGAGTCAGTGTTTGTGGGACCCGTACCCCAGTGAGAGTCAGTGTGTGTGGGACCCGTACCCCAGTGAGAGTCAGTGTGTGTGGAACCGTACCCCAGTGAGAGTCAGTGTGTGTGGGACCCGCACCCCAGTGAGAGTCAGTGTGTGTGGGATCCGTACCCCAGTGAGAGTCAGTGTGCGTGGAACCCATATCCCAGTGTGAGTCAGTGTGTGTGGAACCGTATCCCAGTGAGAGTCAGTGTGTGTGGGACCCGTATCCCAGTGAGAGTCAGTGTGTGTGGAACCGTATCCCAGTGAGAGTCAGTGTGTGTGGGACCCGTATCCCAGTGAGAGTCAGTGTTTGTGGGACCCGTACCCCAATGAGAGTCAGTGTGTGTGGGAACCGTACCCCAGTGAGAGTCAGTGTGTGTGGGACCCGTACCCCAGTGATAGTCAGTGTGTGTGGGACCCGTACCCCAGTGAGAGTCAGTGTTTGTGGGACCCGTAACCCAGTGAGAGTCAGTGTTTGTGGGACCCGTACCCCAGTGAGAGTCAGTGTGTGTGGGACCCGTACCCCAATGAGAGTCAGTGTATGCGGGACCCGTACCCCAGTGAGAGTCAGTGTGTGTGGAACCCGTACCCCAGTGAGAGTCAGTTTGTGTGGGACCCATACCCCAGTGAGAGTCAGTGTGTGTGGGAACCGTATCCCAGTGAGAGTCAGTGTGTGTGGGACCCGCACCCCAGTGAGAGTCAGTGAGTGTGGAACTCATACCTTAGTAAGAGTCAGTGTGTGTGGGACCCGTACCCCAGTGAGAGTCAGTGTGTGTGGGACCCGCACCCCAGTGAGAGTCAGTGTGTGTGGGACCCGTACCCCAGTGAGAGTCAGTGTGTGTGGAACCGTATCCCAGTGAGAGTCAGTGTGCGTGGAACTCATATCCCAGTGAGAGTCAGTGTGTGTGGGACTCGTACCCGAGTGAGAGTCAGTGTTTGTGGGACCCGTACCCCAGTGAGAGTCAGTGTGTGTGGGACCCGTACCCCAGTGAGAGTCAGTGTGTGTGGAACCGTACCCCAGTGAGAGTCAGTGTGTGTGGGACCCGCACCCCAGTGAGAGTCAGTGTGTGTGGGATCCGTACCCCAGTGAGAGTCAGTGTGCGTGGAACCGTATCCCAGTGAGAGTCAGAGTGTGTGGGACCCGTATCCCAGTGAGAGTCAGTGTTTGTGGGACCCGTACCCCAATGAGAGTCAGTGTGTGTGGGACCCGTACCCCAGTGAGAGTCAGTGTGTGTGGGACCCGTACCCCAGTGAGAGTCAGTGTGTGTGGGACCCGTACCCCAGTGAGAGTCAGTGTGTGTGGGACCCGTACCCCAGTGAGAGTCAGTGTGCGTGGAACTCATATCCCAGTGAGAGTCAGTGTGTGTGGAACCCATATCCCAGTGAGAGTCAGTGTGTGTGGAACTGTATCCCAGTGAGAGTCAGTGTGTGTGGGACACGTACCCCAGTGAGAGTCAGTGTTTGTGGGACCCGTACCCTAGTGAGAGTCAGTGCGTGTGGGACCCGTACCCCAGTGAGAGTCAGTGTGTGTGGAACCCATATCCCAGTGAGAGTCAGTGTGTGTGGAACTGTATCCCAGTGAGAGTCAGTGTGTGTGGGACACGTACCCCAGTGAGAGTCAGTGTTTGTGGGACCCGTACCCTAGTGAGAGTCAGTGCGTGTGGGACCCGTACCCCAGTGAGAGTCAGTGTGTGTGGAACCGTACCCCAGTGAGAGTCAGAGTGTGTGGGACCCGTACCCCAGTGAGAGTCAGTGTGTGTGGGACCCGCACCCCAGTGAGAGTCAGTGTGTGTGGGACCCGTACCCCAGTGAGAGTCAGTGTGTGTGGAACCGTATCCCAGTGAGAGTCAGTGTGCGTGGAACCCAGACTACAGTGAGAGTCAGTGTGTGTGGAACCGTATCCCAGTGAGAGTCAGTGTGTGTGGGACTCGTACCCCAGTGAGAGTCAGTGTGTGTGGGACCCGCACCCCAGTGGGAGTCAGTGTGTGTGGGACCCGTACCCCAGTGAGAGTCAGTGTGTGTGGAACCGTATCCCAGTGAGAGTCAGTGTGCGTGGAACTCATATCCCAGTGAGAGTCAGTGTGTGTGGAACCCATATCCCAGTGAGAGTCAGTGTGTGTGGAACCGTATCCCAGTGAGAGTCAGTGTGTGTGGGACCCGTATCCCAGTGAGAGTCAGTGTGGGTGGGACCCGTACCCCTGTGAGAGTCAGTGTGTGTGGAACCGTACCCCAGTGAGAGTCAGTGTGTGTGGGACCCGCACCCCAGTGAGAGTCAGTGTGTGTGGGACCCGTACCCCAGTGAGAGTCAGTGTGTGTGGAACCGTATCCCAGTGAGAGTCAGTGTGCGTGGAACCCAGACTCCAGTGAGAGTCAGTGTGTGTGGAACCGTATCCCAGTGAGAGTCAGTGTGTGTGGGACTCGTACCCCAGTGAGAGTCAGTGTTTGTGGGACCCGTACCCTAGTGAGAGTCAGTGTGTGTGGGACCCGTACCCCTGTGAGAGTCAGTGTGTGTGGAACCGTACCCCAGTGAGAGTCAGTGTGTGTGGGACCCGCACCCCAGTGATAGTCAGTGTGTGTGGTACCCGTACCCCAGTGAGAGTCAGTGTGTGTGGAACCGTATCCCAGTGAGAGCCAGTGTGCGTGGAACTCATATCCCAGTGAGAGTCAGTGTGTGTGGAACCCATATCCCAGTGAGAGTCAGTGTGTGTGGAACCGTATCCCAGTGAGAGTCAGTGTGTGTGGGACCCGTACCCCAGTGAGAGTCAGTGTGTGTGGAACCGTATCCCAGTGAGAGTCAGTGTGTGTGCGACCCGTACCCCAGTGAGAGTCAGTGTGTGTGGGAACCGTATCCCAGTGAGAGTCAGTGTGTGTGGGACCCGTATCCCTATGAGAGTCAGTGTGTGTGGAACCCGTACCCCAGTGAGAGTCAGTGTGTGTGGGATCCGTATCCCAGTGAGAGTCAGTGTGTGTGGGAACCGTATCCCAGTGAGAGTCAGTGTGTGTGGGAACCGTATCCCAGTGAGAGTTAGTGAGTGTGGAACTCATACCCGAGTAAGAGTCAGTGTGTGTGGGACCTGTACCCCAGTGAGAGTCAGTGTGTGTGGGACCCGCACCCCAGTGAGAGTCAGTGTGTGTGGGACCCGTACCCCAGTGAGGGTCAGTGTGTGTGGAACCGTATCCCAGTGAGAGTCAGTGTGCGTGGAACCCAGATCCCAGTGAGAGTCAGTGTGTGTGGAACCGTATCCCAGTGAGAGTCAGTGTGTGTGGAACCGTATCCCAGTGAGAGTCAGTGTGTGTGGGACCCGTATCCCAGTGAGAGTCAGTGTTTGTGGGACCCGTACCCCAATGAGAGTCAGTGTGTGTGGGACCCGTACCCCAGTGAGAGACAGTGTGTGTGGGAACCGTACCCCAGTGAGAGTCAGTGTGTGTGGGAACCGTACCCCAGTGAGAGTCAGTGTGTGTGGGACCCGTACCCCAGTGAGAGTCAGTGTGTGTGGGACCCGTACCCCAGTGAAAGTCAGTGTTTGTGGGACCCGTAACCCAGTGAGAGTCAGTGTTTGTGGGACCCGTACCCCAGTGAGAGTCAGTGTGTGTGGGACCCGTACCCCAGTGAGAGTCAGTGTATGTGGGACCCGTACCCCAGTGAGAGTCAGTGTGTGTGGGACCCGTACCCCAGTGAGAGTCAGTGTGTGTGGGACCCGTACCCCAGTGAGAGTCAGTGTGTGTGGGAACCGTATCCCAGTGAGAGTCAGTGTGTGTGGGACCCGCACCCCAGTGAGAGTCAGTGAGTGTGGAACTCATACCTTAGTAAGAGTCAGTGTGTGTGGGACCCGTACCCCAGTGAGAGTCAGTGTGTGTGGGACCCGCACCCCAGTGAGAGTCAGTGTGTGTGGGACCCGTACCCCAGTGAGAGTCAGTGTGTGTGGAACCGTATCCCAGTGAGAGTCAGTGTGCGTGGAACTCATATCCCAGTGAGAGTCAGTGTGTGTGGAACCCATATCCCAGTGAGAGTCAGTGTGTGTGGAACCGTATCCCAGTGAGAGTCAGTGTGTGTGGGACTCGTACCCCAGTGAGAGTCAGTGTTTGTGGGACCCGTATCCTAGTGAGAGTCAGTGTGTGTGGGACCCGTACCCCAGTGAGAGTCAGTGTGTGTGGAACCGTACCCCAGTGAGAGTCAGTGTGTGTGGGACCCGCACCCCAGTGAGAGTCAGTGTGTGTGGGACCCGTACCCCAGTGAGAGTCAGTGTGTGTGGAACCGTATCCCAGTGAGAGTCAGTGTGCGTGGAATCATATCCCAGTGAGAGTCAGTGTGTGTGGAACCCATATCCCAGTGAGAGTCAGTGTGTGTGGAACCGTATCCCAGTGAGAGTCAGTGTGTGTGGGACCCGTATCCCAGTGAGAATCAGTGTTTGTGGAACCCGTACCCCAATGAGAGTCAGTGTGTGTGGGACCCGTACCCCAGTGAGAGTCAGTGTGTGTGGGACCCGTACCCCAGTGAGAGTCAGTGTGTGTGGGACCCGTACCCCAGTGAGAGTCAGTGTGTGTGGGACCCGTACCCCAGTGAGAGTCAGTGTTTGTGGGACCCGTACCCCAGTGAGAGTCAGTGTGTGTGGGACCCGTACCCCAGTGAGAGTCAGTGTGTGTGGGACCCGTACCCCAGTGAGAGTCAGTGTGTGTGGAACCGTATCCCAGTGAGAGTCAGTGTGTGTGCGACCCGTACCCCAGTGAGAGTCAGTGTGTGTGGGAACCGTATCCCAGTGAGAGTCAGTGTGTGTGGGACCCGTATCCCAGTGAGAGTCAGTGTGTGTGGAACCCGTACCCCAGTGAGAGTCAGTGTGTGTGGGATCCGTACCCCAGTGAGAGTCAGTGTGTGTGGGAACCGTATCCCAGTGAGAGTCAGTATGTGTGGGAACCATATCCCAGTGAGAGTTAGTGAGTGTGGAACTCATACCTTAGTAAGAGTCAGTGTGTGTGGAACCGTATCCCAGTGAGAGTCAGTGTGTGTGGGAACCATATCCCAGTGAGAGTTAGTGAGTGTGGAACTCATACCCTAGTAAGAGTCAGTGTGTGTGGGACCTGTACCCCAGTGAGAGTCAGTGTGTGTGGAACCCGTACCCCAGTGAGAGTCAGTGTGTTTGGAACCCGTACCCCAGTGAGAGTCAGTGTGTTTGGGACCCATATCCCAGTGAGAGTCAGTGTGTGTGGGACCCGTATCCCAGTGAGAGTCAGTGTGTGTGGGACCCGTACCCCAGTGAGAGTCAGTGTGTGTGGGATCCGTACCCAGTGAGGGTCAGTGTGTGTGGCACCCGTACTCCAGTGAGAGTCAGTGTGTGTGGGACCCGTACCCCAGTGAGAGTCAGTGTGTGTGGAACCCGCACCCCAGTGAGAGTCAGTGTGTATGGGACCCGTACCCCAGTCAAAATAAGTATATGGGAGACCCAGATCCCGGTGAGAGTCAGGGTGTGGGGGACCCGGATCCCAGTGAGAGTCAGTGTGTGTGGAACCCGTTCCCCAGTGAGAGTCAGTGTGTGTGGAACCCATACCCCAGTGAGAGTCAGTGTGTGTGGAACCCGTACCCCAGTGAGAGTCAGTGTGTGTGGACCTGTACCCCAGTGAGAGTCAGTGTGTGTGGCACCCGTATCCCAGTGAGTGTGTGTGTGGAACCCGTACCCCAGTGAGAGTCAGTGTGTGTGGGACCCGTACCCCAGTGAGAGTCAGTGTGTGTGGGATCCGTACCCCAGTGAGAGTCAGTGTGTGTGGACCTGTACCCCAGTGAGAGTCAGTGTGTGTGGCACCCGTATCCCAGTGAGTGTGTGTGTGTGTGTGGAACCCGTACCCCAGTGAGTGTCAGTGTGTGTGGGACCCGTACCCCAGTGAGAGTCAGTGTGTGTGGGACCCGTACCCCAGTGAGAGTCACTGTGTGTGGGACCCGTACCCCAGTGAGAGTCACTGTGTGTGGGACCCGTACCCCAGTGAGAGTCACTGTGTGTGGGACCCGTACCCCAGTGAGAGTCACTGTGTGTGGGACCCGTACCTCAGTGAGAGTCACTGTGTGTGGGACCCGTACCCCAGTGAGTGTCACTGTGTGTGGGACCCGTACCCCAGTGAGTGTCACTGTGTGTGGACCCGTCCCCCAGTGAGAGTCGGTGTGTGTGGCACCCGTATCCCAGTGAGTGTGTGTGTGTGGGACCCGTACCCCAGTGAGAGTCAGTGTATGTGGAACCCGTACCCCAGTGAGAGTCAGTGGGTGTGGGACCCACACCCCAGTGAGAGTCAGTGGGTGTGGAACCCATACCCCAGTGAGAGTGTGTGTGTGTGCAATCCGTACTCCAGTGAGAGTCAGTGTGTGTGGAACCCGTACCCTAGTGAGAGTCAGTGTGTGTGGAACCCGTACCCCAGTGAGAGTCAGTGTGTGTGGGACCCGTACCCCAGTGAGAGTCAGTGTGTATGGGACCCATACCCTAGTAAGAGTCAGTGTGTGTGGGAACCGTATCCCAGTGAGAGTTAGTGAGTGTGGAACTCGTATCCCAGTGAGAGTGTGTGTGGAGCCCGTACCCCAGTGAGAGTCAGTGTGTGTGGAACCCGTACCCCAGTGAGAGTCAGTGTGTGTGGGACCCGTATCCCAGTGAGAGTCAGTGTGTGTGGGACCCGTATCCCAGTGAGAGTGTGTGTGGGACCCGTACCCCAGTGAGAGTCAGTGTGTGTGGAACCCGTACCCCAGTGAGAGTCAGTGTGTGTGGGACCCGTATCCCAGTGAGAGTGTGTGTGGGACCCGTATCCCAGTGAAAGTAAGTGTGCGTGGGACTTGTACTCCAGTGAGAGTCAGTGTGTGTGGGACCCGGATCCCAGTGAGAGTCAGTGTGTGTGGAACCCGTACCCCAGTGAGAGTCAGTGTGTGTGGAACCCGTACCCCAGTGAGAGTCAGTGTGTGTGGGACCCGTACCCCAGTGAGAGTCAGTGTGTGTGGAACCCGTATCCCAGTGAGACTCAGTGGGTGTGGGACCCGTACCCCAGTGAGAGACAGTGTGTGTGGAACCCGTACCCCAGTGAGAGTCAGTGTGTGTGGGACCCGTATCCCAGTGAGAGTCAGTGTGTGTGGGACCCGTACCCCAGTGAGAGTCAGTGTGTGTGGGACCCGTACCCCAGTGAGAGTCAGTGTGTGTGGGACCCGTACCCCAGTGAGAGTCAGTGTGTGTGGGACCCGTATCCCAGTGAGACTCAGTGGGTGTGGGACCCGTATCCCAGTGAGAGTCAGTGTGTGTGGGACCCGTACCCCAGTGAGAGTCAGTGTGTGTGGAACCCGTACCCCAGTGAGAGTCAGTGTGTGTGGGACCCGTACCCCAGTGAGAGTCAGTGTGTGTGGGACCCGTACCCCAGTGAGAGTCAGTGTGTGTGGGACCCGTACCCCAGTGAGAGTCAGTGTGTGTGGGACCCGTACCCCAGTGAGAGTCAGTGTGTGTGGGACCCATATCCCAGTGAGAGTCAGTGTGTGTGGGACCCGTACCCCAGTGAGAGTCAGTGTGTGTGGGACCCGTACCCCAATGAGAGTCAGTGTGTGTGGAACCCGTATCCCAGTGAGAGTGTGTGTGGAACCCGTACCCCAGTGAGAGTCAGTGTGTGTGGGACCCGTACCCCAGTGAGTGTCAGTGTGTGTGGGACCCGTACCCCAGTGAGAGTCATTGTGTGTGGGACCCATATCCCAGTGAGAGTCAGTGTGTGTGGGACCCGTACCCCAGTGAGAGTCAGTGTGTGTGGGACCCGTACCCCAGTGAGAGTCAGTGTGTGTGGGACCCGTACCCCAGTGAGAGTCAGTGTGTGTGGGACCCGTATCCCAGTGAGAGTGTGTGTGGAACCCGTACCCCAGTGAGAGTCAGTGTGTGTGGGACCCGTACCCCAGTGAGAGTCTGTGTGTGTGGGACCCGTACCCCAGTGAGAGTCAGTGTGTGTGGGACCCGTACCCCAGTGAGAGTCAGTGTGTGTGGGACCCGTACCCCAGTGAGAGTCAGTGTGTGTGGGACCCGTACCCCAGTGAGAGTCAGTGTGTGTGGAACCCGTACCCCAGTGATAAATAAACCCATGTGGAACATGGAAAACCAAGAGACATCAAAACAAACGAACAACTGGAAAGGCTTTTTTCTGCACCCCCCTGGAATACACATTATTAATTCAGTCTTGCCTTTCTCTCCCTGATCCAGTTGAGCTTCTGACTGGAATTCCTCTTTTTTGCTGAAGGTGCAGACTCACGTTATTATTGAAAGATTTCTTATCTCATTCTCCAGCAGAAACTCAACACTGAATCCTCACAAACAATCATCAACAAGGCTCCAAGATCAGAATACTATTAATTATTGAAATACACAACAACACTGACACACACATGCTGACAGTCACACGCACACACTTACACAGAGACGCACACACTCTCACACACACAGACTCTTACACAGACGCACACACTCATCAACTCCAGGCACACACTCACAGGCACACTCACACACAGACATAGACACTCACAAATACACAGACACACGCATAGACACACACAAACTCACTCACAAACACAAACACACGCTCGCACGCACACACAAACAAAAACTTGCATTTATGTAGCACCCACAATCCAAATCCCAAGCCACTTTACAAGAGGGATTATGAAGCAAGATTTGACACTCAGCCACAAAAGGAAATGTTAGGACAGGTGACCAAAAGCTCGATGAATGAGGTAGATTTCAGTTTGATGGGGCATCATAAAGGAGGATAGAGAGAGATGGGGAGGCAGAGAGGTGGAGAGGAGGTGGAGAGGTGGTATGCTGACTTTTTTGTTATTAGTTCCTGAGATGTGATCATCGCTGGCTAGGCCAGCATTTATTGGTTCAAACATGGACAAAAGAGCTGAACTCAAGAGGTGAGGTGAGATTGACTGCCCTTGACATCAAGGCAGCATTTGACCGAGTCTGGCATCAATGAGCCCTAGCAAAACTGAGGTCAATGGGAATCAGGGGGAAAACTCTCTGCTGGCTGGAGTCATACCTAGCGCAAAGGAAGATGGTTGTGGTTGTTGGAAGTCAATCATCTGAGCTCCAGGACATCACTGCAGGAGTTCCTCAGGGTAGTGTCCTAGGCCCAACCATCTTCAGCTGCTTCATCAATGACCTTCCTTCAATCATAAGGTCAGAATGGGGATGTTCGCTGATGATTGCACAATGTTCAGCACCATTCACAACTCCTCAGTGTTGACCACATGTTTCCTCTTGCCCCAGAGGAAATTGACGAGCTTTTCTGGATCTTGGTGGCAAATACAGGGGGCGGGGCCAAAGTGACCAACCGGTACCACAGCATGGAGGCCACCAGTTGGTTTATGACCAGCGCTCGGCCCCTGTAGGAAAGCACTCGGAGCAGTCCTGTCCAGCGCCCTGGATGTTGTCCTGGAGGGACCGGCCCGGGACCGTGTAGGACTGGTCGGGGTGGATCATGTGGGCCAGCACTGAGCCCAGGCAGGTAGACATAGCCCGGGCAAAGATCTTAGAATCCGTGCTGAGGAGTGAGACCGGACGCCAGTTTTTAAACAGGCGGAGATCGCCCCTCTTCGGCAGCAGAACGATGACCGCCCTGCGCCAAGAGAGGGGCATCTCCCCGGTCGCCAGGCTTTCCCCCAGGAACCGCACGTATTCCATCCCCCAGGACACCCTGAGGAACTCCACGGTCAGCCCGTCCAGCCCTGGGGATTTGCCCCTTGGGAGCTGGTGGAGGGCGCCAGTCAGCTCCGCCAACTGAGCGGAGCCTCCAATCCTTCGGCGCCCTCCGGGCTGACCTGTGGCAGGTCCTCCCACAAAACAATCGGGGAGGATGGTGTGCCGCAAGGATCGGTGCTGGGCCCTCTGTTGTTTGTCATATTTGTTAATGACTTGGATGTGAATGTAAGGGGCATGATTAGTAAGTTTGCAGACGACACCAAAATTGGTGTTTGGTGGACAGTGAAGAAGGTTGTCTAAGGTTACAACAGGATATAGATAAACTGGGAAAGTGGGCAAGGGATTGGCAAATGGAATTTAACGCAGACAAGTGCGAAGTGATGCATTTTGGGAAGTTAAACCAGGGCAGGACAGAAACAGTGAATGGCAGGGCCCTGGGGAGTGTTGTTGAGCAGAGAGACCTTGGGGTGCAAGTACATAGTTCCCTGAAAGTGGCAACACAGGTAGACAGGGTGGTGAAGAAGGCGTATGACATGCTTGCCTTCATCGGCCGAGGCATTGAGTACAAGAGTTGGGACGTCATGTTACAGTTGTACATAACGTTGGTTAGGCCACACTTGGAGTACTGTGTGCAGTTCTGGTCGTCGCACTACAGGAAAGATGTGATTAAGCTAGAGAGGGTGCAGAAAAGATTCACAAGGATGTTGCCTGGTTTGGAGGGCTTGAGTTAGAAAGAGAGATTGGATAGGCTGGGTCTGTTTTCCCTGGAGCGAAGGAGGCTGAGAGGGGACATGGTAGAGGTATATAAAATTATGAGAGGCATAGATAGGGTAGATAGCCAGAGTCTGTTTCCCATGGTAGGGGTGACTAAAACTAGAGGGCATAGATTTAAGGTGAGAGGGAGGTGCTTTAAAGGGGATCAAAGGAGTAACTTTTCCACACAAAGAATAGTGGGTATCTGGAATGAGCTGCCTGAGGAGGTGGTGGAGGCAGGAACAGTAACAACATTTAAGAGGCATCTGGACAGGTACTTGAATGAGCAAGGCATAGAGGGATATGGAATTAATGCAGGCAGGTGGGATTAGTATAGATAGGCATTATGGTCAGCATGGACGCGGTGGGCTGAAGGGCCTGTTTCTATGCTGTATGACTCTATGACACGGCATCCCCCCCCCCCTCCCCCCCGCCCTTGGACGAACTCGAAGTACGGTCCAAACACCTGCTAAGGCAGCAGAACCCACATCCCAAGAATTAACTGAGGAATCGAACAGTTGGAAGATGGCAGACGGTTCGCTGCAGATGTAGGTAGACAGGAATTACTGAGGATTATCAACAAAAATGAGTGGAATGTTAGCATAAGAGGTGGAGAGAGTTTGTCGAAAGAACAGAAATGTTTGTATCTTTCAGGGAGCATGTCTTTGTGTGTTCCATCCCCTTTAACAAACAATAACTTGGCACATCTGCTGTGATCTGACAAAGGCAGGCGGTGAATAAAATCCTTTCAAATATTCTTCCAAGTTTATGTTTGAAGATGTGAGAGGTGTGTAGCAAGAGGCGAATGGAGTGTTTACTGCAACACTGCTATCCCACTGAGCTAAATGCACCAAACTAAACGAGAGTTCCCAGATCGATGTAGACTACATGACAATAAGCCTGAAACAAGCTGTACAGTACCAGATGGGAGTGAATCATTCATTTTTACCTACTGGGTGTACTCTGCATGTACAGGAGCTGACACTGAGACACACACACAGCCTGTACAGTATCAGATGGAGTGAATCATTCCCTTTTACCCACTATGTGTACTGTACATGTACATGACCTATCACTGAGGAACACACACACTCACACACACGGACCAGACAGTACAAGACAGGAGTGAATCATTACCCTTTACCCACTGTGTGTACATGTACAGGAGCTGACACTGAGACACAAACACACAGACTGTACAGTACAAGACAGGAGTGAATCATTACCCTTTACCCATTGCGTGTACTGTATATGTACAGGAGCTGTCACTAAGACACACACAGACGGACCATACAGTAACAGATGGGAGTGAATCATTCCCTTTTACCCACTGTGTGTACTGTACATGTACATGAACTATCACTGAGGAACACACACACTCACACACACGGACCGTACAGTACCAGATGGGAGTGAATCATTCCATTTTACCGACTGTGTGTACATGTACGGGAGCTGACACTGAGACACAAACACACAGACTGTACAGTACAAGACAGGAGTGAATCATTACCCTTTACCCACTGTGTGTACTGTACATGTACAGGAGCTGTCACTGAGACACACACACACAGATCGTACAGTACCAGACAGGAGTGAATCATTCCCTTTTACCCACTGTGTGTACTGTACAAGTACATGAGCTGACACTGAGACACACACACACACTGACCGTACAGTACCAACAGGAGTGAATCACTCCCTTTTACCCATTGTGTACTGTACATTTACAGGAGCTGTCACTGAGACACACACACACACGGACCGTACAGTACCAGGTGGGAGTGAATCATTCCCTTTTACCCACTGTGTGTACTGTACATGAACAGGAGCTGTCACTGAGACACACACACACAGATCGTACAGTACCAGACAAGAGTGAATCATTCCTTTTTACCCATTGCGTGTACTGTATATGTACAGGAGCTGACACAGACACAAACACACAGACTGTACAGTACAAGACAGGAGTGAATCATTACCCTTTACCCACTGTGTGTACTGTACATGTACAGGAGCTGACACTGAGACACACACAGACGGACCATACAGTAACAGATGGGAGTGAATCATTCCCTTTTACCCACTGTGTGTACTGTACATGTACAGGAGCTGACACTGAGACACACACACACAGACCGTACAGTACAAGACAGGAGTGAATCATTACCCTTTACCCACTGTGTGTACTGTACATGTACAGGAGCTGACACAGACACAAACACACAGACTGTACAGTACAAGACAGGAGTGAATCATTACCCTTTACCCATTGCGTGTACTGTATATGTACAGGAGCTGTCACTAAGACACACACAGACGGACCATACAGTAACAGATGGGAGTGAATCATTCCCTTTTACCCACTGTGTGTACTGTACATGTACAGGAGCTGACACTGAGACACACACACACAGACCGTACAGTACAAGACAGGAGTGAATCATTACCCTTTACCCACTGTGTGTACTGTACATGTACAGGAGCTGACACAGACACAAACACACAGACTGTACAGTACAAGACAGGAGTGAATCATTACCCTTTACCCACTGTGTGTACTGTACATGTACAGGAGCTGACACTGAGACACAAACACACAGACTGTACAGTACAAGACAGGAGTGAATCATTCCCTTTTACCCATTGCATGTACTGTACATGTACAGGAGCTGACACTGAGACACACACACACAGACCGTACAGTACCAGATCGGAGTGAATCATTACCATTTCCTTTACCCACTGTGTGTACTGTACATGTACAGGAGCTGTCACTGACACACACACACACACACACGGATTGTACAGTACCAGATGGGAGTGAATCATTCCCTTTTACTCACTGTGTGTACTCTGCATGTACAGGAGCTGACACTGAGACACACACACAGCCTGTACAGTACCAGATGGAGTGAATCATTCCGTTTTACCTGCTGGGTGTACTCTGCATGGACAGGAGCTGACACTGAGACACACACACGGACCAGACAGTACCAGACAGGAGTGAATCATTACCCTTTACCCACTGTGTGTACTGTACATGTACAGGAGCTGACACTGAGACACAAACACACACACACACAGACTGTACAGTACCAGACAGGAGTGAATCATTACCCTTTACCAACTGTGTGTACTGTACATGTACAGGAGCTGACACTGAGCCACACACACACAGACTGTACAGTACCAGACAGGAGTGAATCATTACCCTTTACCAACTGTGTGTACTGTACATGTACAGGAGCTGTCACTGAGACACACACACACGGACCGTACAGTACCAGACGGGAGTGAATCATTACCCTTTACCAACTGTGTGTACTGTACATGTACAGGAGCTGACACTGAGACACACACACACACACACACACACACACACACACACACACACACACACACACACACACACACACACACACACACTGTACAGTACCAGACGGGAGTGAATCATTACCCTTTTACCCACTGTGTGTACTGTACATGTACAGGAGCTGACAGTGAGACACACACAGACACACAGACCGTACAGTACCAGACGGGAGTGCACCATTACCCTTTACCCACTGTGTGTACTGTACATGTACAGGAGCTGACACTGAGACACACACACATGGACCGTCCAGTAACAGAAGGGAGTAAATCTGTGTCCCCTAGTCCTTATATCATCAGTTAATGGGAACAGCTTTTCCTTGTCTAATTTATCTAAACCGGTCAAAATCTTGTCCACCTCGATCAAATCTCCCCTCAATCTCCTTTGCTCCAAGGAGAACAACCCCAGCTTCTCCAACCTAACCTTTCAGCTAAACTCCCTCATCCCTGGAACCATCCTGGTAAATCTCCTCTGCACCCTCTCAAGGACCCTCACATCCTTCCTAAAGTGTGGTGACCAGGACCATTAATAATGGGAAATAAGGGAATGGCGGAAGCATTGAACTGGTGTTTTGTGTCAGTCTTCACTGCCAAAGACACAAAAATCATCCCAAGAGTACTTGATAAACAAGAGGTAAAAGGGAGGGAGGAACATAAAACAATCACTCGGAATAAGGTACTGGGCAAACCAATAGAACTAAAAGCTGACAAGTCCCCAGGGTCTGATGGCCTCCCAGCTAGGATCTGAAAAGAAATGGCTGCAGAAGCAGTGGATGTATTGGTTGCAACCTTCCCAAATTCCCTAGATTCTGGAAAGGTCCCAGCGGACTGGAAAACTAACAATCTAGTGTCTTATCCAAGAAAGGAGGGATACAGAAAGCAGGAAACTCTTGGCCAGTTCGCCTAACATATGTCTCTGGGAAAATGCCAGCATCCATTATCAAGGAGGTAAAAGCAGGACATCGAGAAAATCGTAATGCAATCAGGCACAGCCAACATGGTTTTGTGAAAAGGAAATTGTGTTTGACCAATTTATTAGAGATCTTTGAGGAAATAACAAGCAAGATGGATAAAGGGGAACCTGCAGATGGTGCAGTTAGATTTCCAAAAGGCATTTGATAAGGTGCCATCTCAAAGGTTTCTACATGGTGTACATATATTACATGTAGCATGGATAAAGGATTGGTTAGCTAACAGGAAACAGAGAGTAGGGATAAGTGGGTCATTTCTGGTTGGCAAGCTGTAAGTAGTGGAGTGCCACAGGGATCAGTGCTGAGGCCTCAGCTATTTACAAACTGCATCAATGACTTGGAGGAAGGGACCGAATGTATGGTTGCTAAATTTGCTGATGACACTAAGATATGTAGGAAGGTAAGTTGTCAAGAGGACATAAAGGGTCTATAAAGGGATTTAGAAAGGTTAAGTGAGTGGGCAAAAATGTGGCAGCTGGAGTATAACGTGGGAAAATATGAACTTGTCCACTTTGGCAGGAAGAATAGAAAAGCAGAATATTATCTGAACAGTATTTTAGCCGGTGCAGACACGATGGGCTGAATGGTCTCTCTCTGTGCCGTAACTTTTCTATGGAGAGAGATTGCAGAGCTCTACAGTACAGGGGGATCTGGGTGTCCTGGTATATGAATCACAAAACGTTAGCATGCAGGTACAGCAAGTGATTAGGAAGACAAATAGAATGTCGTGGTTTATTGCAAGGGGGATGGAGTATAAAACCAGGGAAGTGTTATCACAGCTGTACAGGGCCTTAGCTAGACCACATCTGGAGTACCATGAACACTTTTGGTCTCCTTACTTAAGAAAGGATGTAATTGCATTGGAACCAGTTCAGAGAAGGTTCACTCGACTGACTCCTGGGATAAAGCGGTTATCTTATGAGGAAAGATTGAGCAGTTTGGGCCTATACACATTGGAGTTTAGAAGAATAAGAGGTGATCTGACTGAAATATATAAGACCTTGAGGTGACATGACAGGGTGGAAGCTGAGAGGATGTTTCCCCTTATGGGTGAGACTAGAACTAGGGGACACAGGTTAAAAACAAGGGGTCTCCCATTTAAGACGGAGATGAGGAGAAATGTTTTCTCTCAGAGGGTCATTAGTCTGTGGAATTCTCTTTCCTAGAGAGCAGTGGAGGCAACGTCATTAAATATGTTCAAGGCCAAATTAGACAGATTTTTGATCGACAAGGGAGACAAGGGTCACAGGCGGCAGACAGGAAAGTAGCGTTGAGGCCACAATCAGATCAGACATGGTCTTATCAAATGGCAGAGCAGGCTCGAGGGGCCAAATGGCCTGTTCATGCTGTAATTTGTATGCTTGCAAACCTCTCTGTTACTTCATCAAAAAATTCAATTCGATTAGTTGAGCATGATCTGCCTTTTACAAATCCGTGCTGGCTATCCTTAATGAACTCAAACCTCTCCAAGTGCCTGTTGATTATTTTCCAATTCTAGTTTCTAAAACCTTACCCACCACTGATGTTAAACTAACTGGCCTGTAGTTGCGAGGACCGTCATTACACCCTTTCCTGAATAAGGGTGTCACATTTACCACTCTCCAATCCTCTGGTACCTTCCCCGGATCCAGGGAAGATTGGAAGATTATGACAAGCACTTCCGCTATCTCTATCCCCACTTCCTTGAGCAAGCTAGGATGTAAGCCATCGGGACCAGGCGACTTATCTACCCTAAGCATAGCCAGCCTTTCCAGTACATCCTTCCTATCAATTTATACCCCATCCATTGCCTCTGCTCTCTCCACTTCTACCGATATTTTGTAAGATTCCTCTTTCTTAGCAAACACTGATACAAAGTACTCATTAAGTATTCTATCCTTACCCTGTGCTTTTAAGCAGATATCACCCTCTTTGTCCCGAATAGGCCCCATTTCATCTCTCACTAAGACAATTTCAGTTACTTTTTCCTTCAATGAATTTTTGTTCTCACTTTTTCTCTCTCTGTCTTTACAATGGTGGGACTCCGTATGTGTGTGGGTGTGCTGTCATATAGGAAGGCAGCGCCTGTTGAATATCTGGCATTGTGTTTTGAGCGGCATGGACAGAGTGGATAGTCAGAAGCTTTTTCCCAGGGTGGAAGAGTCAGTTACTAGGGGACATAGGTTTCAGGTGCAAGGGGCAAAGTTTAGAGGGGATGTGCAAGGCAAGTTTTTAACACAGAGGGTGGTGAGTGCCTGGAACTTGCTGCCAGGGATGTGGTGGAAGCAGATACAATAGCAACGTTTAAGAGACATCTTGACAAATACATGAATAGGAAGGGAATAGAGGGATATGGGCCCCGGAAGTGCAGAAGGTGTTAGTTTAGGCAGGCATCAAGATCGGCGCAGGCTTGGAGGGCTGAATGGCCTGTTCCTGTGCTGTACTGTTCTTTACTCTCTGTTTAGAACAGTATGACCTCAGACAGTCGATCTCTAAGCAGCAGCTTATCAGTAGAGGGAACTGAGACTGGCTTTGATTCTGTTGAAGGTTTAACTGGAAATGCCTGATGAGTGAAGCACATGTGATTACAGTGAGGGTGTGAGCACCATCAGCACGAGCTGTTAGGAACACAGGAACTAATGGACCAACAGACACCTGACAGGAACTCGGGAGTCCACCTGACATGCACACACACATAAGAACATAAGAAATAGGAGCAGGAGTAGGCCATTCGGCCCCTCGAGCCTGCTCCGCCATTCAATATGATCATGGCTGATCTGACCGTGGTCTTAACTCCACTTTCCTGCCTGCCCCCCATAACCCTCGACTTCCTTGTCGATCAAAAATCTGTCTAACTTAGACTTGAATGTTCTATGACTCAGCCTCCGCTGCTCTCCGGGGATGAGAATTCCAAAAATTAGCGACCTGAGAGAGGGAATTCCTGCTGATCTCCATCTTAAATGGGAGACTCCTTATTCTGAAACTGTGCCCCCTCATTCTAGATTCCCCCACAAGGGGAAACATCCTCTCAGCATCTACCCTGTCAAAGCCCCCTCAGAATCTGATATGTTTCAACAAGACGGGGGCGGCACAGTGGTTAGCACCGCAGCCTCACAGCTCCAGGGACCCGGGTTCGATTCTGGGTACTGCCTGTGTGGAGTTTGCAAGTTCTCCCTGTGTCTGCGTGGGTTTCCTCCGGGTGCTCCGGTTTCCTCCCACACGCCAAAGACTTGCAGGTTGGTAGGTTAATTGGCCATTACAAATTGCCCCTAGTATAGGTAGGTGGTAGGGAAATCTATAGGGACAGGTGGGGATGTGGTAGGAATATGGGATTAGTGTAGGATTAGTATAAATGGGTGGTTGATGGTTGGCACAGACTCGGTGGGCCGAAGGGCCTGTTTCAGTGCTGTATCTCTAAACTAAACTAAACTAAACCACTTATCATTCTTCTAAACTCCAATGAGTAAAGGCCCAACCTGCTCAACCTTTCCTCATAAGACAACCCCTTCATCCGAGGAATCAGCCTAATGAACCTTCTCTGAACTGTTTCCAATGCAAGTAAATAAGGAGACCAAAATTGTACACAGTACTCTTGGTGTGGTCTCACCAACACCCTGTTACAGCTGTGGCAAGACTTCCCTACTTTTATATTCAATCCCACTTGCAATAAAGGCCAACATTCCATTTGCCTTTCTAATTACTTGCTGTACCTGCATGCTGACTTTGTGATTCCTGTACAAGGACACCCAAATCCCTCTGTACTGCAGCATTCTGCAGACTCTCTCCATGTAAATAATAATCTGCTTTTCTATTCTTCCCGCCAAAGTGGACAACCTCACATTTTCTCGCATTATACTCCGTCTGCCAAATTTTTTCTCACTCATCTAACCTATCCATTTAACCATTTGGGAGGGGGGGGGGGTTGTTAAACTAATTTAGCAGGGGGATGGGATACAGAGTGGAGGTACAGTAAGGGGTGATGCACAGTCAAATATTGAAGAGAAACAGTCAGTTTGCAAGGCAGAGCAAATATAGACCCAATAAGGCAAAGTGAAAAATGCAAGGCTGGATTGCATCTATTTTAATGCAAGGAGTCTTACTAGTAAGGCAGATTAATTGAGGGCAATGATTAGCACATGGAATTATGATATTATTGCTATCACAGAGACATGGTTGAGAGAGGGGAAGGACTGGCAGCTTAATATTCCAGGGTATAGAATCTATAGGTGAGACAGGGGAGGGGGTAAAAGAGGAGGTGGTATTGCACTGTTGATCAAGGAGTCAATTACTGCAGTAAAGACAGATGATATCGTAGAAGGTTCTTCAAATGAAGCCATACGGGTAGAACTTAAAAACAAAAAGGGGGCAATCACTTGGCTGGGAGTGTACTACAGGCCTCCAAACAGTCAGGGAAAGATAGAGGAGCAGATATGTAGGCAAATCTCAGAGAGGTGTAAAAATAATAGGGTATTAATAATAGGGGATTTCAACTTCTCCAATATCAACTGGGATAGTCTCAGTGCAAAAGGCTTAAAGGGGGCAGAATTCTTAAAATATTTACAGGAGAGCTTTTTGAGCCAGTACTTAGAAAGTCCTAAAAGAGAAGGGGCAGTACTGGACCTAATCCTAGGGAATGAAGCCAGACAAGTGGTAGAATTATCAATGGGGGATCATTTCGGGGATAGCGACCATAACTCTAAGATTTAATAAAAGCAAAATACTGCGGATGCTGGAAATCTGAAATAAAAACAAGAAATGCTGGAACCACTCAGCAGGTCTGGCAGCATCTGTGAAAGAGAAGCAGAGTTAACGTTTCGGGTCAGTGACCCTTCTTCAGAACGAGCAAATATTAGAAATGTCAAAGGTTATAAGCAAGTGAGGCGGCGGTGGGGCAAGAGAGAACAAAGGAGAAGGTGTAGATTGGACAAGGCCACATCTCCCAGTTTCTCCGTCTCCGACGCATCTACTCTGATGATGCTACCTTCCATGACGGTGCTTCTGATATGACCTCCTTTTACCTCAACCGGGGATTCCGCCCCCCCCCCCCCTTCACCACTGTGGTTGACAGGGCCTTCAACCGTGTCTGGCTCATTTCCCGCACCTCTACCCTCACCCCTTCCCCTCCCTCCCAGAACCGTGACAGGGTTCCCCTTGTCCTCACTTTCCACCCCATCAGCCTTCATATCCAAAGGATCATCCTCTGCCATTTCCGCCACCTCCAGCGTGATGCCACGATCAAACGCATCTTCCCCTCCCTTCCCCTGTCAGCATTCCGAAGGGATCGTTCCCTCCGCGACACCCTGGTCCACTCCTCCATTACCCCCACCACCTCGTCCCCGTCCCATGGCACCTTCCCCTGCAATCGCAGGTGGTGTAGTACCTGCCCATTTACCTCCTCTCTCCTCACTATCCCAGGCCCCAAACACTCCTTTCAGGTGAAGCAGCGATTTACTTGTACTTCTTTCAATGTAGTATACTGTATTCGCTGCTCACAGTGTGGTCTCCTCTACATTGGGGAGACCAAACGTAGACTGGGTGACCGCTATGTGGAATACCTCCGCTCAGTCCGCAAGCAGGACCCCGAGCTTCCGGTTGCTTGCCATTTCAACACTCCCCCCTGCTCTCATGCTCACATCTCTGTCCTGGGATTGCTGCAATGTTCCAGTGAACAGCATCTCATTTACCGATTAGGCACACTACAGCCTGCCGGACTGAACATTGAGTTCAATCATTTCAGAGCATGACGGGCCCCCCATTTTACTTTTATTTTTAGTTATTTTTACTTTTTTTCTTTTTTACATTTTTTACAACTTTTTTTTCATGTTTATTTCATTTCATCTTAGTTTGTTCAGTTTGCTTACCCAGTTTTTTTTTCATGTTTGGACTTGCTGCTGTTCAACCTTCAGTCCCTTAACACCCTATTTGTACTAATGCTTTGTCTTTCAACACACCATTAACATATTGTTTGCCTTTGTTCCATGACCTTTTGGTCAGCTATGTGGCCTGGTCCAATCTACACCTTCTCCTTTGTTATCTCTTGCCCCACCCCTGCTTCACTTGCTTTTTACCTTTGACATTTCTAATATTTGCTAATTCCAAAGAAGGGTCACTGACCCTAAACGTTAACTCTGTTTCTTTTTCCATAGATGCTGCCAGACCTGCTGAGTGGTTCCAGCATTTCTTGTTTTTATTACTCTAAGATTTAAGGTAGTTATGGAAAAGGACAAAGATGGACCAGAAATAAAGGTGCTGAACTGGGGTAAGGCCAATATCAATATGATAAAACAGGATCTGGCCAAAGTGGACAAGTGCTACTTGTAGGAAAGTCTACATTAGACCAGTGGGAGGCATTCAAAGAGGAAATAGTAAGAGTTCAGAGGCAACATGTTCCCGCAAAGGTGAAGGATGGGACCAACAAGTCCACGGAACCCTGCATGTCAAGGGATATAGAGGATTGGATCAGGAAAAAAAGGAGGTTTCTGGCAGATTCTGGGCGGAGCAGTGGCAAATGGAATTTAATCCTGAGAAGTGTGAGGTGATGCATTTTGGGAGGGCTAACAAGACAAGGGAATATACAATGGATGGTAGGACCCTAGAAAGTACAGAGGGTCAGAGGGACCTTGGTGTATTGTCCATAGATCACTGAAAGCAGCAACACAGGTAGATAAGGTGGTTAGGAAGGCATATGGGATACCTGCCTTTATTAGCCGAGGCTAGAATCTAAGAACAGGGAGGTTATGATGGAGCTGTATAAAACGCTAGTTAGGCCACAGCTGGAGTACTGTGTACAGTTCTGGGCACCACACTATAGGAAGGATGTGATTGCACTGGAGAGGGTGCAGAGGAGATTCACCAGGATGTTGCCTGGGCTGGAGCATTTCAGCTATGAAGAGAGACTGGATAAGCCAGCTGGGCAACAGGAGACAGAGAGTAGCAGTAGAAGGGAGTTTCTCAAAATGGAGACGTGTGACCAGTGGTGTTCCACAGGGATCCGTGCTGGGACCACTGTTGTTTGTGATATACATTAATGATTTGGAGGAAAGTATAGGTGGACTGATTAGCAAATTTGCAGACGACACTAAGATTGGTGGAGTAGCAGATAGTGAAGGGGACTGTCAGAGAATACAGCAGAATATAGATAGATTGGAGAGTTGGGCAGAGAAATGGCAGATGGAGTTCAATCAGGGCAAATGCGAGGTGATGCATTTTGGAAGATCCAATTCAAGAGTGAACTATACAGTAAATGGAAAAGTCCTGGGGAAAATTGATGTCCAGAGAGATTTGGGTGTTCAGGTCCACTGTTCCCTGAAGGTGGTAACGCAGGTCAATAGAGTGGTCAAGAAGGCATACGGCATGCTTTCCTTCATCGGACGGGGCATTGAGTACAAGAGTTGGCAGGTCATGTTACAGTTGTATAGGACTTTGGTTCGGCCACATTTGGAATACTGCGTACAGTTCTGGTCGCCACATTATCAAAAGGATGTGGATGCTTTGGAGAGGGTGCAGAGGAGGTTCACCAGGATGTTGCCTGGTATGGAGGGCGCTAGCTATGAAGAGAGGTTGAGCAGATTAGGATTATTTTCATTAGAAAGACGGAGGTTGAGGGGGGACCTGATTGAGGTGTACAAAATCATGAGAGGTATAGACAGGGTGGATAGCAAGAGGCTTTTTCCCAGAGTGGGGGTTTCAATTACTAGAGGACACGAGTTCAAAGTGAAAGGGGAAAAGTTTAGGGGGGATATGCGTGGAAAGTTCTTTACGCAGAGGGTGGTGGGCACCTGGAACGCATTGCCAGCGGAGGTGGTAGATGCGGGCACGATGGAGTCTTTTAAGATGTATCTAGACAGATACATGAATGGGCAGGAAGAAAAGAGATACAGAACCTTAGAAAATAGGCGACATGTTTAGAGAGGATCTGGATCGGCGCAGGCTTGGAGGGCCGAAGGGCCTGTTCCTGTGCTGTAATTATCTTTGTTCTTTGTTCTTTGTTCTAAGCCAGGGTTATTTTCCTTCGAGCAGAGAAGGCTGAGGGGGGACCTGATTGAGGTATACAAAATTATGAGGGGCATTGATAGATTAGATCGGAAGAAACTTTTTCCCTTAGCAGAGGGGTCAATAACTTAGATTTAAGGTAAGGGGCAGGAGGCTTAGAGAGGATTTGAGGAAGAATGTTTTCACTCAGAGGGTGGTTGGAATCTGGAATGCACCCTCTGAAGGGGTGGTAGAGGCAGGAACCCTCAACATTTAAGAAGTATTTCGATGAGCACTTAGGTGCTTGATGGCCGGCACAGACACGATGGGCCGAAGGACCTGTTTCTGTGCTGTTTCACTCTATGAGTCTATCTATATCCCTTTGTAGACTCTTTGCATCCTCCTCACAACTTGCTTTCTCACCTATCTTCATATTGTCAGCAAATTTGGCTACAATACACTCAAAGATTCTATTCCCATCACCTTTCTCCATCCAAGTCATTAATATAGATTGTAATAGTTGAGGCCCCTGCACTGATCCCCGTGGCACTCCACTATTACAGTTTACCAACCTGAAAATGACCTATTTATCCCGACTCTCTGTTTCCTGTTAGTTAGCCAATCCTCTATCCATGCTGATATCGCACCCCCAACATCATGATCTCAAATCTGATGTAGTAACCTTTTGTAAGGCACATTTTCGAATGCCTTTTGGAAATCCAAATACACTACATCTACTGGTTCCCCTTTATCCATCCTGCTTGATCCATCCTCAAGGAACTCTAATAAACTTGTTAAACACGATTTCCCTTGCACAAAACCATGCTGACTCTGCCTGAGTGATTGGTGATTTTCTAGATGTCCTGTTAGGACCTCTTTAATAATGGATTCTAGCATTTTTCCTGTGACAGACGTTAGGCTAAGTGGCCAAAAGTGTCCTGCTTTCTGTATCCCTCTTTTCTTGAATAGAAGTTTTACATTTGCGGCTTTCCAGTCCGCTGGGACCTTTCCAGAGTCTCGGGAATTTTGGAAGTTTACAACCATTGTATCCACTATCGCTGTAGCCACTTCCTTTAAGACCCTCAGATGCAGGTCATCAGGTCTAGGAGACTTGTCAGCCTTTCGTCCCATTAGGATTCCCATGATGTTTTGCCTCGTGATAGTGATTATTTCAAATTCTTCCCTCCCTTTTGCCTTCTGATTTTCTACTCTTCTTGGGCAGCCTTTTGTGTCTTCTACTGTGAAAATGGATACAAAATACTTGTTCAAAGCCTCTTCCATTTCTTCGTTTTCCATTATTAATTCCCCAGTCTCACCCTCTAATGGACCAATGCTCACTTTAGCTACTCTCTTCCTTTTTATATATTTGTAGAAGCTTTTACTGTCTGTTTTTCTATTTCTCGTTAGTATTCTCTCATACTTCATTTTTATCTCTATTTCTTTTGTTATCCTCCACTGCATTCTAAAATTTTCCAAATCTTCTGCCCTACCACTAACCTTTGCAGCATTAAACACCTTTTCTTTCAATTTGATAAAATCCTTAACTTCATTAGCCACAGATGGTGCATCCTTCTCATAGAGTCTTTCTTCCTCAATGGAATATATCTTTTTTGAAAGTTATGAAATATCTCCTGAAATGTCTGGAAATACTTCTCTACCACCTTACCTTTTAACCTATTTTCCAGTTCACTTTAGCCAACTCAGTCGTCATACCCTTGAAATCGCCTTTATTTAACTTTAAGACATGAGCTATGTACCCACATTTCTCACCCTCAAACTGAATGTGAAATTCTATCATGTTATGATCACTCTTGCCTAGAGGATCCAGAGGTCATTAATTAATCCTGCTTCATTACACATTACCAGCTCCAAAATAGCCTGGTCCCTGGTTGTTCTAATAATATGTTTTAGAACCTAGGAACAAAGAACAGTACAGCACAGGAGGCCCTCCAAGCCTGCACCAATCTTGATGCCTGTCAAAACTAAAACCTTCTGCACTTCCGGGGACCGTATCCCTCTATTCCCATCCTATTCATGTATTTGTCAAGATGCCTCTTAAACGTCGCTATCATACCTGCTTCCACCACCTCCCCCGGCAGCAAGTTCCAGGCACTCACCACCCTCTGTGTAAAGAACTTGCCTCTCACATCCCCTCTAAACTTTGCCCCTCGCACTTTAAACCTATGTCCCCTAGTAACTGACTCTTCCACCCTGGGAAAAAGCTTCTGACTATCCACTCTGTCCATGCTGCTCATAACTTTGTAAACCTCTATCATGTCGCCCCTCCACCTCCGTCGTTCCAGTGAAAACAATCCGAGTTTTTCCAACCACTCCTCATAGCTAATGCCCTCCAGACCAAGCAACATCCTGGTAAACCTCCTCTGTACCCTCTCCAAAGCCTCCATGTCCTTCTGGTAGTGTGGCGACCAGAATTGCACGCAATATTCTAAGTGTGGCCTAACTAAAGTTCTGTACAGCTGCAACATGACTTGCCAATTTTTATACTCTATGCCCCGACCGATGAAGGCAAGCATGCCGTATGCCTTCTTGACTACCTTATCCACCTGCATTGCCACTTTCAGTGACCTGTGGAGCTGTACGCCCAGATCTCTCTGCCTGTCAATACTCCTAAGGGTTCTACGAAACTGTCCCGAATATACTCAATGAGCTGATCCTCCAGGCTACCTTTGCCAATTTGATTAGTCCAATCGATGTAAATGTCAAGATCACCCAGGATTATTGCTGTACCTTTCTGAAAACCCCCATTTTTTCTTGATGTCCTACTTTCCAGCTACTGTTCGGGGGCCTGCAAACTCCTCCTACCAGTGACTTCTTTCATTTGTGATTTCTTATCTCCATCCAAACTAATTCCACATCTTGATTTTTTGGACTAAGATCATTTCTCACTACTGTACTGATCTCACTGTTTATTAAAAGGGCTACCCCACCTCCTTTTCCATTCTTCCTGTCCTTCCAAAATGTTAAATACCTTTCAGCATTCGGGTGCCAGCCTTGGTCACCTTGTAACCACGTCTCTGTAATTGCTATCACATCATACTAATTTATTTCAATTTGTAGTATCAATTTATCCACTCTGAAATTCACACACAAGCTCACTCACAAGAACATTCACATGCAGGCTCACTGACTCTCACTGGGGTACGGGTCCCACACACACTGACTCTCACTGGGGTACGGGTCCCACACACACTGACTCTCACTGGGGTACGGGTCCCACACACTCACTGACTCTCACTGGGGTACGGGTCCCACACACACTGACTCTCACTGGGGTACGGGTCCCACACACTCACTGACTCTCACTGGGGTACGGGTCCCACACACACTGACTCTCACTGGGCACGGGTCCCACACACACTGACTCTCACTGGGATACGGGTCCCACACACACTGACTCTCACTGGGCACGGGTCCCACACACACTGACTCTCACTGGGATACAGGTCCCACACACACTGACTCTCACTGGGGTACGGGTCCCACACACACTGACTCTCACTGGGATACGGGTCCCACACACACTGACTCTCACTGGGATACGGGTCCCACACACACTGACTCTCACTGGGATACGGGTCCCACACACACTGACTCTCACTGGGATACGGGTCCCACACACACTGACTCTCACTCGGATACGGGTTCCACACACACTGACTCTCACTGGGGTACGGGTCCCACACACACTGACTCTCACTGGGGTACGGGTCCCACACACACTGACTCTCACTGGGGTACGGGTCCCACACACACTGACTCTCACTGGGATACGGGTCCCACACACACTGACTCTCACTGGGGTACGGGTCCCACACACACTGACTCTAACAGGGGTATTGGTCCCACACACACTGACTCTCACTGGGGTGCGGGTCCCACACACACTGACTCTCACTGGGATACGGATCCCACACACACTGACTCTCACTGGGGTACGGGTCCCACACACACTGTCTCTCACTGGGGTACGGGTCCCACACACACTGACTCTCACTGGGGTACGGGTCCCACACACACTGACTCTCACTGGGGTACGGGTCCACACACACTGACTCTCACTGGGGTACGGGTCCCACACACACTGACTCTCACTGGGGTACGGGTCCCACACACACTGACTCTCACTGGGGTACGGGTCCCACACACACTGACTCTCACTGGGGTGCGGGTCCCACACACACTGACTCTCACTGGGATACGGGTCCCACACACACTGACTCTCACTGGGGTACGGGTCCACACACACTGACTCTCACTGGGGTACGGGTCCCACACACACTGACTCTCACTGGGGTACGGGTCCCACACACACTGACTCTCACTGGGGTGCGGGTCCCACACACACTGACTCTCACTGGGGTGCGGGTCCCACACACACTGACTCTCACTGGGGTACGGGTCCACACACACTGACTCTCACTGGGGTACGGGTCCCACACACACTGACTTCATTGGCTGGAAAAGCCCAATGAGGTGTCCTGAGGAGGTGAAAGGCATTGTATAAATGCATGTCTATCCTCTATATCTTGCAATGTTGCCGATATCAGTGGACACATGTTATCAACAAGATCCCACACCTCTACACTCAGTATTAGACTGCACTAACACTCGAGACTCTGCAAACTTCTTGTTAGACTCTCGCTGCGGCTTTTCTCTGACATCTGTAAACTGATACTTGGTGTTTATTTGAAAAAAACAAAAGCTGATTCATCAGGATAAACCTGAAATGTAATGAAAAAATAGAATGCTAATCGCTCACATTCCAATCAGACCAACCCCTGACTTGATAGATTTATAACCTGTCACAACACACATCACTTCAACACATTCAGTGAATCAGCGTGTTTGCCCAATTTGGGTCTGGGCCTAGATCCCAACAATGTCCTGTGTGACAGGCAGACAGGTCATAGACAAACCAGAGGACAGACCCCCTGACGGCCCGCAGCCTGGACCTGTGAATTGCCACCTTGGCCGATCCCAGGAGCAGACCGACGAGGAGATCCTCCTCCCAGCCCAAGCCCCTCCGCACCGGGTGCCCAAAGATCAGGAGCGTGGGACTGAAGTGCAGCCAGAATTTGAGGAGCAGCCCCTTCAGATACTCAAAGAGGGGCTGCAACCTCGCACACTCCGTATAAATGTGGAACACGGACTCGTCCAGGCCGCAGAAAGTACAGGTGGCCTGGGAGTCCGTGAACCGACTTAAAAGCCTATTGCACGGGACTGCTCTGTGCAGCACCCTCCACCCCAGGTCCCCGATGTAAAGGGGGAAGACTCCCGCGTAGAGAGACCTCCATCGGGGTTTCCCCTCGCCGCCAGATGGCAACGCGGACCGCCAGGGCGTGTCCGGCCGGCTGACGAGGGCGAGGAAGTGGAGAGTGTGCAGGAGCAGCCCGTACAGGAAACCCCTCCGCGCCGATTGGAATGGCACGGAGGGCATTTCCGAGAGACGGCTCGGGTTGTGTGGGACCGGCTCCCGAGGAGGCTTTCGGGGCCTGGGTCCGATGAGCAGTTCCGGCCGAGCGGGGTTCAGCTCAGCCGGGATCGCTATGCACTCCCGAGCCCCCTCGCCACCCGCAGGGAGGGGCGTCCCGGGGGTTTCGGCTACTCCTCCGCCCGCCGGACCATCCCCGGAGTCGGCCGCCCTGACAGCCGAGGCGCTCACCTCCGCCGGCGGGGGAGCGCCCTGACTGGAGGCGACCATGTTCCAGACTCAGAAAAGATCCCGGTAAAAGACACCCCCCGTGCTGTACCTGTCCTGGGAGTGTTTGATGGGGACAGTGTAGAGGGAGCTTTACTCTGTATCTAACCCCCGTGCTGTTCCTGTCCTGGGAGTGATTGATGGGGACAGTGCAGAGGGAGCTTTGCTCTGTATTTAACCCCGTGCTGTACCTGTCCTGGGAGTGTTTGATGGGGGACAGTGTAGAGGGAGCTTTACTCTGTATCTAACCCCGTTTTTTTTTTTTTTTTTTTTGAGCTTTACTCTGTATCTAACCCCATTTTTTTTTTTTTTGTAGAGGGAGCTTTACTCTGTATCTAACCCCCGTTTTTTTTTTTTTCTTTTTTACAAGGTGACCTTTATACCCCAGGCCCCATTTATATATATTTTTTATGTCGAGGGGGCCTTTATTCCTCAGGCCCCCTTTATATACACACTTATATTTTTAAAATAACTTTATTAAAACAGATAAATAAACAAAAAACTCAAATTAAAATGCCATTCTCGGCATCGACGATGCACTCCAGTCCCTGCGGTGCCCACCGGTCGCGGAAGGCCTCAAGCGTACCGGCGGACACCGCATGCTCCTTTTCCAGGGACACCCGGGCGCGAACGTAACCGCGGAAGAGGGGCAGGCAATCGGGGAGGACGGAACCCCCGACGGCCCGCAACCTGGACCTGTGAATTGCCACCTTGGCCAGGCCCAGGAGCAGACCGACGAGGAGATCCTCCTCCCGGCCCAAGCCCCTCCGCACCGGGTGCCCAAAGATCAGGAGCGTGGGACTGAAGTGCAGCCAGAATTTGAGGAGCAGCCCCTTCAGATACTCAAATAGGGGCTGCAACCTCGCACACTCCATAAAAATGTGGAACACGGACTCGTCCAGGCCGCAGAAAGTACAGCTGGCCTGGGAGTCCGTGAACCTACTTAAAAGCCTATTGCACGGGACTGCTCTGTGCAGCACCCTCCACCCCAGGTCCCCGATGTAAAGGGGGAAGACTCCCGCGTAGAGAGACCTCCATCGGGGTTTCCCCTCGCCGCCAGATGGCAACGCGGACCGCCAGGGCGTGTCCGGCCGGCTGACGAGGGCGAGGAAGTGGAGAGTGTGCAGGAGCAGCCCGTACAGGAAACCCCTCCGCGCCGATTGGAATGGCACGGAGGGCATTTCCGAGAGGCGGCTCGGGTTGTGCGGGACCGGCTCCCGAGGAGGGTTTCGGGGCCTGGGTCCGATGAGCAGTTCCGGCCCAGCGGGGGTCAGCTCGGCCGGGATCACTCCGCACTCCCGAGCCCCCGCGCCACCCGCAGTGAGGGGCGTCCCGGGGGTTCCGGCTACTCCTCCGCCCGCCGGACCGTCCCCGGAGTCGGCCGCCCGGACAGCCGAGGCGCTCTCCTCCGCCGGCGGGGGAGCGCCCTGACTGGAGGCGACCGTGTTCCAGACTCGGAAAAGATCCCGGTAAAAGACAGGCAACTCCCTCAGAGAGGCGCGGCTAACGGACTCCACCGGGAGCTGCGTGTCGTCTTGAAGGCAGTGACACTGGCGGAAAAAATACGTCGCCAGCGCACACCATCTGGGAGGACGCTCGACGTACAGGTATCTCTGCAGGGTCCGAAGGCGGAGAGTCGCAGCCTGGGTGCGGACGCACACCAGCGACTGACCGCCCTCCTCGATCGGGAGACTCAGGACCGCGGCAGAGACCCAGTGTTTCCTCTTGCCCCAGAAGAAATCGACGAGTTTCTTCTGGATCTTGGTGGCAAATACAGGGGGCGGGGCCAAAGTGACCAACCGGTACCACAGCATGGAGGCCACCAGTTGGTTTATGACCAACGCTCGGCCCCTGTAGGAAAGCACTCGGAGCAGTCCTGTCCAGCGCCCCAGCCGAGCGGTGACTTTCGCCTCCAACTCCTGCCAGTTTGCCGGCCAGGCTTCCTCAGCGGGGCTAAGGTGGACTCCCAGATAGAGCAGGTGCGTGGTGCTCCACGCAAAAGGTGTCATCTCCTCCGGCAGGGAGTCCACCCGCCACTGACCAACCAGGAGTCCGGAACATTTCTCCCAATTGATCCTCGCGGAGGACGCGGCAGAAAAGGTCTGCTGGCAGTCGCGCATCCTCCGCAAGTCAACGGGATCTGTGATTGCGAGGAGCACGTCGTCGGCGTAAGCCGAGAGGACGACCCGCATGGCCGGCTCGCGCAGAGCCAATCCCGTCAACCTCCTGCGAAGCAGGCACAGGAAGGGCTCCACGCAGATGGTATACAATTGGCCGGACATGGGGCACCCCTGACGCACTCCTCTCCCAAATTGAAGGGGCGCCGTCAAGGACCCGTTAACTTTGACTAGACACTCTGCGGCGACGTATAAAAGTCTGACCCGGGCCACGAAATGCGGCCCGAGTCCGAAAGCGCGCAGAGTCCCGAAAAGGTAATCGTGATCCACCCTGTCGAACGCCTTCTCCTGATCGAGGGAGAGAAAGGCGACCGACTGACCAGTCCTCTGGGAAAGATGGATCAGGTCCCGGACCAGGTGGATGTTGTCCTGGATGGACCGGCCCGGGACCGTGTAGGACTGGTCGGGGTGGATCATGTGGGCCAGCACGGAGCCCAGGCGGGTAGACATAGCCCGGGCAAAGATCTTATAATCCGTGCTGAGGAGGGAGACCGGACGCCAGTTTTTAAGCAGGCGGAGATCGCCCCTCTTCGGCAGCAGGACGATGACCGCCCTGCGCCACGAGAGGGGCATCTCCCCGGTCGCCAGGCTTTCCCCCAGGACCCGCGCGTAATCGTCCCCCAGGACGTCCCAGAACGCCCTGAGGAACTCCACGGTCAACCCATCCAGCCCTGGGGATTTGCCCCTCGAGAGCTGGTGGAGGGCGCCAGTCAGCTCCGCCAACGTGAGCGGAGCCTCCAATCCTTCGGCGCCCTCCGGGCTGACCTGCGGCAGGTCCTCCCACAAAACTCTGCGCGCATCCTCGCTGGACGGATCCGGAGAGAACAACGCACTGTAATACGTCCGGACCAGGAGGCCCATTCCCTCCGGATCCGTGATGGAGGATCCGTCGTCGGCCAGCAGCTCGACGAGCTGCTTACGGACCCCCCGCCATTTTTCTAGCGAGTAGAAGAAGGGTGAGGCGCGGTCCAAATCTTCCAGGATCTGGATCCGCGACCTCACGTACGCGCCTCGGGACCCTATGAGCTGCAGGTTCCTCAGCGCGCCCTTCTTCTCTTTGTACGCCTGCCACAGGGCCGGGTCCGCGACGGCATGACCGAGGCGGGATTCCAAGTCGAGCACCTCCCTCTCAAGGCACCCGACCTCGGCTTCCCGCCTCTTGGTCGACCCCTTCGCGTACTCCTGACAGAAGACGCGGATGTGAGTCTTGCCCACATCCCACCATAGCCTCAAGGAGGGGAAGCCCCCCTGCTTCCTTCTCCAGTCGGCCCAGAATCGACAGAACGAGTCCCGAAATCGCACGTCCTCCAGCAGCCGGTTGTTAAAGTGCCAGTACGCAGACCCCGCCCGCGTGCGGAGCGGAGTGAACTCCGCCCACACCAGGCGGTGGTCCGAGCACGGCACCAGCCGCATGGAGGCCGCCGAGACACGGGAGACGTACGCCTGCGAAATGTAGAGGCGGTCGATTCGCGACCCCCCTCCTCCAGACCTCCACGTGAAGGCGCTGGAGTCGGGATGGAGATTCCGCCAGACGTCCACCAAGTTAAGGGAGCTGATCAGTCCCCTCAACTTCTCCACCGACGCTTGGCCGCGCTGGGGACCGGAGCGATCCCCCACCTCGAGGGTGCAGTTAAAATCCCCCCCGAGGATGATGCACTCGCCGCTATCGATGGAGCTCAAGAGAGCGGACACTTCTTCAAAGAAGCGCGCTTGCAAAGCGCCGGGCCTGGGCGCGTACACGTTCACAAAGTGGAGCGGCACGCTACCCAGGCGAACGGCGAGGTGGAGCAAGCGGCCCGGCACTAGCTCCTTGACCCCCAAGATCTCCGGCTGAAAAGTCGGGGCCAACAAGATAGCCACCCCACTAGAAATAGGGGTGAGGTGACTCATGTAGACCCCACCCTGCCACTCCAGGAGCCAGGTGGCTTCGTCTCCCGGAACGGTGTGGGTTTCCTGCAGAAAGCTCACCGCGTATCTCCCTTCCCTAAGGACTGAGAGATTGTGAAATCTGCGGTGAGCCCCTCTGCTGCCGTTGATGTTGAGGCTGGCTATGGTTATCTTCATGTCAAAGGTACGTAAAACCCGTCACCAACAGCTCACTGTGAGGAGGGAGTGGAAGTGCACCTGGCCCTCCACTCCCCCAGCAACCCATTGAGGAACACATTAAAACGGCGCCTCTCAACCAGTTTCACGTCCGCGCGCTTGCCCGCTTTCTTAAGGGCGGCACGGACGGACTGGATGATCAGCGCCAGATTCGACCAACGGTCGAGGGCCAGCTGAACTTTATTGCGGCAACCTCTGCAAGCCGCGAGGAAATCCCGGAGTTCCGCCGTGGGGATGAGAGGAGATTCGGTGGGAGGCACAAGGGACTGCACCACCTCACTGGCGATGGAATCAAGATCATCCTCCGTGCCCCGCACCGAATCCCCATCCTCCTCCGGGTCGTCACCGCCAGCGGCCGACACATCCACCACACACTGTGGGGCGGACGTCCCGGCCGCGCTAGCTGGTCCCGCCTCCGTCACGATCCCACCCCCAGGATCGATGGCGGAGGAGTCCTCTCTGGGTTCTATTGTGAAACTGGAGCCTGTAGGCACCAGCGGTTCAGGACCCCCCTCCACCTCCATCCCCAGGCCAATGACTGGTCCAGGGGAGACAGAAGTTCCGGACTCCGGGAAACCAGCCGGAGCCGAGACTGGAGGCGGCGAGAGGAGGCCATCTCCCGCTCCGCCAGCACCCACAGGCCCAGCAGATGGGGCAGCATTCTCAGTTATAACTGGGTCGGGTGTCTCCTGGTTGGTGGTGGACTCCGGCTGGGAGGCCCGACCCTCTGGGGCCTCGCCCTCCCCTTCATTCAGGACACCCGACCCAGTAGCAGTGGCGGAATGGGCGGTTTCCCCAGGCTCCCCCACCACAAGCAGGGCCCCACTTACCCCTTTAGGAGGGGCCTCACGTACCGGGGCCATCCCCTCCCCTCCATCCTGAGGAATAGAGTGCTCCTGCCCGGACTTTGCAGCCTTGGTGGTGGCGGTAGGGGGAACCTGAGGACCAGAAACAGGAGGCAGCTCCCCTCCAACAGATGGGCCCTGCACCTCAGGGCCCTGTGTTATTTCTGTGGAGGGGTGCCTTCTCCTCTTTTTCGCACTTGGGCGCGGAGACTCAGAGACCTCCATGTCATCAGAGGCCTCCGCCTCCGCACCCTTTTTTCCTTTTTTAGTCACCCTGGGCCTGAGCCCAGCCCTGGGACAGGTGGATTCCATGGGAATGGGCTTTGGGCTGAGCTCAGGCTCGGGTTGAGTCAAAGTGTCCAGGGGACGCGCCTCACGATGTTTCTTTTTTCCCCGCGTCTTCCTTCCGCTCGGACGGACGCTCCCCTCCCCGCCAGAGGCTGTGAAAACCACAGCCTCCGGAACCGACTGAGCGGTGTCTGTTGGATCTGCGGGGGGAGTGGGAGGAGGTGCTGTGGAACCACTCTGGGCCGCCGAGGTGGAGCTGGCGGCCGGGAGGTTGGGGCAGTTCTTACGAACATGCCCCACCCCCTTGCAGACGCGGCACCGCGCCCCATCCGAGGTCCAGAAGACGCGGTAGGCCGTCCCCTGGAACTCCACATAAAATTGGCCCTCCGTGTCCTCCTCCCGCGCCAGCTGCATAAATAACTGGCGGCGGAAGGAGTAGACATGTTGGAGGCTGTGCTCCCGAAGACCAAGCCAGACTGGGGTGATCCCCGACCTCACCTCCCCCAGATGGTGCAGGTGGGGGAGGAGGAGCTCACTGGGAATGAAGGGTGGGACGTTGGACAACATTATCCGATGTGCAGTGGCCCCCAGAGGGTCCACTGGCAGGAAGGTCCCCCCCACAGTGAGCCCTTTACTCAGGGCCAGGGACACCGCCCGCTCGGTCTTCAAAAAGAACACAGCCTTCCCATACATCTTTGAGGCCGCAACAATGGCCGAGGGGCCGACAACCACAGCCATTGCCTTAACGCAGGCCTCAATAGACATGTTGGGGTGGGGATAGCTCTTCACCCCATGGCTGCATGTCAATAATTTAAAGGGTGACGGGGCCACGTGGGCAGCCACAGAAGCTGCAGCTGCGTAGGTAGTAGAGGGCCCCGCCACCGGTGATGAAGGGCTTGCCATGGGTCCAAGAGCTAAACCCACCCCAAATTGTGGACTTGCACACTAAATAACAGATTCACAGAAAAATTTGAAAAGACAAACAAACAAACAACAGGTTAGTGGAGAGGCTGAGGTAAGAGAGGAGAGGTAAAGACAGGCTGGAAGGGATGACTTGCTTTCTGGAGGTGGTGCTCACAGTACACTTAAAACAGTCTTTGAAGTTGGTCTTCCGGTCTTCTGGTTGGGGGAGTCGTCTTCACCTGGGTCAGCTGAAGCTGCCCAGGCACTATCTATCCCCTTCCGTCTGTTTAGCTGGGCAGCTTCAGCTGACCCAGGCTTGGCAATTGGGGTGGGGAGGGAGCTTTCCTGTGTGCTTTTGCAGCAGCACAGATTCCTGTTGAATTGGCAGCCCCACCCCTTGTTGTTCCAGCCACTTGTTCCTCCCCCAACAGTCCAAAGTAAATTACTGGTGTTCAGCACCCACCTCCAGACAAAGCCTTGTTTCCACAAAATGTCCCTTTCTTCTCTTTAATGGAGACTGTTGTTGGAGTTTTCCACTGCTTGTTGGTAGCTGCTCTCCCTTGCTCAGTGCAGCTCCTCTCTCCACCTCTGCAACCTCCAACTGCCACCAGCACTCTCAGCTGCACCTCGTTGAGGCTCTCAACACTCAGGCTCCCAAATCAGTGGGCAGCCAATCCCAGTGCTGTACCTGTCCTGGGAGTGTTTGATGGGGGACAGTGTAGAAACAGGTGTAAGCCAAAATCCTTTTTCCCGGTTCACAGTTTTTGTTTGAATGTGTGTGTGTGTGCATGAGGGCTGAGGAATTAAGGATCTTTTCAACTATACAGATTTGTCTCATTAGCAGTTAAGACTTATTAATTCTTTTCAAATAAGTAGTCAACATTGTTATTTAAATAAACCTGCTTTGGTGTGCTTTATTCTGGAAAACAAATAGTGTCTAATTTGGCTATTCTTCGGTAGGAATACACTTCAAATCAATCAGAAAATAATTCGACAGGAGGTGAGAAAAACACGGGGGCATCAGAACGTGGAATTCCCTGCAGCAGGGTGATTCTCAAGTAGAGCATGGTAATTCAGTGAAAGGAAATGATATAGTTACCTGACGTAATATTATTAGAGGGTGCGAGGAGTGAGGGGGACAGTGGGATTAGACTGGGTGGGATATTAAAGGGTGTGGGGAGTGAGGGGGACAGTGGGATTAGACTGGGAGGGATATTAAAGGGTGTGGAGAGTGAGGGAGAGTGGGATTAGACTGGGTGGGATATTAAATGGTGTGGAGAGTGAGGGGGACAGTGGGATTAGACTGGGAGGGATATTAAATGGTGTGGAGAGTGAGGGGGAGTGGGATTAGACTGGGAGGGATATTAAATGGTGTGGAGAGTGAGGGGGAGTGGGATGAGACTGGGTGGGATATTAAAGGGTGTGGAGAGTGAGGGGGAGTGGGATTAGACTGGGTGGGATATTAAATGGTGTGGAGAGTGAGGGGGAGTGGGATTAGACTGGGTGGGATATTAAAGGGTGTGGAGAGTGAGGGGGAGTGGGATTAGACTGGGTGGGATATTAAAGGGTGTGGAGAGTGAGGGGGAGTGGGATTAGACTGGGTGGGATATTAAAGGGTGTGGAGAGTGAGGGGGAGTGGGATTAGACTGGGTGGGATATTAAAGGGTGTGGAGAGTGAGGGGGAGTGGGATTAGACTGGGTGGGATATTAAATGGTGTGGAGAGTGAGGGGGAGTGGGATTAGACTGGGTGGGATATTAAAGGGTGTGGAGAGTGAGGGGGAGTGGGATTAGACTGGGTGGGATATTAAAGGGTGTGGTGAGTGAGGAAGAGAGTGGGATTAGACTGGGTGGGATATTAAATGGTGTGGGGAGTGAAGAGGAGAGTGGGATTAGACTGGGTGGGATATTAAAGGGTGTGGGGAGTGAGGGGGAGTGGGATTAGACTGGGTGGGATATTAAAGGGTGTGGTGAGTGAGGAAGAGAGTGGGATTAGACTGGGTGGGATATTAAATGGTGTGGGGAGTGAAGAGGAGAGTGGGATTAGACTGGGTGGGATATTAAAGTGTGTGGGGAGTGAGGGGGAGTGGGATTAGACTGGGTGGGATATTAAATGGTGTGGGGAGTGAAGAGGAGAGTGGGATTAGACTGGGTGGGATATTAAAGGGTGTGGGGAGTGAGGGGGACTGGGATTAGACTGGGTGGGATATTAAAGGGTGTGGTGAGTGAGGAAGAGAGTGGGATTAGACTGGGTGGGATATTAAATGGTGTGGGGAGTGAAGAGGAGAGTGGGATTAGACTGGGTGGGATACTAAAGGGTGTGGGGAGTGAGGAGGAGAGTGGGATTAGACTGGGTGGGATATTAAAGGGTGTGGGGAGTGAGGGGGAGTGGGATTAGACTGGGTGGGATACTAAAGGGTGTGGAGAGTGAGGGGGAGTGGGATTAGACTGGGTGGGATACTAAAGGGTGTGGGGAGTGAGGAGGAGAGTGGGATTAGACTGGGTGGGATATTAAAGGGTGTGGGGAGTGAGGGGGATGTGGGATTAGACTGGGGGGGATACTAAAGTGTGTGGGGAGTGAGGTGGAGTGGGATTAGACTGGGTGGGATACTAAAGGGTGTGGAGAGTGAGGGGAGAGTGGGATTAGACAGGGTGGGATATTAAAGGGTGTGGGGAGTGAGGGGGAGTGGGATTAGACTGGGTGGGATATTAAATGGTGTGGAGAGTGAGGAGGAGAGTGGGATTAGACTGGGTGGGATATTAAAGGGTGTGGATAGTGAGGGGGAGTGGGATTAGACTGGGTGGGATATTAAATGGTGTGGAGAGTGAGGAGGAGAGTGGGATTAGACTGGGTGGGATATTAAAGGGTGTGGTGAGTGAGGAGGAGAGTGGGATTAGACTGGGTGGGATATTAAAGGGTGTGGAGAGTGAGGGGGAGTGGGATTAGACTGGGTGGGATATTAAATGGTGTGGAGAGTGAGGAGGAGAGTGGGATTAGACTGGGTGGGATATTAAAGGGTGTGGAGAGTGAGGGGGAGTGGGATTAGACTGGGTGGAATATTAAATGGTGTGGAGAGTGAGGGGGAGAGTGGGATTAGACTGGGTGGGATATTAAAGGGTGTGGTGAGTGAGGAGGAGAGTGGGATCAGACTGGGTGGGATATTAAACGGTGTGGTGAGTGAGGAGGAGAGTGGGATTAGACTGGGTGGGATATTAAAGGGTGTGGAGAGTGAGGAGGAGATTGGGATTAGACTGGGTGGGATATTAAATGGTGTGGTGAGTGAGAAGGAGAGTGGGATTAGACTGGGTGGGATATTAAAGGGTGTGGAGAGTGAGGAGGAGAGTGGGATTAGACTGGGTGGGATATTAAAGGGTGTGGAGAGTGAGGGAGAGTGGGATTAGACTGGGTGGGATATTAAATGGTGTGGAGAGTGAGGAGGAGAGTGGGATTAGACTGGGTGGGATATTAAAGGGTGTGGTGAGTGAGGAGGAGAGTGGGATGAGACTGGGTGGGATATTAAAGGGTGTGGAGAGTGAGGGGGAGTGGGATTAGACTGGGTGGGATATTAAATGATGTGGAGAGTGAGGAGGAGAGTGGGATTAGACTGGGTGGGATATTAAATGGTGTGGAGAGTGAGGAGGAGAGTGGGATTAGACTGGGTGGGATATTAAAGGGTGTGGAGAGTGAGGGAGAGTGGGATTAGACTGGGTGGGATATTAAATGGTGTGGAGAGTGAGGAGGAGAGTGGGATTAGACTGGGTGGGATATTAAAGGGTGTGGTGAGTGAGGAGGAGAGTGGGATTAGACTGGGTGGGATATTAAAGGGTGTGGAGAGTGAGGGGGAGTGGGATTAGACTGGGTGGGATATTAAAGGGTGTGGAGAGTGAGGGGGAGTGGGATTAGACTGGGTGGGATATTAAATGGTGTGGAGAGTGAGGGGGAGTGGGATTAGACTGGGTGGGATATTAAATGGTGTGGAGAGTGAGGGGGAGTGGGATTAGACTGGGTGGGATATTAAAGGGTGTGGAGAGTGAGGGGGAGTGGGATTAGACTGGGTGGGATATTAAAGGGTGTGGAGAGTGAGGGGGAGTGGGATTAGACTGGGTGGGATATTAAATGGTGTGGAGAGTGAGGGGGAGTGGGATTAGACTGGGTGGGATATTAAATGGTGTGGAGAGTGAGGGGGAGTGGGATTAGACTGGGTGGGATATTAAAGGGTGTGGGGAGTGAGGGGGATGTGGGATTAGACTGGGGGGGATACTAAAGGGTGTGGGGAGTGAGGGGGAGTGGGATTAGACTGGGTGGGATACTAAAGGGTGTGGAGAGTCAGGGGAGAGTGGGATTAGACAGGGTGGGATATTAAAGGGTGTGGGGAGTGAGGGGGAGTGAGGGGGAGTGGGATTGGACTGGGTGGGATACCAAAGGGTGTGGGGACTGAGGAGGAGAGTGGGATTAGACTGGGTGGGATATTAAAGGGTGTGGGGAGTGAGGAGGAGAGTGGGATTAGACTGGGTGGAATATTAAAGGGTGTGGGGAGTGAGGAGGAGAGTGGGATTAGACTGGGTGGGATATTAAAGGGTGTGGGGAGTGAGGGGGATTGTGGGATTAAATGGGGTGGGATATTAAAGGTTGTGGGGAGTGAGGGGAGAGTGTGATTAGACTGGGTGGGATATTAAAGGGTGTGGAGAGTGAGGAGGAGAGTGGGATTAGACTGGGTGGGATATTAAAGGGTGTGGGGAGTGAGGGGAGAGTGGGATTAGACTGGGTGGGATATTAAAGGGTGTGGGGAGTGAGGGGGAGTGGGATTAGACTGGGTGGGAGATTAAAGGGTGTGGGGAGTGAGGGGGATTGTGCAATTAGACTGGGTGGGATATTAAAGGGTGTGGGGAGTGAGGGCTTTGGGATTCGACTGGGTGGGATATTAAAGGGTGTGGAGAGTGAAGAGGAGAGTGGGATTAGAATGGGTAGGATATTAAAGGGTGTGGGGAGTGAAGGGGAGAGTGCGATTAGACTGGGTGGGATATTAAAGGGTGTGGGGAGTGAAGGGGAGAGTGCGATGAGAATGGGTGGGATATTAAAGGGTGTGGGGAGTGAAGGGGAGAGTGGGATTAGACTGGGTGGGATATTAAAGGGTGTGGTGAGTGAGGAGGAGAGTGGGATTAGACTGGGTGGGATATTAAATGGTGTGGAGAGTGAGGGGGAGTAGGATTAGACTGGGTGGGATATTAAATGGTGTGGAGAGTGAGGAGGAGAGTGGGATTAGACTGGGTGGGATATTAAAGGGTGTGGAGAGTGAGGGGGAGAGTGGGATTAGACTGGGTGGGATATTAAATGGTGTGGAGAGTGAGGGGGAGTGGGATTAGACTGGGTGGGATATTAAATGGTGTGGAGAGTGAGGGGGAGTGGGATTAGACTGGGTGGGATATTAAAGGGTGTGGTGAGTGAGGAGGAGAGTGGGATTAGACTGGGTGGGATATTAAAGGGTGTGGAGAGTGAGGGGGAGTGGGATTAGACTGGGTGGGATATTAAATGGTGTGGAGAGTGAGGGGGAGTGGGATTAGACTGGGTGGAATATTCAAGGGTGTGGTGAGTGAGGAGGAGAGTGGGATTAGACTGGGTGGGATATTAAAGGGTGTGGTGAGTGAGGGGGAGTGGGATTAGACTGGGTGGGATACTAAAGGGTGTGGTGAGTGAGGAAGAGAGTGGGATTAGACTGGGTGGGATACTAAAGGGTGTGGTGAGTGAGGAAGAGAGTGGGATTAGACTGGGTGGGATATTAAATGGTGTGGGGAGTGAAGAGGAGATTGGGATTAGACTGGGTGGGATATTAAAGGGTGTGGGGAGTGAGGGGGAGTGGGATTAGACTGGGTGGGATATTAAATGGTGTGGGGAATGAGGAGGAGAGTGGGATTAGACTGGGTGGGATATTAAATGATGTGGGGAGTGAGTGGGAGTGGGATTAGACTGGGTGGGATACTAAAGGGTGTGGGGAGTGAGGAAGAGTATGGGATTAGACTGGGTGGGATATTAAATGGTGTGGGGAGTGAAGAGGAGAGTGGGATTAGACTGGGTGGGATATTAAAGGGTGTGGGGAGTGAGGGGGAGTGGGATTAGACTGGGTGGGATACTAAAGGGTGTGGGGAGTGAGGGGGAGTGGGATTAGACTGGGTGGGATACTAAAGGGTGTGGGGATGAGGGGGAGTGGGATTAGACTGGGTGGGATACTAAAGGGTGTGGGGATGAGGGGGAGTGGGATTAGACTGGGTGGGATACTAAAGGGTGTGGGGAGTGAGGAAGAGTGTGGGATTAGACTGGGTGGGATATTAAATGGTGTGGGGAGTGAAAAGGAGAGTGGGATTAGACTGGGTGGGATACTAAAGGGTGTGGGGAGTGAGGAGGAGAGTGGGATTAGACTGGGTGGGATACTAAAGGGTGTGGGGATGAGGGGGAGTGGGATTAGACTGGGTGGGATACTAAAGGGTGTGGGGAGTGAGGGGGAGTGGGATTAGACTGGGTGGGATATTAAAGGGTGTGGTAAGTGAAGAAGAGAGTGGGATTAGACTGGGTGGGATATTAAATGGTGTGGGGAGTGAAAAGGAGAGTGGGATTAGACTGGGTGGGATACTAAAGGGTGTGGGGAGTGAGGAGGAGAGTGGGATTAGACTGGGTGGGATATTAAATGGTGTGGGGAGTGAAAAGGAGAGTGGGATTAGACTGGGTGGGATATTAAATGGTGTGGGGAGTGAAAAGGAGAGTGGGATTAGACTGGGTGGGATATTAAATGGTGTGGGGAGTGAAAAGGAGAGTGGGATTAGACTGGGTGGGATACTAAAGGGTGTGGGGAGTGAGGAGGAGAGTGGGATTAGACTGGGTGGGATACTAAAGGGTGTGGGGATGAGGGGGAGTGGGATTAGACTGGGTGGGATACTAAAGGGTGTGGGGAGTGAGGAAGAGTGTGGGATTAGACTGGGTGGGATATTAAATGGTGTGGGGAGTGAAAAGGAGAGTGGGATTAGACTGGGTGGGATATTAAAGGGTGTGGGGAGTGAGGGGGAGTGGGATTAGACTGGGTGGGATATTAAAGGGTGTGGTAAGTGAAGAAGAGAGTGGGATTAGACTGGGTGGGATATTAAATGGTGTGGGGAGTGGAAAGGAGAGTGGGATTAGACTGGGTGGGATATTACAGGGTGTGGGGAGTGAGGGGGAGTGGGATTAGACTGGGTGGGATATTAAATGGTGTGGGGAGTGAAAAGGAGAGTGGGATTAGACTGGGTGGGATATTAAAGGGTGTGGGGAGTGAGGGGGAGTGGGATTAGACTGGGTGGGATACTAAAGGGTGTGGGGAGTGAGGGGGAGTGGGATTAGACTGGGTGGGATACTAAAGGGTGTGGGGAGTGAGGAGGAGAGTGGGATTAGACTGGGTGGGATATTAAAGGGTGTGGGGAGTGAGGGGGAGTGGAATTAGACTGGGAGGGATATTAAAGGGTGTGGTGAGTGAGGAGGAGAGTGGGATTAGACTGGGTGGGATATTAAAGGGTGTGGTGAGTGAGGAGGAGAGTGGGATTTGACTGGGTGGGATATTAAAGGGTGTGGTGAGTGAGGGGGAGTGGGATTAGACTGGGTGGGATACTAAAGGGTGTGGTGAGTGAGGAAGAGAGTGGGATTAGACTGGGTGGGATATTAAATGGTGTGGGGAGTGAAGAGGAGATTGGGATTAGACTGGGTGGGATATTAAAGGGTGTGGGGAGTGAGGGGGAGTGGGATTAGACTGGGTGGGATACTAAAGGGTGTGGGGAGTGAGGGGGAGTGGGATTAGACTGGGTGGGATATTCAAGGGTGTGGTGAGTGAGGAGGAGAGTGAGATTAGACTGGGTGGGATATTAAAGGGTGTGGTGAGTGAGGGGGAGTGGGATTAGACTGGGTGGGATACTAAAGGGTGTGGTAAGTGAGGAAGAGAGTGGGATTAGACTGGGTGGGATATTAAATGGTGTGGGGAGTGAAGAGGAGATTGGGATTAGACTGGGTGGGATATTAAAGGGTGTGGGGAGTGAGGGGGAGTGGGATTAGACTGGGTGGGATATTAAATGGTGTGGGGAATGAGGAGGAGAGTGGGATTAGACTGGGTGGGATATTAAATGGTGTGGGGAGTGAGTGGGAGTGGGATTAGACTGGGTGGGATACTAAAGGGTGTGGGGAGTGAGGAGGAGAGTGGGTTTAGACTGGGTGGGATTCGAAAGGGTGTGGAGAGTGAGGGGGAGTGGGATTAGACTGGGTGGGATATTAAAGGGTGTGGGGAGTGAGGGGGAGTGGGATTAGACTGGGGGGGATACTAAAGGGTGTGGGGATGAGGGGGAGTGGGATTAGACTGGGTGGGATATTAAAGGGTGGGGGAGTGAGGGTGAGTGGGATTAGACTGGGTGGGATACTAAAGGGTGTGGGGAGTGAGGAAGAGTGTGGGATTAGACTGGGTGGGATATTAAATGGTGTGGGGAGTGAAAAGGAGAGTGGGATCAGACTGGGTGGGATATTAAAGGGTGTGCGGAGTGAGGGGGAATGGGATTAGACTGGGTGGGATATTAAAGGGTGTGGTGAGTGAGGAAGAGAGTGGGATTAGACTGGGTGGGATATTAAATGGTGTGGGAAGTGGAAAGGAGAGTGGGATTAGACTGGGTGGGATATTAAAGGGTGTGGGGAGTGAGGGGGAGTGGGATTAGACTGGGTGGGATACTAAAGGGTGTGGTGAGTGAGGAAGAGAGTGGGATTAGACTGGGTGGGATATTAAAGGGTGTGGGGAGTGAGGGGGAGTGGGATTAGACTGGGGGGGATACTAAAGGGTGTGGAGAGTGAGGGGAGAGTGGGATTAGACTGGGTGGGATATTAAAGGGCGTGGGGAGTGAGGGGGAGTGAGGGGGAGTGGGATTAGACTAGGTGGGATACTAAAGGGTGTGGGGAGTGAGGAGGAGAGTGGGTTTAGACTGGGTGGGATTCTAAAGGGTGTGGAGAGTGAGGGGAGAGTGGGATTAGACTGGGTGGGATATTAAAGGGTGTGGGGAGTGAGGGGGAGTGGGATTAGACTGGGGGGGATACTAAAGGGTGTGGGGAGTGAGGGGGAGTGGGATTAGACTGGGTGGGATACTAAAGGGTGTGGGGAGTGAGGAGGAGAGTGGGTTTAGACTGGGTGGGATATTAAAGGGTGTGGGGAGTGAGGGGGATTGTGGGATTAAATGGGGTGGGATATTAAAGGTTGTGGGGAGTGAGGGGAGAGTGGGATTAGACTGGGTGGGATATTAAATGGTGTGGGGAGTGAGGAGGAGAGTGGGATTAGACTGAGTGGGATATTAAAGTGTGTGGGGAGTGAGGGGGAGTGGGATTAGAATGGGTGGGATATTAAAGGGTGTGGGGAGTGAGGGCTTTGGGATTCGACTGGGTGGGATATTAAAGGGTGTGGGGAGTGAAGGGGAGAGTGCGATTAGAATGGGTGGAATATTAAAGGGTGTGGGGAGTGAAGGGGAGAGTGGGATTAGACTGGGTGGGTTATTAAAGGGAGTGGGGAGTGAGGGGGATTGTGCAATTAGACTGGGTGGGATATTAAAGTGTGTGGGGAGTGAGGGGTTTGGGATTAGACTGGGTGGGATACTAAAGGGTGTGGGGAGTGAAGGGGAGAGTGGGATTAGACTGGGTGGGATACTAAAGGGTGAGGGGAGAGTGGCATTCGACAGGGTGGGAGATTAAAGGGTGTTGGGAGTGAGGGGAATTGTGGGATTAGACTGGGTGGGATATTAAAGGGTGTGGGGAGTGAGGAGGAGAGTGGGATTAGACTGGGTGGGAAATTAAAGGGTGTGGGGAGTGAGGGGGATTGTAGGATTAGACTGGGTGGGATACTAAAGGGTGTGGAGAGTGAGGGGGATTGTGGGATTAGATGGGTGGGATATTAAAGGGTGTGGGGAGTGAGGGGGAGTGGGATTAGACTGGGTGGGATATTAAAGGGTGTGGGGAGTGAGGGGGAGTGGGATTCGACTGGGTGGGATACTAAAGAGTGTGGGGAGTGAGGGGAGAGTGGGATTAGACTGGGTGGGATACAAAAGGGTGTGGGGAGTGAGGGGAGAGTGGGATTAGAATGGGTGGGATATTAAAGGGTGTGGGGTGTGAGGGGGAGTGGGATTAGACAGGGTGGGATAGTAATGGGTGTGGGGAGTGAGGAGGAGAGTGGGATTAGATTGGGTGGGATACTAAAGGGTGTGGGGTGTGAGGGGGAGTGGGATTAGACAGGGTGGGATAGTAATGGGTGTGGGGAGTGAGGAGGAGAGTGGGATTAGATTGGGTGTGAAATTAAAGGGTGTGGGGAGTGAGGGGGTGTGGGATTCGACTGGGTGGGATACTAAAGAGTGTGGGGAGTGAGGGGAGAGTGGGATTAGACTGGGTGGGATACAAAAGGGTGTGGGGAGTGAGGGGAGAGTGGGATTAGAATGGGTGGGATATTAAAGGGTGTGGGGTGTGAGGGGGAGTGGGATTAGACAGGGTGGGATAGTAATGGGTGTGGGGAGTGAGGAGGAGAGTGGGATTAGATTGGGTGGGATACTAAAGGGTGTGGGGTGTGAGGGGGAGTGGGATTAGACAGGGTGGGATAGTAATGGGTGTGGGGAGTGAGGAGGAGAGTGGGATTAGATTGGGTGGGATACTAAAGGGTGTGGGGATGAGGGGGAGTGGGATTAGACTGGGTAGGATATTAAATGGTGTGGGAAGTGAGGGGGAGAGTGGGATTAGACTGGGTGGGATATTAAAGGGTGTGGGGAGTGAAGGGGAGAGTGGGATTAGACTGGGTGGGATATTGAAGGGTGTGGGGCGTGAAGGGGAGAGTGCGATTAGAATGGGTGTGATATTAAAGAGTGTGGGGAGTGAGGGGATTGGGATTAGACTGGGTGGGATACTAAAGGGTGTGGGAAGTGAGGGGATTGGGATTAGACTGGGTGGGATACTAAAGGGTGTGGGGAGTGAGGGGATTGGGATTAGACTGGGTGGGATACTAAAGGGTGTGGGGAGTGAGAGGGATTGGGATTAGACTGGGTGGGATATTAAAGGGGGTGGGGAGTGAAGGGGAGAGTGGGATTAGAATGGGTGGGGTATTAAAGGGTGTGGGGAGTGAAGGGGAGAGTGGGATTAGAATGGGTGTGATATTAAAGGGTGTGGGGAGTGAGGGGATTGGGATTAGACTGGGTGGGATATTAAAGGGTGTGGGGAGTGAGGGGATTGGGATTAGACTGGGTGGGATACTAAAGGGTGTGGGGAGTGAGGGGATTGGGATTAGACTGGGTGGGATACTAAAGGGTGTGGGGAGTGAGAGGGATTGGGATTAGACTGGGTGGGATATTAAAGGGGGTGGGGAGTGAAGGGGAGAGTGAGATTAGACTGGGTGGGATATTAAAGGGTGTGGGGAGTGAGGGGGAGAGTGGGATTAGACTGGGTGGGATATTAAAGGGAGTGGGGAGTGAGAGGGATTGTGCAATTAGACTGGGTGGGATATTAAAGGGAGTGGGGAGTGAGGGGGATTGTGCAATTAGACTGGGTGGGATACTAAAGGGTGTGGGGAGTGAGGGTGAGTGTGGAATTAGACGAGGTGGGATATGAAAGGGTGTGGGGAGTGAAAGGGATTTTGGGGTGAGACTGGGTGGGATAGTAAAGGGGGTGGGGAGTGAGGGGGATTGTGGGATTAGACTGGGTGGGATAATAAAGGGTGTGGGGAGAGAGGGGGATTTTGGGATTAGATGGGGTGGGATATTAAAGGTTGGGGGGAGTGAGGGGGAGAGTGGGATTGGACTGGATGGGATATTAAATGGTGTGGAGAGTGAGGGGGATTGTGGGATTAGATGGGGTGGGATAATAAAGTATGTGGGGAGTGAGGGGGGAGTGAGGGGAGAGTGGGATAAGACTGGGTGGGAGATTAAAGGGTGTGGGGAGTGAGGGGGACTGGGATTAGACTGGGTGGGATATTAAAGGGTGTGGGGAGTGAGGGGGGAGTGAGGGAGAGAGGGATGAGACTGGGTGGGAGATTAAAGGGTGTGGGGAGTGAGGGGGAGAGGGATTGGACTGGGTGGGAGATTAAAGGGTGTGGGGAGTGAGGGGGAGTGGGATTATTCTGGGTGGGATATTAAAGGATGAGGGGAGTGAGGGGGAGAGTGGGATTAGACTGGGTGGGATATTAAAGGGTGTGGGAAGTGAGGAGGAGTGGGATTAGACTGGGTGGGATATTAAAGGGTGAGGGGAGTGAGGTGGAGAGTCGGATTAGACTGGGTGGGATATTAAAGGGTAAGGGGAGAGAGGGGGAGAGTGGGATTAGACTGGGTGGGAATAAAGAGTGTGGGGAGTGAGGGGGGGAGTGGGATTGGACTGGGTGGGATATTTAAGGATGAGGGGAGTGAGGAGGAGAGTGGGATATTAAAGGATGAGGGGAGTGAGGGGGAGAGTGGGAATAGACTGGGTGGGGTATCAAAGGGTGTGGGGAGTGAGGGGGAGAGTGGGATTACACTGGGTGAGATAGAAAAGGGTGAGGGGAGTGAGGGCGAGATTGGGAATAGACTGGGTGGGTTATTAAAGGGTTTGGGGAGTGAGGGGGAGAGTGGGATTAGACTGGGTGAGATACTAAAGGGTGAGGGGAGTGAGGGGGAGAGTGGGATTAGACTGGGTGGGATATTGAAGAGTGTGGGGAGTGAGGGGGAGAGTGGGATTAGACTGGGTGGGATATTAAAGGGTGAGGAGTGAGGGGGAGAGTGGAATTAAAATGGGTGGGATATTAAAGGGTGAGGGGAGTGAGGGGACAGAGGAATTAGACTGGGTGGGATACTAAAGGGTGTGGGGAGTGAGGGGGAGAGTGGGATTAGACTGGGTGGGATATTAAAGGGTGTGGGGAGTGAGGGGGAGAGTGGGATTAGACTGGATGGGATATTATCGGGTGTGGGGACTGAGGGGGAGAGTGGGATCAGACTGGGTGGGATATTAAAGGATGAGGGGAGTGAGGGGGAGAGTGGGATTAGACTAGGTGGGATATTTAAGGATGAGGGGAGTGAGGGGGAGAGTGGGATTAGACTGGGTGGGATATTAAAGGATGAGGGGAGTGAGGGGAGAGTGGGATTAGACTGGGTGGGATATTAAAGGGTGAGGGAAGTGAGGGGGAGAGTGGGATTAGACTGGGTGGGATACTAAAGGGTGTGGGGAGTGAGGGGGAGAGTGGGATTCGACTGGGTGGGATATTAAAGAGTGTGGGGAGTGAGGGGGAGAGTGGGATTAGACTGGGTGGGATACAAAATGTTGTGGGGAGTGAAGGGGAGAGTGGGATGAGACTGGGTGGGATATTAATGGATGAGGGGAGTGAGAGCAAGAGTGGGATTAGACTGGGTGGCATATTAAAGGGTGTGGGCAGTGAGGGGGGAGTGTGGGATTAGACTGGGTGGGAAACTAAAGGGTGTGGGGAGTGAGGGGGAGAGTGGGATTCGACTGGGTGGGATATTAAAGGATGAGAGGAGTGAGGGGGAGAGTGGGATTAGACTGGGTGGGATATTAAAGGATGAGGGGAGTGAGGGGGAGAGTGGGATTAGATTGGGTGGGATATTAAAGGGTGAGGGGAGTGAGGGGGAGAGAGGAATTAGACTGGTTGGGATACTAAAGGGTGTGGGGAGTGAGGGGGTTTGTGGGATTAGACTGGTTGGGATATTAAAGGGTGTGGGAAGTGAGGGGGAGATTGGTATTAGACTGGGTCGGTTATTAAAGGTTGTGAGGAGTGAGGGGGAGAGTGGGATTAGACTGGGTGGGATATTAAAGGATGAGGGGAGTGAGGGGGAGAGTGGGATTAGACTGGGTGGGATATTAAAGAGTGTGTGGAGTGAGGGGGAGAGTGGGATTAGACTGGGTGGGATATTAAAGGATGAGGGGAGTGAGGGGGAGAGTGGGATTAGACTGGGTGGGATATTAAAGGATGAGGGGATTGAGGGAGAGTGGGATTAGACTGGGTGGGATATTAAAGGATGAGGGGAGTGAGGGGGAGAGTGGGATTAGACTGGGTGGGATATTAAAGGATGAGGGGATTGAGGGAGAGTGGGATTCGACTGGGTGGGATATTAAAGGATGAGGGGAGTGAGGGGGAGAGTGGGATTAGACTGGGTGGGATATTAAAGGGTGTGGGAAGTGAGGGGGAGATTGGTATTAGACTGGGTGGGATATTAAAGGATGAGGGGAGTGAGGGGGAGAGTGGGATTAGACTGGGTGGGATATTAAAGAGTGTGTGGAGTGAGGGGGAGAGTGGGATTAGACTGGGTGGGATATTAAAGGATGAGGGGAGTGAGGGGGAGAGTGGGATTAGACTGGGTGGGATATTAAAGGGTGTGGGAAGTGAGGGGGAGATTGGTATTAGACTGGGTGGGATATTAAAGGATGAGGGGAGTGAGGGGGAGAGTGGGATTAGACTGGGTGGGATATTAAAGGATGAGGGGATTGAGGGAGAGTGGGATTAGACTGGGTGGGATATTAAAGGATGAGGGGAGTGAGGGGGAGAGTGGGATTAGACTGGGTGGGATATTAAAGGATGAGGGGATTGAGGGAGAGTGGGATTAGACTGGGTGGGATATTAAAGGATGAGGGGAGTGAGGGGGAGAGTGGGATTAGACTGGGTGGGATATTAAAGGGTGTGGGAAGTGAGGGGGAGATTGGTATTAGACTGGGTGGGATATTAAAGGATGAGGGGAGTGAGGGGGAGAGTGGGATTAGACTGGGTGGGATATTAAAGAGTGTGTGGAGTGAGGGGGAGAGTGGGATTAGACTGGGTGGGATATTAAAGGATGAGGGGAGTGAGGGGGAGAGTGGGATTAGACTGGGTGGGATATTAAAGGGTGAGGGGAGTGAGGGGGAGAGTGGGATTAGACTGGGTGGGATATTAAAGGGTGAGGGGAGTGAGGGGGAGAGTGGGATTAGACTGGGTGGGATATTAAAGGATGAGGGGAGTGAGGGGGAGAGTGGGATTAGACTGGGTGGGATATTAAAGGGTGAGGGGAGTGAGGGGGAGAGTGGGATTAGACTGGGT